>NC_090931.1:158627522-158953467 GCF_040938575.1 Ambystoma mexicanum
TGCGCATAAGCATGGAATGGACCGATGGAAAGGTGAGTTCTTCAGGTTCTGGCAAACATGATAGGCAGAAGCAGCTCCGAAAGACGATTATGGAGCACAAGTCAAGTGGTGCTCATAAGGCATCACAAGACATTCTAACAGCGCAAAAAAAGAACCACTTGACAGAAGCCATGCAGCAAAGCAGTGGCAAACATTTGGAAAGCACATGTAGAGTGTTTCACACTGTTTTCTACCTGACCAAAAAGAATTGGCCATTCACATATCACCCTGATTTGGTGGACCTCCAGGAGGTGAATGGTGTTGAAATGGGTCGTGTGTTGCGCAGTAATGTTACTGCTACAGAGATAGTGAGACATATTGCATCAGAAATGCAAAATAAGTTAGTGTGTTATATAAGAGAATGCAAGCCAAAGATTTCTGTGTTTGTGGACGAGAGCACGACTGTCAGCAACAAATCAACTTTGATTATTTATCTGCGGGGTCTTTTTGGGGCTCATGGTAAACCAGTCACCATTTTCTTTGGACTAGTGGAGCTCCAAGAGACAAATGCCTTGGCCATAAAGGAAGCTCTGCTGGGGTATTTTGAGAATGTTGTTATTACAAAGACCCTGTTGCATGAGATCTGGATTGCTATTTGTTCAGATGGTGCAGCTGTAATGTTTGGTAGCAAAGGGGGTTTGACAACATTATTGCGAGCTGAATTCCCAAATCTTGTGTTATCGTGGCATTGTCTAGCTCACCGCCTTGAACTGGCCGCTGCAGACACAATTGATGAGGTTGGTGGGGCCAATCATTTTAAAATGTTCATGGACTCTTTATATGCCACATTCAGCATGTCACCAAAAAACACAAGACAACTACAAATGGCTGCCAGTTTGTTTGTTTGTTTATTTTATTTAGTATAGCGCTCCAGACCCAGGGGTAAATGGGCGCTTAAAGGACAAGTTACAAGGTTACAGTATACAAACAGTTACACAATTGTGGCGTGAGTATGCCATATATGGTATGTGCAGGCAGGTATTAGGAAGCATTTCAGAATATGTACAATATATACAACAAGTACTAAGCTTAGTCTATCTGAGGATCACCTTCTCCAGAAGCCAGCTAATGACTGGTTTTCTGAACAATTGGAAGGATTTGGCCACTTTAATATTCAGTGGCAGGGTGTTCCAAAGTTGAGGGCGAGGACAGTGAAGCTCGAGCCTCCCGCTCTTTTGGCAGTGAATCTGGGCACGATGAGGCTGACGGTATTGGATGATCTGGTGACTCTTGTGTTGGGTTTAAGAGTGAGTTTGTTGGTCAGGTACTGGGGGGCTAGGTGGTTTAAGGCTTTGTAGGTGAGGCAAAGGGTTTTTAGGTCCATTTTTTGCTGAATGGATAACCATTTGCAAGATATTCTTGTGTGGGAGATGTGCTTTCTCTTGGGAATATTTAGTGCTGCTCTCAGCGCATTATTTTGGAGGATCTGAAGTTTCTTGATTATAGCTTGGTTGGCACCAAGGTAAAGGCTATTACAGTAGTCAAGCTTTGATTGTATAAGGGCCCTCACCAGAATGAGGCAACTGTTTGTAGATAGAAACGGTCTGCAGGCCCTGATTAGTTTTCCCGTGTATGCGGTGGCTGAGGCAGTCATATTAACTTGTTTGGCGAGGTAAGTGTTGATGTCAAGGTAGAAACCTAACGTTTTCACGTTTTTCACAACTGGGATGATCTTGCCATTTATGGTGAAGTTGGAATAATCGGGGCTGAGTTTCTGAAGATTATTAGGGGACCCGACTGGAAGAAGCTCAGTCCGTGTGTGGCCATCCATGCCTGAATGATGGCGAATATTTAGTTAATCCTGGTGGCGTCAGTGTTGTAGTTGCCAGAGATGGTGAGGAGTATCTGGGTGTCATCTGCATAGTTGGTGTAGGTGACACCCAGATGGTCCAATTTATCGAAGAGGGGCTTCGTAAAGATGTTATAGAGGGTAGGGGAGACGCAGGACCCTTGTGGGACACCACAGGTGATGGGGATGGGGTCAGCTGCAGCCACAGACGAAAAAACCCTCCTGGTTCTGTTGGCTAGGAAGGATTGTATCCACATGACAGCAGAGGGGGAGAAGAGGGCAGCAGAAGAGAGGTGGTTGTAGAGTATTTTGTGGTCAACCAGGTCGAAGGCTGCTGAAAGGTCTAGGAGGAGTAGGATAGCTGCTTTGTTTTTGTCCTTGATGTCATCAATCTGGCTTTTAAGGTCAACAAGGGCAGTTTCCGTTCCATGTTGAGGGCGGAAGCCAGATTAACGCAGGCCTAGCAGTTGATTAGACTCCAAGTAATCCTGGATTTGCAGATAGGCAACTCTGTCGAGGATTTTTAGCAGGAAGGGGACCGTGGTGATAGGCCTGTAATTGGTGGGAATGGCTGGGTCGAGAGATTGTTTTTTTAGGAGAGGGAGAACCCAAGACTGTTTTAGGTTGTTAGGTACAGAATTAGTTGAGAAGGATAGGTTTACTAGTTTGGATATAAATGGGGCGAGGTCTCGCGCCGCGTCTTTGATAATCTGTGCGGGGCAGCTGTCCCCTTTACAATTAGTTGGTTTAAGGGATGCTATGATTTTTTGAATTTCGGGTATAGTAACCGGTTTGAATGTAAAGCCGGAGGTATTGCTAGTAGGGGTGGGTGTGCTAGGTAAGAAGGCGCTGCTGTTGGAGAGTTGTAATCTTTTGGATTCGATTTTGTTTTGAAGACCAGTAATTTTGTTAGCTAGGGCATTTTGGATGCTGGTGCACCATGCCTTGTCCTTCACGCAGGTATCGGTTGGAGGATTCGGATTTTCTAATTCCTTCAGGATGGTGAAGAGTTCTTTAGCAGAGGATTGGGCATTATTTATTCTGACATTATAAGCTTCTTTTTTAGTCTGGATTATCTCCTTCTTGTAGTGGGACAAAATGGTCGTAAGATTAACTTTGTTTTCTGCAGAGGGGTTATTTTTCCTAAGGGTTTCCATCTTGGCTTTCTTTTTTCTAAGAGTTTTGAGTTCTGGTGTGTACCAAGGGTTCAAGTGAGCTATAGGCTTACATTTGCGTTGCTTTAATGGGGCAACTGCATCAATGGTGCTGGTTAGGGCATCATTGTAGGAATCGACTAGAAGGTTAAGGTCGGCGGTAGCTGACATTGTGTTTAGAAGGGGAGGATCAGTGGTGTAAGGGTTTCTGCAGTGATGTTGCGCTTGTTTCTAGTCAGGCAGGCTGGTGCGTAAGGGCGCTGTTTTAGGTTCGGATTGTTTTGGTAGATGTCGAATAATATGAGGCAGTGGTCAGTCCATACAAGAGGTTGAGGGGCTTTGCAGTTGTGGGCTACGACCCAGTCAATAGTTCTACCTTTCTGGTGGGTAGGTAGTGTAACGACTTGGGTGAAGTCATGCTCAGATAAGGCGTTAGCCAGGGAGGCAGCAGGAGAGTCGTTAGGGTCATTAAACCCTAGGTTAAAGTCTCCTAGACTGATATTTTGGGAGTGGGGCTTGGAATTCTCTGCTATGAAAGAGGTAATGTCTTCCTCGAAGGAGCTTATGGGGCCTGGAGACCTGTATATGAGTTATATGGTAATGGTACTCTTAGGGTTTGCAGCTGCAAAAGATAGGGAAAATGCTGGACACACGATGGGTTGCGTCAAGTTATAGGACAGTTCAAGCTGTTTGGAACTGCTTCCCTGCTTTGTGTAAGCATTTCAGAGAGGCTTCTAAGGACCTCTCAAGGCCCATAAGGCACCGAAGCAAATACGAGGGTCTGTTTAAGAAGCTTACCTCCTGTTCCTTCTTGAAAGATTTAGGGCTTATGTGCGATGCCCTTCAAGAACTGAAGGACTTGTCTCTGGCTCTTCAGAGACGGGACATCACAATTGTGGATGCACACAGACTCTTGGTGGGGCAAGTCCGGAGATACCTTGCAATGAAAGAATCTCCTGGGGAGTTTGCTTCTACTGCTCAGAGTGCAGTTGATTGTGGACACTTCAAGGACGTTCATATTTCCCATGGAAGGGCAAACTCTGTGTCACTGAATGAAAGGCAATTTTATCAAAGCCTTTCAGTTAACCTTGCCAAAATGTGTGCTCCAGACTTGGATAAAGAATTTATAGCCAGTTTTAGTGTCTTGGATGCAACAAATTTACCCAATGATGAAGAAATTGTACTTTATGGTGAACATGAGATTAAAAGCCTGTGTACGAAATTTCAGCTCCCAATCAGAGACACCATCCAAACCTTCAGGGATTTTAAGGACTTTGGTGGCAAAAGGTGCCCTGACGCATTTGGGACTTTGGATGCTTGCATGGAAATGTTGCCCACAAGTAATGCAGATTGCGAAAGGGGCTTCAGCGCCATGAATTTAATTGCTTCGCCAAGCCGAGCATCCCTACATGTGGCCACTATTTCCTCATGTTTATGGCTGAAACTTAATGGCCCTCCAGTAAAAGCTTTTAAGCCATTGTCGTTTGTGAAAAGCTGGCTGGCAAAAGGGAGATGAACAGCTGAGGAAACGCAATGCGAGCAAGCTCATGCAAAGAAGGACTCCCTTGAAGATTATGTTGGGTTCTGGGAAATTGTAAATTAATTGTTTACACATTTGAATTTGAATGCACCTGCTAATGCACTTCAACACCTATCCTTTCGTCAATGGCACAGTTAAGGGACCAATAAATAAATAATCACCTTGAGCTTTGATTTGTTATATTTTAAGGCATGTAGCAAGCAGTATGGTACACAATATGCACTTAGTAATGTAGGCCATGTCGCCTTTAGGCCACGCCTACCTATAAGCCCATGCCCACCACGTCTTAAGCCATGCCTCCAAATGAGGGCCCCCCCTAAGTTTCTTACCCCACTCAAAGCACTGGTGGGCACGCTGTCAGGTGGTATACTTGGTCCATCCCTAAAAATTGCTACCTGAGAATTGTTACATTGGGACCCCTAATGATTGGCTGGAGATTCTGGCCGCCAGCCACTGTCCCCCAGTGTGCTGATTGGTCAGGCTGCAGGCCCCCAAGCCTGGGACCAATGTGGTTCCTATGCCGCAAGACACCCGCTCTCGTATACTATGTGTCAACAAGATGTAACTATGTGACAGTGTGTAACAATGAGGTCTTTGCTAATGCCATGAGAGTAGTCTAGTCCCAGCGATATTGTAGGTGGATTGTTGGAATTATGTGGAAAGGTTCAGTCTCAGACATGGGATGGCTGCATCTTCCCAGCTTCCAGGTCTTGGCATCCTGTCAGGTCGGCCGGATCACGTGTGAGGAGACCGCTAAGGAAGTCAAATTACTTCGATTTGATTTGTATTTTAGCTTGAGGCATCCTGCCCTGGTGCCAGGCTCATTGTGGCACTGTGAGTGAGGAATGTCAATTTGCAACATTATGGCCTTGGTGGTGGCAGTCCCTGCCAGGGTGATTCTGCTTGCTCAGCAGCTTGCAGTGTCATGATCTCTGTAAAAGGAGATTTAGTGTGTTGGATTGATCCAAGGCCTACCTAAATTCTGGTTATTCTTCCAATATGATTGCTCAAGTTTAAAAGCATGCAATGAGTGGTCAGGTCCCTTGAGTGCTCCTGTCCATCCATAGAGTCATGGAGTCTCTAACGACCTGCAACATGGTCCATATAATCGTCTCCACCTCGGTCTTGGTTGTCGTTGGTTGCACTGGCTATGGCTCTTGCCATCGTGGGGTTGATTGGGTGGATGGCTGGATGTCTGTCGTGATGTGAGCTTGCGTTGGGAGCGGTGGGACTGGGTGCAATCTCTGATAGCCGATAGTAGTTCTGTCGGGAGTGCTTCTTCCGATTAGGGGCCCCATCAGGAGGGAAGGGACACTCGGATTTTCCCTCTTCACTTGTCATTCATGCAGGTCTAGTCAGGGACTACTATGTATAGGAATGTCTTGGTCATCACAAGGGAGTGTGCTTGTTCTTCTGTATGTTTTATCATGGCATCATACTTGTGCTTCATGCAGGTCCAGTCAGGGACAGCTGTGTGTAGGAATGTCTTGGTAATCACAAGGGTGTTTTTTTTGTATTTCTGTAGACTTTTTCAGATCATCAAGCTTGCATTTCAGGTGGGCACAGCTAAATGTACTTCTCAGAAACATCGGCTTCAGGGGCTGTAGACTGCATTCCTCTCAGCTGCATCCACTGCTCACACGCCATTTCAGGACACATTCAACAGCATTCCTTTTTCGGGGCGTAAATACACTGAATAATATATTTTAGTGAACGTAAGGTGACATATGTCCAACAGTGTGTATGTGAGTTTGTGTTTGCGTACTCACAGTAGCAAAGCAGGAAAGAGTGGTCATCTTACAGTTTGAGGGAAAAGGGATGGCAGCTGTATTGGGCCTTCTGCCAACAATACTAGAATATGAGAAGGCATGGTTCCAACCAATAAAAGAAGCAATACACAAACATGCAACAACAGCGACTTCCCTGCTGTGTGCAGCAAGGTCTCTGCCTCCATCTAGAACCTCTTGTATCCGAGAAAAAGAATGTTGTGATTGTATTAAGGTGATTACTGTTTAAATTCAGGAGGATAATGTGAGAGGTCTGTATTTCATATCGATGGCATTACAAGAGCATGAGGAATGTTTGTAGTAGGGTAACCAAAGGCTTCAAGTAGGAATTGATGAGCCATGGCTAATGGCTTTTCACTGGGGAAAATCACAGGTTTGGCATGTCTAGCATGAGCAAAGTGGTCAACCTTGACTTGATGCAATGATTTGGCAACACAGGATTAATGCCATGCCAAGGAAAGCGACCTAATCTCATTGCATTGATGGTGGACAGTCAGCAGGACATGGTTATGGGCAGATGAAAGATGAAATAGGGGGAGTACAGTTGTTTTGTTATTATCCAGCGCTTGGAGGAGATTTTCTGGTATGAACAGATGGGTTGATTCAGTGCCTCTGGTTGGTCTGAAACCTTATTGGCAGTGCAGGAGAAGAGTGGTTCCTACTGTGAATGTTTTGTTTTGCAGTAGTAGAATTACATGCAAGTTCTTGGGTGCTAGGGTTGCATTGGGGATTGGTCGGAGTTGAGGAGATGAGATGGATATACATTTGGCTTATTAAGGATAAGAGCAAAGGTTGCTTTTTTAAGATCTATAGGCACTATGCCTGATGTCAGTGACGCATTGCAGAGGGTGGAGATGGGGTGGCACATAATATGGATTTGTTTTCTTAAGAAACTTGCAGGACACAGGATCAATGTGAGCTTGGGAATCTAATGTCAAGAACTTCAATGGGTTAAGAGGAAATGAAGAAAGGCATAAGTCAGATGATCCAAGCTTCCGTAGGAGGAGGCTTTTGTAGGATGGAGTCTATCTAATGGTGAAGAGATTAAAGAGGTAATTGTAAAAGGTTTGTTGTGACCATCTGTTGTTCTTTTAATGTCTTTGTTGTTGAGTTCATGGAACCCTTTTGACATTTCTACAGTCTTCTTAGAGGCTTCTAAAATCCAGGAGGTATAGTTGAGACAGATTCACAGTGGGAGTAGTGATTTGACTGTTGAAGCAAAGCTGTATTTTCCTTGTAGCTGTTCCTCTGGGGCATAGTGTTGGCTCTTGTCCACACTTGTCTTCGTTAAGCAGGTTCTCAGACTTTTGTCTGGGTTTTCAGACTCACTTTCCTAGATGCAACATCTTCCAATTATAGACAGTTGAGTTTGGTTGTCATAAACGTGGATGTGGTTAAATGTGAGCTGCATTTGCGTTACTTTCATGAAATTCTGCCTTGCTCGCCCCTCTTGGGAAATGCCCGTGTTCCTGCTCTTATCTCAATTCTTTCATTTACTACTGTAAGGGAGAAGTCTAATTTCTGTGCTAATTCCCTTCAACCTTAGAGACCCAGAGCTCTTTTGTTGGACTTTAGGACTTTTAATTTTAACCCTGGAGTGAGTGGGACCTTTTTCTCACACTCTCATGTGTTTTGACCTGATTTGGATTATGTTTTTCCATTGTATTTGGAGTCTGACAAACTCCATAGCGATCTACTTTTTGTATGGTGACACACAGCACCTTCAGTGCAGTGTCACAGAGAAATCCTTTAGATTTCTTATAAGGTTTAAATACCTTTTCTTGTGTGAACTACCGTTCCCAAGAATAGTAAAGTGAAATTGGCTTTACTTACCTGTTCTCTTTTTAGGTCCGGCACACACCATATTATATGTAGTGCTGGGGGGTTACCTAGTAGCCCCTTATCCTACAGTGTCATGTACCATGTTGTGTGTTACCATCACTACTTTAAAAGGCTGGTGGCAGTGGTTTCACTTTCCTACCATTGTGCTTTCCTACTGCAGGCTGAACCCTCAGCTGCAGTACAGCACCCATGGGTGACCATTTTGTCAAAATGGCCCCGGTCTTCTTTTTTTTTACCATTTTCTGTTTGTGAGGTTTTTCTTGGGTTTTACTCTGAGTGTTGAGCTAGGTTTGAGCCCTTAGTTAATTTTGCCTTTGGCGGGCTTCAGCCCTGAATGCCGCATCCGGCTTCAGTGTGTCTGAAAAGGCAGGATGTGAGGAAGGTTCCCGAAACTCCCTCTCTAGTAGTGCCTGAATGCAAACAGTCCTGATTGGATGGCTGTCCTTTTAGGACAGTATTTATAACACAAGGTCATAGGCTCCCCCACCTGAATGGCACTTGCCGGTAGTATTATGCCACACAATTGACAAATTGTATTATCTAATAAATCGTTAAAAAAGGCCTACTCAGGCCATTGTACATGTATAACCATTTACAACCCCATGTGTTATGGGCGTTTGTACAAATTGCATCATATTAAGCATTCACATGACTAACACTTTGCAATTACATCTTTTGCACTGTGGGGGTTAGTACAGGTTGTGACTTAGAATGTGGTTATAATAACCAAAACATCTGTCTAGTTGACACTTATGGTGTTTCTGGCACAAACTGAATGGTTTGCTGTTCTAATGCTGTCTTCAGGACTGTGGAAGTGGACTGAATTGTGTCACTTGTGTACCCCATGAGTTGAACATCTAAAAATAGAAAAATAATAATAAAATCAGGCCAATGGTGTCTCTCTGCAGGGTTTTGTGATTGCATGTAGGGTGTGCTGCGACATATCCTACCTGAGCCAATGATTTGAGTGTCACAGGTACTGAGAAGAGGTGCAGCGTTCTTTTCTCAAGGTGCCTTCTGTGCGCCTTAGATTTCTTGGTACTTTGTGGATAGGGTCTAGCTGGTTCGGCTGTAAAAATGAAAAGGATTCTGTCATCCTTGTAATGTCTCTGGACATTTAGACAAAACTAATTTGTTGCATCTGTTTGCAGGCGTACGGCCATTTTGCTAATGGTGCCCTGGTGCTGGCGAGCCCTTAGGGGGTGATGCCAGCTCGTGATTAAATAATTCAGTCACGTAAGGGAACTTAGGTAGATAGTGCCCTTTTGCCTGCATGCCCAATAGCAGAACTGGTAGCGATTTTAAGAAAAATTAGAAAAATTAGAATAAAGAATCTACCGCTCCTATGTGGGAGACGATCTTACCTGCGCCAGCCTTCTTCGTGGCTGTGCTGTATCCGCGGTAGTGTTTCTAAATGTGCACATGCGTGTGTCCTAGATGTATACGCGTCGCTGGTAGCTAAGCGACCTGGCGCTGATGTGCGCATGTGTGTATAATTAGTGCTGCAGTCTGTAAGTAGCGCGATTTAAGACTACTCTATAAGTCGCAGCTGCATGCTGTGCATTACGCATGGCTTGCATCGTGAAGTCTACATGTTGCTTGTCTTAATTCCTGATCACTGAGTGCGCCGGGGGGATCGGGCGACCAGTGGTAAATGTCATGCGCATGCACGGGAGATATGTGGTTGAGTGCGAGCTGTGGCTTCCTGGCATAGGTAGAGTGTGCACTCACAGAGACTATTGTACATAGTGGTTACACTGGTATGGTGAGACACATTTTTTGTACAGAATTAATAAAGATTGCATACAGAAACAAATCTTACATAAACAATATTGGGGTTCAGATTGTCAGAGGTGGACTCTCTTTGTTAATGTCAATCATGATAGTTGGGATGATTCTCATTCACTGTATCTATGTGCTGTGCTATTGACCTGCCTTGTTGGATTCATTTATTTGTATATCCGTGGCAGGGGATTAGGAACGGTATGCTTTTTCACGTCCCTTTACCTATCAAGGTTTCCACACTATGACTTTGATTGAGCTTTCTGTGCATGTTTTTGGACTATTGTCAAGAACTACATTATAATTCTTTGGATGGAGTGACTGTGGGGTTGCTAGGGAAGGTCAAGGATTTTTAACCATGTGTTTTTAACTCTATTATGTGTTCATCCTTTTTCTTTTTCCTTTTCCTTTATTTTTTTGATGTAGCTTAGTTATGAATCGGATTAAGATGGAACACATCAATCATCCATACATACAGAGGAATAATCAGGTTATGAAAGGACACATGGAACATCATCAAGATGTCCATCTACTGTTAGTTTAAAATTCTTTGCGCTCCCAATAGATTATAACCATTTCTGTCCTGTCCTGAGGAAGACGACTGTCAAGCCTTCTCTCTCTTTTTTGTTAAAGAGATAGACGCCTTAGATAATTTTTTCAGGTCGTCGAAACTACCTACCCTTAGATACCAGTGTAGCACATGAGATTGATGGTAGCTGCACCAGGTACTGGTTGTTGACTGTTTAGGTCGGAATGATGACAAGTGGTGCATTGTGTTTTACCATTGTTGCACTCCCTGCTTGTCAGATTATTTTAAATACTATTTGAAACTGGGGATTATAATAGAACCTCACAGGGGATATTGTTTTTTGCTCAAACTCCTGTTGTGTTTTGCCCCCTTTCTTTTTCTTTTTTGTATATTTCTGGTTTGATTCTTTTTGTCATTATTTTTGACGTTGGATATTTTTCTTGTGTACCATGTGTCTAAATTGTTCTCACACTGTACACTTTATGTCCATCCTGAACTGAAGGGTGTTCATTAGATAACTATGCACTTTAATTGTATATACTTTACATTGACAGTGTGTTTTTATGCTGTTTTACCATGGATTCAGCTCTATGTATAATGTAATGTAATATGTGAACAATAAAGATTGATTGATTTTATATTATCCTTGACCTGGCCTATCCCCTCATTGGGCTCCTATTCTGAGAGTTATTTACCCAGTCTGATTTTTCTAGTGGTGTGTTTCACGTGACCCCATTCCTTTTTGTTGCTTGTGCTATTGACTGTCATGCAGTAGTCGGTCACGTTGCTCTGATGGAGTAGTACACAAATGAATACACCTTGGATAACAGATACAACTTAACATATGTCTTCCATGGTAACATATTCGTCAGATTTGTCCTGTGCCATGGAAGACCTACTCACTGGTGCCTTAGTTATGAGGGTAGAGTACCTACCTAACTAGGGCCACCGGGTGGCGTTGGTATTGGTGAACCCCCGTGTTAGAAGAACAAGTTCCATTCTATTGAAACATTTAACCCATTGTTCACCGTATCTAAGCAGTGTATCCATTTCTGCTCCAGTTTTCTTAGTTCTAAATCTCTATCTCCTCCTCTGGCCTTGGCATTTATGGTTTGGATGACACACCATCGTAGTTCCGTGTGTTTGTGTTTTTCTTTAACAAAATGCGCCACCATTGGTTTATCCTCAATCGTGTTCTTGAGGCAAGATCTGTGCTCACAGATTCTTTGCCTCACTTCACGTTTGCTTTTCCCTAAGTACAGTAAATTACATGGGCATATTATCATGTAAATGCTCCATTTTGTGAGGCAGTTGGAAAACGTTTTATACTTCCACATGGTGCCATTGCGCAAAACTTCTTTTTGGTCTTGTGTGAGATGGCACACTGAGCATTTGCCACATCTGTAATGTCCGCAGGGCGTGGTGTGGGACTGGTCGACAGGTTGGGTAACATTGGGGATGAGGACTAGCCCGCTGCCTTTGTATATAGTTTAGGTATAGGTTTCATTTATTATTTTTCTTTGGGCCCAAACTTTGGTGACTTTCCATTCCTGTTTTTCATGTATATCGTTATTTAGGTATTGGGTTCTTTTCATTTTTCATTTTTCATCATTTGCCACTGACTTAATGGACATTCCTTCCCTGATTTAGTTGTCTATAGTTATGTTTAATACAGGTTTTATATGGTTCCAATCCATGCTTCATGCAGTTCATTTGTGTGTCTGCAACATTCATTGTTGACATTTCACACAGTGCATCTCACCATTGCAGGTCATGTGTATTGTGGCAGGCCTGTGTGTGATGTTGTTGCTGTGATGGTTGTGGGTGGATGCTTGCACATGTGCCGGACATGGTTGGGTGGGTCCATCAGACAACTGGGGGTTGCACTGGATGTTTTGAATTACATGAACATGTGCAGAATCACTGTGTGTTTGGCGTGTGTGGTTGGGGAGGATTCTGGTGTGTGTGAGATGATGTACATCCGGGTATGGTTGCATTTATGTGTGAATGAGTTTTGTATTTTTCTTGGACTCTGATTGTGGATGTAATGCCACTGTTCCTGTGTGTTTGCAAAATGTCATATTGTTTTCATTTCAGGGCCATTGTTGTTCATGTGTCCCTTGTGCCCTGCTTAGAATTGTGCATGTGCCCACACTCTGTTCACTGCATTGGGAGGATAGCTCAGCGGCAACGTGCCCACCTTGGAAGCAAGACAACATGGAGCAACACAGGTTTGATCCCTGGGTCTGCGCTTAGAAACCTCTGGGTATTAGGAGCGTTATAACTAACCAAGCATATCATATCATATCATATCATATCATATCATATCATATCATATCATATCATATCATATTATTATGTATTTCTCATTGTGGTTGCTGTGATGGGAGGTGGGCTCACTGTGGATGGTGGCCTGGTCACGTCACTTGCACATTAGTTTATCATTGCTGTGTCCCTCCCATGTCATGTGCACACACCCACCAGCCTGTGCAGTCACACACTGCCTGCCCTCATGTCTTGCTCTACCTCTGCCCCTGGAATGTAGTTGTGTCCCATGTTTGCTCATTCTGTATGGCAGCATACATTTCCTGTCTCAGTGAGTCATGCACTCTCTGTCTGCCCTTCCATCGCCCATTCACATGCCGGTCATGTTGTGGTCCCTGACAGGGACTTTTCCACTCCTTCCCCCATCTCACTTATGCTCAGGCAGTAACGTGCTTGGTCATTATTTGTTGATCTGGCCAATGTTTCAATGGGCTTACGTCTGTCCTGAGGTCACATTCTTTTGCTGTGCATTGGTGCCTTTGCAGTGACCCATGGCCAACATGCACATACCACTTTGTGTTGCATTCACTTGTCACATGTGGATGGGGTGACTACAGTGTTGTTGGTGCATTATAGTGTGGTCTGGCTGGGGTGTTGCATAGTCAGGCCTGCCAGGGAGTGACAGTGGATGCTCCGTGACTGTACACAAAGGAATTGTGTACAGTGCTTCCTGGTGATCCGGTAGTCACGGTCCATGTTGGGGCTCAGCTTCATTGTGGAGGCAGACCACAGAGGTTCAGGTGAGTTGCAGCTATGCATTGTACTTGTGTGGGAGACTGTCAGTGGGCTGGCAGGGGTAGTGTCGGAGGTGAGGAGGCTGGTGCGTGGTGTCTGGACTTGAGGGGCTGCTTTGCGGTAGTGTCGGAGGTGAAAGCAGTGTGAGGAGGGGAGTGTACTATCAGGGGACTGACTGGGGTAGTGGCAGAGGTGAGGGGGCTGGTGCGTGGTGTCTGGACTTGAGGGGCTGCTTTGGGGTACTGTCGGAGGTGAAGGCAGTGTGGGGAGGGGAGTGTACTATCAGGGGACTGGCTGGGGTAGTGGCAGAGGTTAGAGGGGCTGATGGGTGGTGTCTGGAGTTGAGGGGGCCGCCTGGGGATAGTGTTGGAGGTGAGGGCAATGTGGGATGGGGGTAGTGTTGGAGGTGAGGGGGGCTGGTGTCTGGACTTGAGGGTGCTGGCTGGGGTAGTGTTGGAGGTGAGGGGGGCTTGTGGACTTGTGTCTGGACTTGAGGGGGCTACCCGGGGGTAGTGTCGGAGGTGAGGGCAGTGTGGGGAGGGGAGTGTGCTGTCAGGCGGTTGGCTGGGGTAGTGTCAGTAGTGAGGGGGGCTCGTGGGTGGCGTCTGGACTTGAGGGAGCTGCCTGTGGGTAGTGTAAGAGGTGAGGGTAGTGTGGCGAGGGGAGTGTACTGTCAGGGGGCTGGCTGGAGTAGTGTTGGAGGAGAGGGGGGCTGGTGGGTGGCATCTGGACATGAGGGGGCTGCCTGTGGGTAGTGTCAGAGGACTAGTGGGTGGTGTCTGGTCTTGATGGTGCTGGCTGGGGTAGTGTTGGAGGTGAGAGGTTTGGTGGGCGGTGTCTGGACTTGAGGGGGCTGCCTGGGGGTAGTGTCAGAGGTGAGGGGGGCTGGTGGGTGGTGTCTGCCCTTCAAGGGTTGATGTTCAGTAGTGGTATATGCCAGCAAATTGGATGTCTCGGGTCTAGGGGAATGGACTCACAGTTTTGCTGAGGTGCTGTTTTTATTTCTGAGCGATCCTGTGTGTTTTCATAGGGGGTACATGCTAGACTTACGAGGAAGCTCTCACGTTTTCAGAGAGGGTTCCGCATTGACTTACGAGGAAGGCTGCGTGTTTTCATGGGGCTTCTGCTTGGATTTATGAGGAAGGGCACACACTTTCACACGGGTGATGCCTGGACTTAGGAGGAAGGCCGTGCGTTTTCACAGGGGTGCTGCCTCCTCTTACAAGGAAGGCTGCACTCTATCGCAGGAGGGATCAGCCTTGACTTACGGGGTGTTCTTGCATTTTTGCAGGGGTGCTGCATTGACTTACGAGGGAGCCTGTGAGTTTTGGCAGGGGTACTGGAAGGTGGATCAGGTGTGGACGCGGAGGTTTGTGCTTAGGTTGCGATTTGGCTTGTTATTTTGTTTGCATGGGGGCGTGTTGTGGGCGTTCCTTGTTCAGCTCATTTTGAATTGCGGGTCGGCTAGATCTTTGCGTATGTATACATGAATACACGGAGCGTGCAGATTTATTTATGCACGAAGGCTCACACAGTGTCATTCTCGGCGAGAGGCCCATGCAGGGTTAATGCACTCTTTTCCAAGAATCGCGCCCAAAGTCACTAGTCATTTAGGAAGTGACTAGGAAGTGACAGAAAGAAGAAATACAAGATGCCGCATCGTTAAAGCAAAGTTCCTGGAGCCGGTGAAATTGGTTGCAAGCAAAAATGTTGTAGGCTGTAACATGAATTCAAGGTTTTTTGCATCTGATAACATGATTGAAAGGATAACCCTTGAATGATGTTAACTGCAGTGTAGGTTCCTGTGGAACTTTAAGGGAAGTGTTTAAGCCCAGTGAAAAGGTGATTGAGTAGAATACATGCAGGACTTTAACCCCTTAAGTGACAAGGACGAGTATGCTCGTCGTAGTTGTATAAACTTGCATAATAGCCTGGCAGTTAGGAAAAAAGGGCCTACAGTGCATTAGAAAGTGTTTGAATAGACAAATACTACATGTGGGAACTTTGAGGAAAAGTTCCTGGAGCACATTCAGGAAGTGATTTAATGTACAAACACTACAATTTGGAACTTTAAAGAAATGTCAAGGAACACATTCAGAAAGTTGTCGAAAGGCGACCCATTGCATGCTGGAACATGGAGTTTACGTTTTTACTTATATCTGATAAAGAGAAATAAAGAAGAATTATTGGGTCCTGAAACTCATATTCAAATTATCAAGGAATGCATAGAAAGGAGACTACACGAGAAACACTGGACCCTTGACAAAGATCTCAAATATACCAACTACACATGGTAAAGAGAAAGCATTAATCTTCTTGGAACTTAAAGGCAAAGCTCCACACCACCTTTCAAATAAAGAACTGTGTCTAACGAGTGAATAAATATTAAAGACATTGATCCCGATGTGTATAAATCTACATAGCCAATAAAGACTGCACTTGGGGTATATCTGTGAGTGTATTGTGGGTGCCTGTGCATGACTTCATTGCATTTGGGAGGAGTATTAACCCCACGAGAAAACGATTATGCAATATGTACCAAAAGTGATACTTTTATTTCAAGTACAATGGTTTTCCAAAAAATATATTTTTTGCTGTTCCTTTTCATGCAAATCTTCATTCTATAAAGGTAAGCAGCCTGGACTCCATTATTGGGAATAATGTCGCTTTGTTGCTCAAGAGGAATGGCACATTTATGTAACAGCAGGCGCGGCTTACCTCTGTGCACATCCCCAGCTATTGGTGAACAATAGCAGGGGGGCGAGAGGTGGGACTGGAGGGGTGTAGTGTCGGTCCCTGAAGGATTGCTTTTTTTAGGAGGGGTTAAGTGTTGCTATCTGACCCCTGCTTTGTGTACATGCAACACGAATGTAGGCAGAGACTGGGGACACAGTGGTGGAAACGGATAATACAGTGTTGGTAATGTTGGTTGATTTTTTGGAGATTGCTTCTGAGAAAGCATGCAGTCATGTGGCATGTATTGATTTAGTTTTTTATTCATATGTTATTGTTTAAAGCTCAGACCCAGCTATCGAGTAGCAGAGCACTGTACAAGATGTACATCCTCAAAGTGTGAAATATTCTTTGCTTAAGTTTTTTTAATAGGCTTTTATGCTGTGCCAATACACCACCGTGCTAGTCTCAGAGCTCCTAGGCGTGTCTGTGTAGTGGGGTACTGTGCCTTCGCCAGTGCTATCCAGACCTTAGTCCGGTGTACGAGTGAAAACGAGAAAACTATATGAGATATTGATGGGGAACACGTGAAATATGTATATATATATATATATATATATATATATATATATATATATATATATATATATATTTAGACATACACTCACACACACACATCCACAAGCAAATGTGCACATACACGTAAACACACACATGGACCTACACACACATACACACACACATGCACACATTTGCACAGGCACGGACACTCATAAAACATTTCTGGACCTGTGAAATGTCCAAATGTCCCAAATCCCGGGCATTAAGTTTAAGTGGGGTAGGGCTAGCCGGGTGAGAGCCCTGGCAGTCTCCAAAAAGTGGCAGCTAGTCAGGGCTCATATAAGCCCCTCACTAGCCAGAGGCATTGCTAGGGGGGCCTGAGGGGGTTATAGCCCTGGGTCTTTTGGTTGTAGCGCTAGCAGGGCTGGAGCCAGGTGTGTACAGCATGTGCAGCTGCACTTGGCCCGGTGCCTGCTAGGGCCCCGCACTGAGGGTGCTGTTGAGTCCCTCTTTTTACAGGCTGCAGCGTGGGCCCTGAGCTCACCGTCCCTATGCTTGCTGCAGTGCACTCTGAGCTCAGGGGCGGCACACACCGCAGCCTGCATGATGATGGGGAAGCTTGCCAGAATATTTTTTAAATGTGGCTGTTCTCCCTTGAGGTTTGACTCCCTTGTGTTTCTTCTGGTGAGGCAACTTGTCACCTGTAAACCTCCTGAGTAACTCTGGAGTGACAAACGCCCCCTCCCTGGCCCAATAGGCCCTGAGAGACGCATACGCACTGCTGATCACTTTCTTTCTTAAAGCAGAGCGTCTAAAGTGGGTGCAATTTTCTATTGATGGCCTATTTAAGAGACCATTGTTGTGTTAAGAACTGCAAAAAGGCATTTTTTATTTTGAAAGCACATGCAAAGCAGCAGCTAGCTGCTTAAAATCTCTGCCTTCCTCCAGCACAATTAAAGAAATCACAGAAAACCGGTTTAGCTATTTGCCATATTTTCATGTTTATATTTAACATTTCCCTCACATTTTATATGAAGAATGCAAGTGAGCCATGAATATTTACCAAGGATGTGACAAGAGAAGTTGGCATCCTGGAGACTGGGGGGGAGGGGGGGTGGGGAATATTTTCTCTGGTTCTGGCCCTGTACTGATTTTCAGGGCACAAGTCAAAACATGTCGGTGGACAGCGTCTGCCCACTTATTTCAACGTTTGTGTGTTTTTGAGGACAGCATTTAAAATAATGTTGCTTTCTCAAGTGTTCAGCTACTACGATTCCACACCAGGTTGTCATGTTTCCAATGCAGACGCTTACCCGCAAGAACACATAAAAGTGCACTTAAAACGCACCTCTCATGTTTGGATTTTGTTTTCTTTGGAATATTTCATTATAAATTGTTGGACTTAAATGGTGGGCACCTTTTATACTTTGCCAGTGTAGTTATTGGAAAGTCTCCCCTCAGATTATTTTTGATTTTTGTATTTATATATATAATATATATATATACATATTTTCTTTTTACCATGTCTTCGCTGCTGACTACATACGTAGTGGTCATTATCTTTTGATGTCACTTCCTGTGATGTTATCAATTGCAAACTAAGGGGCCCACACTTAATTTGCTGCACTTGGCCCTGCAAATTCTAGGGCCGTACCTGAGCCCCAGATAGAAGCTCTGGGGCTACGACCAAAAGACTAGCTAGCCCCGAGTCACAACAGTCCCGACATAAGCGTAGCCCCGGATCTTTTCCAGACCTAGCAACACTCCTGCTCGCTAGCACTTGGAAGCTGTCGAGTGCACACGGACTGCGCTTGCTGCTGCTAGCCTGATGCATCATGCGTCTGATGAGGTGGGGCACAAAGGCAGATGATGGGAGGGGGTCAGCGCCGGCTCAGGTACTTAGGGAGATGGGGCTCACAAAATGAATGATTATTGTAGGCAGCTGCCCCCCTCTTCTCCGCCACCTCTCGTGCACCTTGATTAACATGAACAAGGCTTTTGTTTTGAACAGCGCATGGCTGCTCTGTGCATTTCACGAGCCTTTTCTTTTTCACTACTGGACACGTGTGGGGACTTGGGGCCTGGTTCATGGAATTATTTACACGGTTCAAAGTGACTTTGTACAGCTGAAAAGTGACTTTGCACTGCCGACACAAAGCCTGATTCATGCAACTGTGCAAACTATATTTTTACAGTGCAAATTCAGTGCAAGTGGTCATTTCTGCAGTACAAAATAGATGTGCACTAACTTTGCACTGCAAAAATACACTTTGCACAGTTCCATGAATCAGGGTTTGTGTCGGCAGTGCAAAGGCACATTTCAGCAGTGCAAAGTCACTTTGCACCATGCAAAAAAATCCATGAATCAGGCCCTTGTACTTGGAGATCTCAAAATGAGTGTTGGCAGTGCAGACTTAAGTATTGCAGTATGTTTCACTGAAGCGTATAAATGCCAGAGCAACATACACCTCTGGGAAAAGTTGCATCTCTTATGAAACATGAAATCCACAATCCATGTTACAGGGGATGGGGATTGTAGCAAAGTGGGTTTGCAAACCCTGTAGAGCTGGTGAATGCAAATGAGAGGTTCCACAGTCTCAAGTGTACATATGGCCCCTTGTGCTCCAAGGCGCACACTTGCAACTGTGTGTGCCATGGCATTAATGGCCGGTGCAGACAGAGGCAGAAGGGCTATAGTGCCATTCCAATATTGCACCAGCTGAGGGTCCAATGTTCATTTTAATGCAAGTATTTAAATAAAAAAACAAAAAAAGAATGTTCATTTTAAAAAAGTGATTCACAAAGGAGAAGGGAAAAGAATGTGTGAGGAGAAGAATTATCCAAGAAAGGATGAACCTTGGAATTGGCAGGAGCTGATCAGGATGCTTGGAAAGTGGTCTGGCACTGGCAGTAAAAGTCCATGTTCCCACCCCGTCAGGGTCGTGTGTACCCCATCATCACCCCTTGCCACTTTTCCCTACTCCAGCCATGGCCTGCTGTCTCCCTGTATGGCTCTCTGCCATGCCCCGGTGGGTGTTCCGAGGGACCACCATCCTCCCCAATTGAGCCACAGCAACGCTTCATTCACCCTTTGCTCTCACTCCGTGTGTTTCCAACAGGCGTGATGCTCCCCTGCACCCCACACTGATTAACATGAACGAGGGAGGCTGCACAGCACATTTGTTGAGCAGCGAATCATTTTTCTAAGGAAGTTTTGGAAACCAAGCATTTCCGTTCGAGATGCCTCCCAGCTCTACACAGTTCAACTTAGAAGCCGCCATCCATCATCTAACGTGTCCAGTTATGCCTAGTGTTTGCGTCTTTGTATGAGTGTGTTGTGGCCTTTGAACGCTAGATATAATACATTATTTGGTGCTGAGCCACTGGGACCACGCAATGAAAGATCAGGGGCCAGATTACAGAAACTGCACCGGTTCAAGTGCAAAGTTTGCACGGTATTAGCACTAGGGTAAAGTTTGCCCTATGCTTAAAAACACTGGGACACATTAAAAAACCATTGCACCTCGACAAGTGCAGTTTGACGTATACTAAAAAGATACGTTTTTTGCATCAGGGCAAAGTTTGCCCCATTGCTAATACCATTCCATATTAGCACTAGGGCACACTTTGCCCTTGTGCAAAAATGCAGTGAAAATTCATCTTTTTGCACTAGGGACATTTTAGCCCTGGTGCTTTTAATATGTCAAACTGCACGTGTCGAGGTGCAATGGTGTTTTAATGTGTCCCAATGTTTTTAAAAATAGGGCAAACTTTGCCCTAGTGCTAATACTGTGCACACTTTGCCCTTGCACTGGTGCAAAGCTTCTGTAATCTGGCCCTATGTATTGTGTTGCAGGCCATTGCACAAAGCTGCCTGCCACCGCCCCAAAATGCCAATGCCATGCCCCTTCTGAGAGCCCCCCCACCCCCCTCGATTTCTCAACCCATTTAAACCACTGCCTAAATCCATCTTTTCTCGATGACAACTCATTTCAGGGTCCGTCACAGCGGCAACAACCATCTGCCAGGGCTGCAAAATGATCGTTTGGAGGCCCCATCCAGAGCTCCGGCCTTCCCAGAACCAGATCACGCAGGGTCATGTTACCTTTCAAGCAACGTTGCAAAAAAAACCTTCAGAAAGCTACATAAATCCCAAAACGTCAATATGCTTAACGAGTTGTGACATTATTGATATGAAAACTCATTGCAAGCTATCCATTCAGAAATAGCAGCAAACAGCAATAAAATCCAGCGTGAAAGGAGTGAAGGATGCTGGGCTTTCAGTTTCTTAGGCTCTTGGACCGTGCTAAGGGCGCTAGGGTGTATCATTTAAATTCCAATTCTCTGACCACCTCAACGCCGAGGTTGCCTACACAAGCTTCCATAGCCTGCAGACACTCGCCACTTGTAGTACTTCAGGCCAGTTCGGTTTTCAAACTGAAGGCTAGCGATGGCAAAAACAATGGCTTTTTTTCGACCTAAACCACATCAGTGGTTCCAGACAAAGGAGAGGCGGACTGCAAAGCAAGTGGCAAGAGCAGTGGGCTAATCCATTCTCTAGGGAAGTGCAGCCTTCATGCACACCTATGGCACTTCCGGTCACCCTAGTTTCATTTCCTTTGGCAGTTGGACCAGTCTGGGCACTTCCGGTCTCCCTAGCTTCATTTCCTTTGGCAGCTGGACCAGTTCGGGCACTTCCGGCTTCCCTACCTTCATTTCCTTTGGCAGTTGGACCAGTTGGGGCACTTCCGGTCTCCCTAGCTTCAATTCCTTTGGCAGCTGGACCAGTTCGGGCACTTCCGGTTTCCCTACCTTCATTTCCTTTGGCAGCTGGACCAGTCCGTGGTCAGGAATAGTAGAGGGATACTAAAGCATGAATTGGCTGTGCTGCTGATTGCATGTCTGAGTCACCATACTCGCTGCCCCGGACAGTATGATTGGGGAGCTAATCAGAAAAGTAGGAATAGAGGCAGGGAAGGCATGCATAGTGTCTCAGCATAGCCTAGCTCCACCAGAGGACGTGGACTGGACAGCTGAACAGTACTGACACTGTATCTCTGCCAATGGGAGATTGCAATGTCTATATTAATATTTGCACATGTGCAAGGGTGCTCAGCCAATCAGTGCTCAGCACCTGCTTTTTCAAGCCCCCGAGACCCTTCGGGGTGGAACCGTTGCCTCCCCATGTCTCCTCCCTCCCGTACCCTGAGTGACATTTGAACCCTTTCCCCACTCCTCTCCCTGCCTCTCCACTTACATGCTAACTGGTACTTTGTGCTCCTGTCCCAACGCTCCTCCCGGCCGTGGCTTCCGCCATAGAACTGGGAATGAACGTCACTCAGGCCTGTGTAGGCTCGGGCTGGAGGCCGTTACTGGTCGTGTACACCACCGACACAGGGTTGGTTGCTATAAGATTTATTATTCGATTGTTAACGTTGAAGCAGAGCCTCCGCATGTCTGCAGCTTCTTTTTCGGTCATTTACTTCTGTAAAACATGCAGTTATAACATCAATAATCACCTCTGGTCTTTGGTAGGTAAAGCTGTGTTGCAAGTCATCGGTGGTGAATCCGAATAGGAGCACACTGAGTGTGACAATTCATGAAATACAGAACATCAACAAAACCAATTACACAGAAGGAAGAGTCAGCGTTGTTATGACTCAACAGCTAAACAAAAGTTCATTGACATTCCTTTGACCAAAACAGGCAATACCCTAGCCTGTATGATCTACCTTTTCCACAAAACCACATTCATGACATTGATACCCTACACATCTGTAACCCTAAAAGGTGGCTTCTAATCTAATTCTCAACTTTATAACTGGTGCAGACAAGCTATCAAATATGAGTAGCTTTGCTCTCTGGGCAGGAGGCACCACCAATCAACCACCACAACCTTTGTCAAACACATCGAACCACTGGACCAAATACGTGTAATAGAGCAAGAGATGAGTCAAAGCTACCCTGACCGATGGCGTGACATAGGGTCACCGAGGTGTAATACGTGTAATCAATGTTCTGACGCACTCCAAGGGCTACTGGTGTACCTAGGTACACCACCTATTTATGGGAAACCTGTCATTGACAAGATTCATTAGACAGGCAACCACTTAATCCAGTGTAAATCCAGCCCCCAATAACACCAAATACGACATAACCGCTCACATCCAAAGAAAATAAAAAAAATATAATAAATCATGTTGCAACCCTTTAATGGTCAAATTTCTTCAGTCCCAGCTTGAGTCACAAAATATGGAGGAGATAACGCTTCTGTACAGCATACTCACATCGTTTGCCAACACTTAAGCACCACTCATAGGTCTGCCCACAATTAAAACAACAACATATTTATCCTGGCTGATGTCTGAAAAAGTTTAAAAAGCCACTAGGAAGTGCTGGCATGGCTTCAGACATCACAGCTCCGTGAAACCCAGTGGTGTTGGATATGTTAGCCCTTACACATATGCAGCCGCGCCTTCTCCATGACTCTGTTCTAACCAATTTCACACGCCCCCCACAAGAGACCATAAGCAACGGCAGAACCGTGGTGAAAAGAGCATAAATAGGTTGAGAGTCACTGAGGTGTTCTAATTGATGGAGGAGCAAATGAGAGGATGAAATCGGAATCTGTGGGAAAGGATTTCTTCCCTCAGAAAGAACATCTCCACAGGGAAATCATGTACCGTTCTGGCATATTCCTTCCTCCGACCAACTTCTCAAGGCAGTGGAATAACAGAGGACGCTCGGTTGCAGATTACAAGGAACTAATGCCGCAAATTAGATCCTGCTGAAGAGGGGACAATCAAAGACAGCCTCTTTCCTCACAAAGAGTCCAGGCAGAAAGACCTGGCAAATGTGTGCAGAGATGCCCAAGCGGCAGCCTACCAGATGTTCAGCAGTGACACAATGCTCAGAAAGGTGCAATGAGCTAGCTGACCCGTGGTATTATGCATGGGCACTGATACACGCATCATGCCATTTGCTGGTTTGTAGCATGCTTCGATTCAGATGAAATATGTGCCCAGGGATGTTGTATTTTGGTAATTGCCTTCCTCTTTGCAGGGCAGCCAAATACACCAATGTGTCAGTCTGGTAGTCCATGAACTGGAAAAGTAGAAGCTGAGCTCCATCTTTCTATCAAGAAGATGGAGCCTCTCTTCCATGCTAAAAGGAGGCGGAGGCAGAAGGGAAGCAGGAAGTAGGTGCTCCCATAGAAGAAACAGTCCCAGGTCAATTTCAGAACTACAGAAGGTCTCACTCTGTCTCAGAAAGGAGAGGGGAGGCAAACACATTGTCTCACGCTCACTCAGGCGACACACAGAAGCATTCCTGAAGGGTGCGGATGCTCTAGAGATTAGCGCGAAGTTCACATGTGCAGATTTGCTTCGTCTTTTAATGTGTTCGAGCCTCAGGCTCACCTCGGGAAGACAGCATTGGTGTGCAGACATATTGGCTTTCAGAAAGATAGTACTCAAGGCGAAGAGCCAGAGGGGACAATAGTGCACATAGGCCCTGAAGGGACCACATCAGAAACGTCAAGAATAAGATCTGGTTTCAAAGGGAATACCCAAAGGCTTCGATGCCAAAGAGTTCATCAAAACCTTCAGAAACTGCATGACTGTAGGAATCGAAAAGTACAACTCCTGATGGAGGTGTTCTAGAATACAGAAGCAGTGGCTAAAAAGACCTTAAACCTACTACATTAAGTACCTTGCCGGCCAAAGAAAGTAAAATCTCTAAAACAACAGACATGCAGTCCAAAAACCTAACCCATCTGGAAAGCCATTTCCCTTCTACAGGCCTAAATGACCTAGATTGCAGGCCTATGAGACAATATCATCGTGTGCTTGGGGAAATATAGGCAGTTTACCACCAGCAAAACTTAACTCACAGAACACCACCAAAACTAATGTAGTAGAATCAGGAGTCTAAAAACAGACTTCCCTTGAAAAATAGAAGCAACGCACAATTCAACAGAGCAGTTGCTAAATATTCCCAAAGGATTAGAGCTTCCATTCTGAACACACTTAGGGGACTATTTGCCTCATTATAAGTTTGCCGGTCCGGGAACTACGGTACCAGTAAGTATGCCGGTACCGTAGTTCCCAGACCAGCAATCTACGAGTTCTGCTCGCAGGTGCCATTGTGGCCATGAGGTCTGACCTGGCGGCCATAACATCACCAGGGGCAGAGCATGTCGGATGTACCGCCACCATTGACAACAGTGCTGGTGCGTCCAGCTTCCCCATTCCCATTGAACCCTAATGGGAAAGAATTTTTCAAAGTGCCCAAGAATGCGCAAATACCGGGTCCAGCAAGGCCGTAATGACCCGGTAATTGCCCATTTCTGGGCACCGGAAAAAAAATACCGACGGCAGCCGCGCGTGTACTATAGGCACGGCTACCGCCAGCCTCGTAATGAGGCTCTATGTCTTTAGATACTGAAAATCGCACAATGCCGGAGACTGGAAATCTGCATATGATGCCCTTTACCCACCCACATTATCAGCCAATTATCCAAAACCCCCACATCCTGGACTGCCTGAAACCCAGATTTTTCTCTCCCTCCGTACCAACCTTCTCGTCATTCACACCTATTTCCCAGGTCGAGTTCTAAAACCTATTAGCACTTAGCTGACCCTTGGGCTCACCTGGAAATCTTTGCCCACCCCATTCTAGAAAAGATCCTCACCACCACCTGTGCAGGCAGCATGGCTGCTCCATCATCAATAACTCCCTCTCATCTGACAACTTCCCAGAGGCCTTAAAAACCTCTCGTGTCAACCCGCTACTCAAAACACCCCGCCTCAACCCACTCTCTCTATCAAGCTACCATCCCTTCTCCGAAACCTGCTTCATTGCTAATCTAATTGACACTGCTTCAAACAAGCAACTTGGCCTCTTCAGAGAAGCCAACAGACTCCTCGACCCAGCCGAATCAGGGTTCCAACCCCTCTGTGGAATGGAATCCACATTGGTCTCTATCTGGGATGACCTAAAAAGAAGTGCTGATTCAGAAGGCTGCGCTGCACTCATTCTCCTCGATCTATCCACAGCCTTTGACACCAACAACCACAAAATACTCAGGAACAGGCTACTCACACTAGGAATCAAATATTCTGCCCTTAATTGCATTGCCTCATTTATTTCTAATTGCTCGCAAATCACTCTTCTTACACCTTTCCCCTCAACCCCTTGCTCCATCACATAAAGAGTCCCACAAGGTACCTCCCTTACACCCCTCCTCTTCAACATCTACCTAAACCCATTGCCAGCTCTCATCCACTCTCACAACCTTGCCTGCTACATTTATGCAGACGACAACCAGATCATTAAACAAATTTCCAAGACTCCAGCCTCCCCACTTCCTGACCTCGCCTCTTGCCTCTCAACTATCGACCTATAGATGATGACCAACCACCTTATCCACAATCAGGGCAAATCAAAAATCCTAATATACAGCAAAACTGCTCACATTCCCCAGCCTATACTCTGGCCACAAACCTGGGACACCACCTGCCACATCCAACTTTGTCTAAAACACTTGGATGCACTGTGGACGCAGAGCTATCTCTCTCCAAACACATCAACTCTGTTTCCAGAACCTGCCAGTTCCACTTAGACATCTTAAAGTGAATCTTTCCCAATCTCTCCTATCCCCAAAGAGTCTCTGCAAAGCTAGCCATCATCATCTCCTACCTAGACTACGCCAACTCCCTCTAGCTCGGCGTCTGACCACACCAGCTAAGGAAACTCCAACAATCCATAACTCAGCAGTCAGACTGCACCTTGACCACTCGCCCAGACAACATAGCACCCCCACCCTCAGAGTACTACATTGGCTCCCTATCAGCCTAGGACCAACCTTCAAAGCCATATGCATCACACACTGCGCCCTCCAGAATATAGGACCGGAGTTCCTACAGAAAAAAATCATCCACTACCAACCCCTCAGAAACCTCTGATCGCTCTCGGCTATCCTCCCCGCTATTCCCCCTTACCACTCTACTAGAGTTAGTGGCTCGACCTTCTCTACCCTAGCTCCCACCATCTGGAACACTCTTCCTCTGCACATCCACCGCACTAAGGATAACCTTTCCTTGAGAGAAGTCTTAAAAACCTGGCTATTTGCTGCATTATCCTGAAACCCGTCCCTAACTTTCCAATTCCCAATCCGAACATATGAACTTTCACCAGTAGGCTGCGTCAACTGTTTCTGCAGTGGCCCGACAGTTATCGCGCCGGCCAAGACCTCACACACTATCAAACACTAACCATGACCTTGGTTCTTAGAAAGAAATGTCACAGGATTAATTAGTCACTTCACCTGGTACATATGGGGAAAACAGGTACATTGCACTCAAAGTGGTTGCGATAGAACAACAGCACCACTGCACTCGGATAGATTGTGATGTACAGCAGGGCATTGTAAGGGGAGGAATTGGGTGCCATGGGCATGTCTCGCGCTAGTAGGCCAGGTGGGGGCTTCTCGTGTATTACTCCGGGAAGGCAATCGAGAACTAGTCCGGAATCCCACTGGAAGGACTTGAGGGAAGGGCAGGTATCGCAACTGAATAAACTATATGGTTGGCTTCTCATGGTAAAGGTAACAATTGTGAAGGTTTAATATGTGCACAAAACCACGGAAGATTCACCATGCTCTCCATCTGGAAAAGCCTGAAAGTTCAGCCTGTGTTTTTCTAGTAGCAATTTATGAAGCAAAGACTGTCACTGTCACTAACCATTTTATCACAGCCAGAAGAATCGGCGCATACAACAAATCTCCAGCCAAACTGCTAGGTAGGTATAACGTGCCACTACGGTATACACTGGCTGCAGGCATGGCTACCTGCACACATCAGAATACAGTAACGGCCATGATAAATTTGGTCTTGCTGGTCACGTAGTTGGACCACCTACTTACACCAGACTTCGCTTCAACACCTCTGACATCAGTATGCAGTGAAGACCTATGACAAATGTGGGCACTGTGGACACATAGCATGGCTCTAGCACTCACATCATCTCTGGACTCCACTCAGCACCCATCAACATTCTCTTAGAACCAAAACCATAAAATAAAAGAACATTTGGAGGATCATCCTTCTTTCACCTGGCAGCAACAACCTGGAATAACCTACCAAAAAACAAACGCAACACAAGGGATCATATGGAATTCAGAAAACTACTCAAGACTTGGCACTTTGCCCCAGAAACAATGAAGAAACAACTGGGAAGCACAGACCCTAGGGAATCAAGAATCCCAGGGAGAAAAACATGACCCCTAAGTTTATCCTCCCTTATCAGAAAGCAGGCCGGGGGGTCACCTCATCCACCCATGTCCACATACCGCTAATCCACTGAGGAAGCTAGGTAGGTAAGATGACCCACATGGGATGGGTAGGGAAGGACCAGAATCCCCTAACCTAACATCCCCAACCGGATGATGTTAAGTGCGAAAACCGCACTTAAGATCAGTGAATGGTGCAAACCAAACTGAAGGTGCCAACACAACATCACAACTCTCACTTTCCCATTCCCACTATACCCTACTACCCCCACATCCCCTTTCTTCATGCTCTCCTTTTCAGATCCACCAGAGCTCCTGGGGACCACTCCTCTGGTGACGGCGCACGGTACAGATACCTTTAACATTAACATTAACTTTACGACATGCCTGACCTCATGGGTTGCTCTCTACTGTATCACCGTTTTGTAAGATCAATATTGCCTAGATCCATCTGTAGGACCCTGTTAAAGATCAATGGGGACTTGCAATACCCTTGAGGAAGATGAGTATGTTTTAGTCTTTTTTGTCTAAACGTAAAGAACGTCAGGTCTTGTGAGTCCTTATGCAAAACATATTTTTCAAATCGATCACCGTGAAATACTGAGCTTCAACTGGAATACTACACAATATTGTTACAGGATAAGGAACTAAAGGAAACTCTCCTCTACAATCTGATTACGAGGCCTAAGGTCCTGGATAAATCTCCACTACCCCCCTTTAGATTTTTTTAACAGATACACGGCAGTATTGCACAATGACTCTGATGGCACTAGGATACCCTGATTCATCAGTGCTGAAATAGTCTGGAATATGCCCTCATCAGCTTCTCGGGAGATACGGTACTGTTTCGCTCGTGGTAAACTTGGTTTGAGCTTTATTTTAAGCTCCCCTATTCCCTTCAATAGACCTACATCATCAGGGCCGTGGTCCCCAGGACAATTGGCACCTTTTCTTTATCTTCTTGGAAAAATGCTGGTTGTTGCCTCATTATCGCCATTTGCTGTTGGATTTCTCTTTTCTCGATCCTTATCCAATATGTAATGCTCATAAAGAACACCACTTCATCATTGATACATTCTTCTCTGAAAATATCAACATCTGGTATGTCAGTCAATCTGTACCCCTCTTCAAGGGCTATCACCGTTCTCCATGATCTACCTTCGTCATCTACCCCTCCAAGCATTGCTATTTCCCCTCATACTCTGCCATTCTTCCTCATCCATAGGTATGTGTGTTCTAAATAGAAATTAATCAGGTAACCTCACCATCTTCCCTGCTAGCCCAGGGAGCAGTGTCAACAAAATGCACACTCCATATAGAAAGACTTCCGGGTCTAATAGGATTCCTTGTAGAACCACTTACCCTGTGAACGCCAGTATAAACTCTCCTACGTTTAAGTAGTGTATGCCTGGAGTCGAGCATACTATTCCCTGATCAGTGAATGAAATCGGCATGCTAAGTTTTGTCATCAAATCTCTTCCCAAAATGTTAACTAGTGTCTGTCGTGAATATAACAAGGGAACAGACATGTCACATTCCCCTATAGAAACTGGTAACTTATTAGTAAAATGAACTAAATTCGTAACTCTACTGAACCCTTGAGCATTCATGGCAATACCTGACACAGGATAGTTTCCCTCCCGAATGCAAGAGCGGGTCGCCCCAGTGTCTATAAGAAAAGAAAAGGATTTGCCCCCTATCGTCATATCAACCCTTGGTTCTTCTTGGGGGTCTGGTGTCACAGATAGTACTGAACAAATCAAGTCGCCTTGTGAGTTGTACCATTAAGGTCATAACCTCATCCCCATCCCTTTGAAAGGGTTTCCTCCTACCATAGTAAGAGCCCCTACCCTAGGTTTAAGTGTGTACCCTGTATTTGCGTTTTGCTGTATTTGTATAGGTGCTTGTTGCAACTGCCCCTGCGGTGGGTGCATTTGTACTTGTTCCTGCTGTTGTGCCTGTTGTACTTGCGGTGGCTGTGTCTGATATGGTGTGTATTCCTGGGCAAAGCCCTCTCTCAATTGTGTGCTGTATGGCAGTGGATAAGCTTTTCCCCTCTTGAAAACTGTTCATTCTGTACACTTCATTGGCTCCTGCCTGTGTGTGCAATATGCCCTGTTATTCCACAATTCCAACACAGTGGGGGTGGGTCTCTGGCAAGCCCTGCTTACTTATATGCTCTCTGAGCACTCTGACTCTCATTCTGAGTGTTCTGAAATCCACGTCCTCTTCCCCTAAAACCTATACCTCTGCCGCTTGGCACAAACCCATACCCCCCCTTGATCCATCGGGCATGACATAATTCACCTGTGATGTACCCGTTGCCTCATGCATTCCCACTCCTTCTCTGCTTGTCAATACCGGCCCTTCTATGGCACATTTCGACAACTTTTTCTGAACTAATTTGGCTTCCTTAATTTTTCTATTCTCATCCTTCTTTTTGTTCTTCTCTAATAGTAACCTAAAGGGATATACAATAGTGAACTGTATCTCAGCCTATGGCTTCACTTCCATCCCCGCTTGTTTTTTCTTCTGTCTTTGTACTGGATCTGGCAATCCCTGACACAAAATATGATACAATAGTGCCACTGGTTTTTCCCACGGTTCACAAGTTTCAAGCTGCCATTTCGCCTTAATATCCTGAATATAAGCAGTAGGGTCTTCATCTTCTTTAATTTTTCATGTCATAATTGCACCCATATCTGATGTGTCACAATATTGTACCCTGAGAGCCCTCCAAACATCTTCCCTACAATTATTAAATGGCACTCCATTATGTGCTGTGTTTTGTGCTGTCACCCTTGCGTACCCCGCTCACCTCGATATGTCATCAGCCCTTTCCCCAAGAATAGCTGCCAGTAGACCTTTTATGTCTCCTATGGCCAGCGTGTTTCTTCCTGGCATTTTTTTCCAAATCGTATCCATGTCCCAGGCCCCAAAGTTAAACTAGGGAGCTTGCATTTTAAGTTATCCTTATCCATCTGTGGCCATGGAATGTATTGCAGTCTCGCTCCCCCCTTCTCTAACAAGCGGGACATTGAGAACCCCACACTGTGGTCAGATCCCACTATTAGTCTATCTATGGTAGGGGTAATCGTCTATATCTGCCTTCTTGCTGGTAGTGCCCTTAACTTGCTTACATATGATGGAGATTCTCCCTTCTCACTACATCATCGTCTTCAGGGAAGCTCAGGATATGATATGGGATCTGGCATTCTATTTTTAGGATGTTCCAGATCTGACCATCTTACTTCGTTATCCATCTGTTGGCTTTCCGGGGGGTGGGCAGCACACACACCATCTCCCTCTGCCTCAAGACCTGTCTCACTTTCTTCATATGACATTTCTAGACCCCAACTAGTATGACTATCATCGCCCTCACCTCTAGATTAAATCTACTCAACGACAGTGCTCGACGTTCATGACTAAACGTGTTTTCCTCCTTAGTTCGTAGTTGAGATACCGTTCATCGATTACCGCTCCATCGAATTCCATACTCACTATCCCGTCTTAGTTGTTGATATATTGTACTCATTATTTCTACAATGCCTTCCATATCATATCTTTCTTCTTCTTGTGCTACTCTAGGTGTTTCTAGCGTTAACTCCTTTATCGGGAGAATCTCTCTCCCATCGTATTTCTTCGCCCAGCTTCATTTGTTTAGTTTGTTTATTTGTTTTATTCATTTATAATGCACATCAAACCCGAAGGTAACCAGACGCAGCAGTACAGAATATGCAAGGCCTGAAGTTACATGGTTACAGATTACAAGCAAAACAAAATATATACAGGCCATAGAAGGTCAGTTACAGATTACAAGCAAAACAAAGTATATACAGGCCATTGAAGGTCAGTTACAGATTACATGTAAAACGGAATATGTACGGGCAATAGCAGGTCGTCACAACACTAGCCAAAAGGGAAAATGTACAAATGGGCAGCAGGATGGTGAGTATATATATATGTGATGTCATCTTTGATTTCCTGGGTGTTAGTCTTAGCAATGCACGTGGGTGGTGCGAGTGATGGTTGCTTAGCTTACCATAACTAGTGAATGGCAAGGGTTTGTTGGTTTTAATTTGAACCATAACATCCCTTTAACAAAGTTTTTTTTTTACTGAATATACATATGTATATATGGCACTGAACACAAATAAAGGGGCTACAAATGTGATATCATCAGTGATGTCATTAGTGACATTTGAGATGCCATCTTTCATGTCCTGGGTGTTAGTGTTAGCAGTGCACAGTGGTACAGGCAGTTATGGTTGCTTAGCCTACCATAACTGGCAAATTTCAGGTTTTTTTTGGTTTTACTTTGAACCATAATGTCACGTTTGTAAAGTTTTTTTAGTGAATTTCACAGGTTTCTAGTAGCGCAACTTTACCATAACGTCCCTTTAACAAAGTTTTTTTTTACTGAATTTCACAGTTTTTAGAAGAGGAACTTAGTCATAACATCCCGTTAACAATGTTTTTTGTAACTGAATATACACTTTCATCATGTGAATTTGGGACATATGTTCTATAATTTCCTTACTTTATATACATGTAGCATCAAACATACTGAACCCCCTCGCTAATAATATTTGAAAGGCACGGACTGAGTGCCTGTCTGCAGACGGGCGCGGACGAGATCACCACTACCCAAACAGTCAGGGGGTATCTGAAATTGTACTATTGTGTTATATGAAAAATGCACAACTTTCAATTAGAACACATAAAGACATTATAAGTACTAATAAATAACCAATTGAACCTAAACGTCTGAAACATTATCCATGCATTTAATGACCAAGTAGAATGAAATGGATTAAACCATAACAGATAAAGGTATGCCTCCAATGTAATTACCTCACAGAAACTGTGCAGCCAGGAGCGACACTAGACGCACCCAGTACAACAAATACAAATTACAACAAAATAGTAAGTGAACTTCATTTGTCTTATATGTGTGTGTACTTTTTTGTATGAGGGGCAGAAAAAATAATGTATTTCTGTTGTTTTGACACAGAAATGTGCAGTACTTTGGAGTGGCTGGAGGATAATTTTCCAATTGGGGAAATGTCGGAAGATAGCGATAATAATAGTACACCTTCTCTGCATAAGCAAATTAATAGTCATTATTTTATGGGCATTTAACATATATATATTTATTTTTAACAGACCAGGTAAAAAAAGAAGAAAGGCCAACAAAGGACACAGAGGAAGACAGTCTGAAAAGGATAGAAGTGAAAATGGACACACTAAATGACAATTTTAACAGTTTGAGGCAATTTGTGGAGGAATATGTGAGAGGAAAAATACGATATCACTGTGCCACCTGTACCTGCCCCCTTCTCCATTTCCCAGTGAACCATCCCCAAACCTTCAAGAAGACAATAAACGTTTTGATGAAACATCCATCCCTTCATCCCCTCACAATTCATCCCCTCACAACCAGCCTGTGTTGAACCCTAATTCCCCTATATTCGTTTCAGTATCTGCTTCCCCCTGTATTTCTCTTGATTGATGTGTGTGTGTGTATTGACATTTTTTTAAAAAGAGTTAAAATGTCCGCGGACAGCGTGCCTGTTCGGACTGGCCGTAATCAATATAGTATGGATGTTCTAGGGGCAATACACCTACCCATAGCAATCACAACCAATTTAGACCAAATGTTATAACGCACCAGGTGTCCAATTTGTCCGCAATTGGACAGAATGGGGGCGTCCTAAGGACATAAGACCTCTCTGTACTGGTCACAACCAACATAAAACATGTTTTTAGAACACACCAGGTGTCCGGGATGTCTGTAAATGAACAAAATGAGAGTGTCCTAAGGACAGTATACCTATCCGTACCGTCCGCAGCCAAGATGGAAAGGTCCGTAGAACAGGCGCGGTGTCCGGCATGTCCATAGTCAAACAAAATGGAGGTGTCCTAAGGACACTGCACCTGGCCCTGCAGTCAGCAGAACATCTACGCACATGCGCACCACACCCATAAGTACTGCAAACATCGCGCCTGTCCCTATCTGTCAGTCTCACTTGTGTCACACTTTTAATTAGTTTCAGGACCCGAACACTGTCCGTAGAACTCCTGCGCACATGCGCATGTCCGTTACTCTGCATTTAGTGTCCAAAGGGCAGCCATTTCCTTCACGGATGTGTTCAAGACGTCATCATGTGACCACACCCACGCTGAGCGTGTCGACTAATTTGCACGGTTTGTCTGCTTCCGCAACATTTCAAAAGAACTTATACAAACATGGGAAATTATTTTACAGTATAAAATCACCATTTCACATGTCCCATACAATGGCAAAACCTTTCAAATTATTGTTTAGAATTTTTGCAATGCTTTTGAGTGATCGATATGGTCACGAGCCGCACTCCTCCACCACTATAAATGGCCACACCCCCGAGCTCATCTTCATTGTGCTTCTGGCTATAGCAGATTGAGTTGTGCTGCCTTTACTGCTGCAGCGAACATTAGCCGACTACTCCTTATGGCATCCATGGCGGCTGTTGCTTCATTAGCCTCAGCACCACCCCCAAACCCTCCACCGCCACCACCTCCCCAAGGGCCTGCAGAGGGAAATGCGGGTGAGGATGTAGAGAGCAAGGAAGAAGAGGAAGAAGAGAATGAGGTGGAGGAACTCCACACTATAAGCACTCGCCGGGAGTCGTGAGTGTGGCAGTTGTTTAACATTTTTGGGAACGTAGCAAAAGCACGTGCGAACCAGGTCAGGTGTAACCAGTGCAAGTTGGTGCTGAGTCGCGGGAGAGCTGGTGCGTACAGCTATGGTATGACAACCATGAAGCAACACCTAACGTTGTTCCACAGTGCGGACATTCGCAAGGTGGTGCCATGTGAAGAACGTAGTAGATTGAGTTCCTCCACAGCATCCTTTGTGTCTGATCCTCTCACCACAAGAGACACTCCTGTGGGGGAGCGCATCCCTCCAGCTGCCTCACAAGCCATTTGTGATGCTGTTGACCCTTACCTTTCTACCTTTAGAGGGTCACAATATTTTGTATGTACTGCGACATAGTACTCTGCAGGGGGAAGAGTTTTCAAAGTGCTTTTGAGGCTACGGTCACGGAGCACCAGAAGAACTGCCCCCTAGCTAAGTAAAGGCCACCCTACATCTTTCTCTCTACACCTGCCCTTTCGTATCCCTGTGGCTGGTGTCCCTTCCTTAACCTCCTTTGCCCTCCTCTCTTAGTGTGTCGTGTGCTGAAAATCAATAAACTGGAAAACAACAAAAATTACAAAAAAGGCTCTTTTCAGAGCCGCCTTTCTCAGTTTAACAATAGATCTATCAAGTGACTGGTGTAGGGCCTCGCGCATTGTTGAAAAAGTCTGAGGACAGTCGTAGGATGCACAAAAATGGAGGGTGCAAGCGGAGCAAAACCAATGCACTTTTCTCTGGGAGTAAGTGGTGGCTCTGAAAAGAGCCTTTCGGTGGTGTTTTGTGTGTTTCAAAAACTGTAGATTTGAAAAAACGGATTGCCAAATAGATGACTATGAATCCAAAAAAGGTTGCAATGCATTTTTTACATTGTGAAGAAAAATCTGATTGCCAGCATATGTGAGATGGACTCCATCTCTGCGAAAAATGAAAGTGCTGCGAAACAAAATGTTTTCATTGTGGAGTGAGGACATGCTAACATCTCTTAGAAAGGCACAAACAGTCTTATTGATATTGCGCCTCGCTTTCTCCATTTGAGGACCAAATGCAGAAGAACGCAGCCATATTTGTCTTTGTGCAATACGGGAAAAAACTATTTGCCGATTTGGAAACATGTCTATGACCTTCGCAAGTACTTCCTTCATTGCAAATTGCAAAGAAATTCCAGACACATGGCCTAAACTGTTTCCTCTGCAATGAATGATAATTATATCAGGATGAAGCTCTGTCTGTAAAGTAGCACAGAGAGGTACCAAGTCCAGCCACCTAATTCCACGCACGCCATGCCAGTGCACTTCCACATGAGGAAATCCAAGATCTGCAGATAGACCGCAACTTTCCGCATGCACCTTCAACCAATGTATCCATGAGTCTCCCAAAATCCAGATAATCTGTTTTCCAGCACACAGAGCCATGGCTGTCTGGTCTCCTGTCAGGGAAAAGACGTTATGACTAAATTTCTCTGTTCAGAACACACCCACTGAACTTTACTGACCAATCCCTACATTTGCACATTGTCATTTGCATGCATCTCCACCCCAGAATCTCCGTTGGTAATACGCGCTGCCTGCAGACTACCGCCATGTCCGCGGACACGTAGAGGATCAGAGCGTGATGACTGTACTTTTAAATATTAGTCCCCTTTTCCCCTTTACGATGGGCTCTGAAAAGAGCCATTTTTTTTTGTTTTTTGGGCAGATGCCTTACAGACACCTGTTATTTTGTTTTTTTTAAATTGTTTTTCTTCTTTTCTTCTTACTTTACTCCTACAATCATTACAGAACCTTCTCTAAAGTAAGCCTTACATTCCAAAAGAACATCGCATTTCCCAAAGAAGATAACGCAACACCATCTGCTTCAAAATAAGCCACATTACTGGGAACAATGTTCTCGTGGCTGCAGAAAAACATACCAGCTCGTAACATGAAAGCACGCATGCCGCGACTGATGTTACAACTCCCAATACTTTGATCAGGACATAAAACAGAACTGTTGTCCCATTTTCCTCTAGGGAGTAAGCCAGAATAAAATACTTTCACACTTGGAAAGATGGTAATGACTGCTTGCACCAACTGTTCCAAATCTTCCAACAAAGTACGTGAACTCACGTAGCCCAAACGGCAAGCAGCGTAGTGCAAAAGTATCACATGGGGACTGGTCCTCCTACGCATGTCTCTGCAAACTTGGAGAATTGCTGCAACATTGCGATAAGTCTCAGCGCTCCACACCACCTCCACTCCTCTCACATCGAAATTGTGTGCCACATGCCTACTTTCGGAATAGTGCTGTAAACCATGACAAAAATATCTCCAAGAACCAAAACCCTGACTCTCTCCACCTCTGCCATCTTCAGTACACGCACCGTCTTTTGACACAAAAGAACAATGTGAACATCTGATTGGCTGATGCCTACAGTCCCCTTTCCATGCAGGATTTGCTGTAGAACCCTGTATGTGGCACGCCCTACCTGCGGACAAGGGCTGTCAACTTGCGGCACGTAACTCTTACCCAGTCCTTCTACCCTTTCCACATCACTCGCAAATCCATTCCCTCATTGGACACAGCTAAGCAGTCACACAACCATCCACCAATGACATTCAACATCTCTACATCTAACTCTGTCATCAAAATTTTGCACTTCAAATGTACTATTGAGCAACTTGAATGAAGTCGCATATCATTGGAAAGCACCTAGTTTAAAAACTACTGTGGAAGTATTGCGGATTTCTAAGTACCGCTCCATGCATGCGCACATGCATGAGTATAAAGTACAGGTATGCTTCTTTTAATCAGAGAACATGTGCAACCCTTATGATTTCATTAAAACAAATTAATGGCATTAAATCTGCATAGCCAATACATACCAACGCTCCCCCTTTAAGTACATGACTTTCGATTTTTCATTGACAAACTGCACTACTTCTTACTGTCTCCCGCATAACCTATACATACGTAACAACCCTCCCTATATAGCGCGAAACACGATTTTCCATTAGAAAATGTCACAATTTTTTACTGTGTACCACCTACATTAATGCTACTTCCAATGCGATCGTATGAGAAAAATAAACGCTCCCGATTGCTGTGGTGACATCTCCCTTTGAGGGTTTCCCGATGTTTCGGATTCATACTTATAATATGAAAGTAGTGAAATTTTTCCCATCTACTATAATGACCTATCACTTAAAAACCTCTCTGCTATGGACAACACAGCTTAAAAAAAAACAAGGCATCTTCATAAACTAAAAATTGTACTCATTTGCGAATCATGTTCAACTAACATACTACAAATAACATACAAAGGCAGCAGATAGTGAAGTGAAATGCACACATGCACTGTGTTGAGATATCAAAGGAGAATACTCCGACAAAAGATGCAAAATGTACGTGTACAGTAACATCACTGCTTTAAACACACAAAGTTACTAACTTCTTCTTTTTACAATTGCAGTGAAGACTACTCTCCTGAAAATCAACAGCATCTACACTGCAAACGACATATCCGAAGAAACCTGGTCATTCTGCAAAAAAAAGTAAGTACAGTACTACCTTTATATTCTCACTGTTCCTCAAACAGACTGTGTGGATTATTTATTTAATTTGCACACCAAAACAAACATTGATTTCTGAACCATTCTACGCACAAATCCCCATTTACTAAATAAAGAATAACAGGCAGAATGGCTCACAAATCCCTGTGTTTTTGGAACTCAAATAACATACAGAAGCCTTAGAATCTTAGTACTAGAAAACAAATAGCGGTTTCAATTTCATAACATTACGTTCACTATTAATGCTTCTCCCCAACACTAGCTCACTTTGTACTGTCATCTGAAGCACAGTGCAGTAGTATATAAACAGAAAAAATAGCCTTCCCAACTTATTGTAACTGCCCAATGCACATTCACACACCACCACAAAGAGCTGCCCCATCAAACTCATGCACACATGCACACAGCACACATACATTGTACAACAGACCAAACCATGCCTTCTTTTTTTCAACAGACCCAAAGAATGCCTACCAAAAAGCAAGTCCATAGAAAGGAACGCAGAAATAGAGCAAATGAAAATAAAACTGTCCAAAGTAAGCATTCATCTGTAGCAGAGTTTGTAGAGAACATTGGAACAAAACGGCCAATACAGTCGGTTAGCGAAACAAAGGAAGCTTCAACTACCAAAACTGTGGCTCCTCTATCAAAATGTGGCATGAAACAGAAAACGCTTTACAAAAAATCAGCTACTAGTACTGCTAACAATGCTCATATTAATCCTGATATAGTAACAAGAACCCATAGTAAAAAAAGTATTTTATCAAAAATATTTTGCCACAGAGTCCTTCAGAATCTAATAAGAAGAGGACTGAAATCATCCTCAACCCTTAAAACCTAAAGTAGAACATTAATCCTACAAGCTCTCGTAGAGAGTACAATCCTTTTCAAAAGGAAGTTATTTATTTTAGTGGTAAATTGGATGAAACCACTAAAAAACCTAAGTACTAAACTACAAAAGAAACATATCAATAAACGGAATGTCAAAACAAATAACTTCTTAAATATTTGTGGAGGTGAATACAGTCACACAACAACCACAGAACTGTATTTTAGTGAAGAAGCATACAAACAAAATCAAACAAACACAATTGCCATCCATAGCAGTGGACGAGGGTATGAAAAAATCAAAAATACCATCATGAAACAAGAAACATTGCTTATTAAAGTATCCCCTGAAAACTCAGAATTACCTCTCGATTCGACTGAATCAGACCATCCAGTATACAAATGGCCATGCACGTCAATGTGTGACATTCCTAACAAATCTTTCAAATCTTTACCTCAGTTCCTCAATCAGTATGTGAAAGGTAAAGACAAAATTAAAATGAAAGTCCTGCAAAATATGGATATCTGTCCAGAGCGCAAATACACAGGACTACAAGGACATTCATTAGCCTGAATTTCAGGACCTATTTACAAAAGCACCTTCCATGATATCAAAAGGATAACAATACAACATTCAAATGTAAGAAATCTAGTGTATAAAATGTACTATGCTAAAAGTCCAGCTTTAGAATTACCTAATATAAATAACACTCTTCTGCATGATACACCCAAATACCTACAAGAAGAAATTGACCGTATCCAGAGAAAATATTGTGGAAGTGAAAGCCACTTACAAAATGCAATAGTTTTAGAACAGACTAGCAACAATTCTGCACATAGCAACCTTCTATTACACACATACAAAAAAGAAATACTAAAATTTAAAAGTGCATCGGCTGAAGTACCAAACCATGTGTGTGTGTTGCCGCAGAATGTTTTAAAAAAGAAACACAAAAAATATAGACGTAACATACAAAATCGAAGACAATGAAGATTCCAAATGGTTTGAATTAGCTCTCTACCTTTTAGCAGAAAACAAATACCAAATAAGTGAACCCCTAATATGTTGCACTTACTGCACTACAAAACTGGACAACAACCAAACTCCTTCACGTGCTATCACAAAAAAATTTGAATTGTTCCCACTACCAAAACCCCTGCAACAACTCGATTTGTATGAGAGCATCATAATTCAAACAGTTCACCCTTTTCAGGCAATAATCCATCTTCAACCAAAAACAGCAAAATTACCTCCTTCTGAATTGGTAAAAGGCATTTGTGGCAAAGTAGTTTATTTGCCATTAGATCTGACAGAAAATGTACACACTCTAGGAGTGCACAATCCAATAGAGCATTCTTTAATTGTCTTGGTAAATGGTGTACCAACAAAAGACAAAATAATTTGGCGACAGCTGGAGGATTTACTTAAAGTTAGACAAGCCTTGCAATATCTGAAATACAGTAACAAATACTACAAAAAAATACATATTGAAGAAAGCTTAAGGGAAACAACTGAAATAATTCAAGAGTCATCAGAAACTGGTCAATTTTAACTTCTGGATCCTGCTGCAGTATCCACTCTTTTGGAACATTACACAATTCATCCATTGCATTCCAATGAAAGCATAGATGATGCACTAGAAACTTACCAAATGCGACAAACCAAAGGGTCACCAATGAGCATATGGGAAAAAGTATAGAAGCACTTGCTTTTCCACTGCTATTTCCTACTGGCAAAGGCGGAAGGTACGTTGATAGACCCTCTTAGATTACAGCATCATAATATGGCTCATTACGAATGTATTTGCAAGATCCCAGATTTAGACAAAATGTGGAATACATATTCCACCTACTCTTTGAAAGTGAACTAGCAACCCTATGTTACGGAGTTACGCACATTTTTAAATCTGGAACCCACTTTTAAAATATGTCAGCTATGCAATTAATACAAAAAGTACAAGAAAAAGATGAGGGTTTACAATCAAGTATAATAAATCTGTTTGCAAACATGTGCGGTACTAAAGAATACTGGTTCCGATGGCACGAAGACGTACGTTGTATGATCAGAAACCTTGGACCACCGACTTGGTTTGTTACACTAAGTTGTGCAGAATATACATGGGAAGATTGACATCACTTCCTACGCATATCAAACAACAACAAAACCAACATAGATATATTAACATCTGGAGAACTTTGCTCTCTGGATCCAGTTAATGTGTCAAGATATTTCCATCATCGTTTCATTGCTATGCTACACTTAATTTGTAATAAAACTGTTCCTCCCCTCGGAGAAGTGCAACACTTCTTTTGGAGAAAAGAATTCCACGGGAGAGGAGCACCACAAATTCACATGCTCTTATGGATCAAAATTGCACCTAAATTTGGTCACAACAGTGATGCCACTGTTTTGCAGTTCATCCAAAAATATGTCACTTGTGAAATCCCTTCACAACGGACACATAGTGACCTGCATGGACAGATTTTACAATTTCAAAGAAAGAAATGTGGTAAATATTTTCGTCGCGAATACAAAAGCAAAGGGAAATACTACACCAAATGCTGCTTTGGTTTCCCTAGACCAGTTACAGAAACAGGTGAAGTGAACAACTTCATGTCTTCAGTTTGAAATAGTGTTAAAAGTAAATCACCTAAGAACACGTATTACATAAAAAGAACAGAAAAATCAAAATACATCAATGATTACAATGCAATCATTGTCCTCTTATGGAATGCAAACATATTCCACTGCAGTTGCACGATATGTTACAGCCTACTTAACAAAAGCAGAAAAAACAGAGCTTCAAGACGTCTGGAATGACCTATCATCAGACAAAACACTATCTCAGAAATTGTACAGCTTAGGTATAAAAATGCTCTCTCATAGAGAATGTGGCACCTATGAAGCAGCAGATCATTTAACCGGTACAGCTTTGTATGGAAAATCAGACAACATAGTATGGCTAAGTCTTGGTCCTGCCAAATCTATAAAAAGAGTTCTGAAATCATATGAGGACATAGAAACCATTGCCAGAAATGATCCCAACAGCCAAGACATTTTAAAAAACAATTTAATGGACACATACTATGCGAACAGGAGCAGCACTTTGGAAAGCATGTGTCTATACCACATAGCTCAAAACTTTGCATACAAAAATAATATAAAACCCAATTAAAGCAAAGGTAGATATAGAGTGACAGATTGTGAAGGCAGCCTAGTGAAACTTACCAAACAAAGCTTAATTAATCATGTAAAATTGTCATTAAAAACTCCTCAACAGAAAGAACTATATTACATGTCTCTGCTACAACCTTTTAAACCATGGAGAAAAGAGAAAGAGATACTAGACAACTATAACTGCTCTGAAGATGCTTTCAAAGCAAATGAAAGCGCTCTATCACCGATGTGAACTTTACGCAGTACAAAACAATGTTGCACAATGAACAGCAACACGAAGAACAACTTCGGGCCCAACTAGATAAGGACACTTCCGATAGTAGTCAACCGGCTGTAACAGGAAGCCAAGAACCACTAGGACAGCCACTAATAGGAAATGAGGCAGAATTAGCTGTGACAGAAGTGGAAAACACCATGTGTCACTATGAAGAAGATACAGAAGACTTAACTGTACTACAAGCAAAACTTAACAAAGATCAGCGCACCATTTTTGAAGCAGTAACAAAACAAATTGCACATGGTGTACAACACGAAAATAAAGAATGTACCTGCCTAAATTATAAACCTATACTGCTGTACGTCAGTGGTGAAGGTGGGTCAGGAAAAACATTCTTAATCAAAATCATCAGCAAGTTCCTTCAACAATTGACAAACAAAAAACTGTCAGCTGTTGTGACTGCCCCCACAGGTTTAGCTGCCTACAACATAGGCGGTGTCACTTTACACCAATTAGTACTCCTTCCAGTAGAACACCAAAACAAATTAGACTATTACAAACTTTCTGCAGAAGCTGCAATGGAACTATTCAGAGTATTAAAACAAATGAAAATGCTATTAATAGATGAAGTGAGCATGGTCTCCAACCTAATGTTGGCTTTGATTCACCTCAGATTGCAAGAAGTACTTAAATTAAACTACGAAGAACTCTTTGCAGGGAAACACATTATCGTTTTCGGAGATCTTCTACAATAGACATCAGTGAAAGGTGAACGTATTTTTAAACCCTTAGGACACAAACTTTGCCGTAAAACTGTTGGCAGCATAGGACATGTCAACCTTTGGCAACATTTCCAATACAGAGAATTAACAGAAAACATGCAGCAATCTGCAGATCTCACTTACGCCAACATTTGAAAAAGTATTAGAGTTGGCGTCCTGTCTCAAGAAGCTCAAGCAATATTGAAAAACCGGCATATTCATGCACTTTATGGCGATAACGCATGTGCTACTGATGTTATGGAACAATTAGCGCAAAAAAATGTCAATTGTATGGCCTTAATGCCAACTCTTGCAAGCTGTTTCAAATTCAATTAAACAATGTTAAAAAAAGAAATGCAACGAATCATGGAAATTTGCGCCACAGACAAACTCGACGTACATGGTATGTCACTACCCATGTTTGAGCAAGCCACAACAAGACTAGGGGGCCAATTCATAGAATTCGGCGCACAAGTGGCGCACGCGGCTGGCGCACAGTGTGCGCGTGCGGTAGTCTGCGCCAGCCGCGTGCGCCGAAACACATTCAGGCGCACAGCGTATTCATGGATTCCAACATCCACAACCAGCCGTGGCGCAGAGTGGCGCAGCGACCCTGCAGCAGCGTCAGTTACGCCCCCAAGAACGCCCCTTGCGCAGGGAAAAGCCATCAAAATCCCCAATCCAGCGCAAAGGGCAGCAGCAAACGCAGAGCGGGGAGCGTGTATTTCAGGGGTGTGCGAGAAATTCTACACGCGATTGGCCTGGGTACGTGTATTACAGGGGTGCGCGAGAAAATCTACACGCGATTGGCCTGGGTACGTGGATTTCAGGGGTGCGCGAGAAATACTACACGCGATTGGCCTGTGTACGTGGATTTCAGGGGTGCGCGAGAAATTCTACACGCGATTGGGCTGGGTACGTGGATTTCAGGGGTGCGCGAGAAATTCTACACGCGATTGGCCTGGGTACGTGGATTACAGGGGTGCGCGAGAAATTCTACACGCGATTGGGCTGGGTACGTGGATTTCAGGGGTGCGCGAGAAATTCTACACGCGATTGGCCTGGGTACGTGGATTACAGGGGTGCGCGAGAAATTCTACACGCGATTGGCCTGGGTACGTGGATTTCAGGGGTGCGCGAGAAATACTACACGCGATTGGCCTGGGTACGTGGATTTCAGGGGTGCGCGAGAAATTCTACACGCGATTGGCCTGGGTACGTGGATTTCAGGGGTGCGCGAGAAAATCTACACGCGATTGGGCTGGGTACGTGGATTTCAGGGGTGCGCGAGAAATTCTACACGCGATTGGCCTGGGTACGTGTATTACAGGGGTGCGCGAGAAATTCTACACGCGATTGGGCTGGGTACGTGGATTTCAGGGGTGCGCGAGAAATTCTACACGCGATTGGGCTGGGTACGTGGATTTCAGGGGTGCGCGAGAAATTCTACACGCGATTGGCCTGGGTACGTGGATTTCAGGGGTGCGCGAGAAAATCTACACGCGATTGGGCTGGGTACGTGGATTTCAGGGGTGCGCGAGAAATTCTACACGCGATTGGCCTGGGTACGTGGATTTCAGGGGTGCGCGAGAAATACTACACGCGATTGGGCCTGTGCGAGTGGGGCAGTGTATTACGGAGGTGTGCGGGAAGTTGAAGAGGTGAATTGCCAGTGTGGGTCCTCCCAGGTCTCCCCTCTACCCCCTCCACGACCTCTGCAGGCAGCCCACACCACAGGGGACTACCCTGCACCCCTGGTCATGTCCCGCAGGCAGCCCATCCACCATGGGCATGCCCCCCAGCCAAGCCACATGTCCCCTTGCACCCCCACCCCCCAGCAGGCCCCCACCCATGTCTCCCAGCACCCCCACCCCTCCAGTCACCAGGGGCAGCCTCCACAAGGCCCCCACCCATGTCTCCCACCACCCCCACCCCTCCAGTCACCAGGGGCAGCCTCCACCAGGCCCCCACCCATGTCTCCCACCACCCCCACCCCCCCAGTCACCAGGGGCAGCCTCCACCAGGCCCCCACCCATGTCTCCCACCACCCCCACCCCTCCAGTCACCAGGGGCAGCCTCCACCAGTCCCCCACCCATGTCTCCCACCACCCCCACCCCTCCAGTCACCAGGGGCAGCCTCCACAAGGCCCCCACCCATGTCTCCCACCACCCCCACCCCTCCAGTCACCAGGGGCAGCCTCCACCAGGCCCCCAACCATGTCTCCCACCACCCCCACCCCTCCAGTCACCAGGGGCAGCCTCCACAAGGCCCCCACCCATGTCTCCCACCACCCCCACCCCTCCAGTCACCAGGGGCAGCCTCCACCAGGCCCCCAACCATGTCCCACTCATGTCCCCTTGCACCCCCACCCCCCAGCAGGCCCCCACTCATGTCCCCTTGCACCCCCACCCCCCAGCACTGTGGGGCACCTGCCACCAGGCCCCCAACCATGTCCCCTTGCACCCCCACCCCCCAGCAGGCCCCCACTCATGTCCCCTTGCACCCCCACCCCCCAGCACTGTGGGGCACCTGCCACCAGGCCCCCAACCATGTCCCCTTGCACCCCCACCCCCCAGCAGGCCCCCACTCATGTCCCCTTGCACCCCCACCCCCCAGCACTGTGGGGCACCTGCCACCAGGCCCCCAACCATGTCCCACTCATGTCCCCTTGCACCCCCACCCCCCAGCACTGTGGGGCACCTGCCACCAGGCCCCCAACCATGTCCCCTTGCACCCCCACCCCCCAGCAGGCCCCCACTCATGTCCCCTTGCACCCCCACCCCCCAGCACTGTGGGGCACCTGCCACCAGGCCCCCAACCATGTCCCCTTGCACCCCCACCCCCCAGCAGGCCCCCACTCATGTCCCCTTGCACCCCCACCCCCCAGCACTGTGGGGCACCTGCCACCAGGCCCCCAACCATGTCCCACTCATGTCCCCTTGCACCCCCACCCCCCAGCAGGCCCCCACCCATGTCTCCCAGCACCCCCACCCCTCCAGTCACCAGGGGCAGCCTCCACAAGGCCCCCACCCATGTCTCCCACCACCCCCACCCCTCCAGTCACCAGGGGCAGCCTCCACCAGGCCCCCACCCATGTCTCCCACCACCCCCACCCCCCCAGTCACCAGGGGCAGCCTCCACCAGGCCCCCACCCATGTCTCCCACCACCCCCACCCCTCCAGTCACCAGGGGCAGCCTCCACCAGGCCCCCACCCATGTCTCCCACCACCCCCACCCCTCCAGTCACCAGGGGCAGCCTCCACAAGGCCCCCACCCATGTCTCCCACCACCCCCACCCCTCCAGTCACCAGGGGCAGCCTCCACCAGGCCCCCAACCATGTCTCCCACCACCCCCACCCCTCCAGTCACCAGGGGCAGCCTCCACAAGGCCCCCACCCATGTCTCCCACCACCCCCACCCCTCCAGTCACCAGGGGCAGCCTCCACCAGGCCCCCACCCATGTCTCCCACCACCCCCACCCCTCCAGTCACCAGGGGCAGCCTCCACCAGGCCCCCAACCATGTCCCCTTGCACCCCCACCCCCCAGCAGGCCCCCAACCATGTCCCCTTGCACCCCCACCCCCCAGCAGGCCCCCACTCATGTCCCCTTGCACCCCCACCCCCCAGCACTGTGGGGCACCTGCCACCAGGCCCCAACCATGTCCCCTTGCACCCCCACCCCCCAGCAGGCCCCCACTCATGTCCCCTTGCACCCCCACCCCCCAGCACTGTGGGGCACCTGCCACCAGGCCCCCAACCATGTCCCACTCATGTCCCCTTGCACCCCCACCCCCCAGCACTGTGGGGCACCTGCCACCAGGCCCCCAACCATGTCCCCTTGCACCCCCACCCCCCAGCAGGCCCCCACTCATGTCCCCTTGCACCCCCACCCCCCAGCACTGTGGGGCACCTGCCACCAGGCCCCCAACCATGTCCCCTTGCACCCCCACCCCCCAGCAGGCCCCCACTCATGTCCCCTTGCACCCCCACCCCCCAGCACTGTGGGGCACCTGCCACCAGGCCCCCAACCATGTCCCACTCATGTCCCCTTGCACCCCCACCCCCCAGCACTGTGGGGCACCTGCCACCAGGCCCCCAACCATGTCCCACTCATGTCCCCTTGCACCCCCACCCCCCAGCAGGCCCCCACCCATGTCTCCCAGCACCCCCACCCCTCCAGTCACCAGGGGCAGCCTCCACAAGGCCCCCACCCATGTCTCCCACCACCCCCACCCCTCCAGTCACCAGGGGCAGCCTACACCAGGCCCCACCCATGTCTCCCACCACCCCCACCCCCCCAGTCACCAGGGGCAGCCTCCACCAGGCCCCCACCCATGTCTCCCACCACCCCCACCCCTCCAGTCACCAGGGGCAGCCTCCACCAGGCCCCCACCCATGTCTCCCACCACCCCCACCCCTCCAGTCACCAGGGGCAGCCTCCACCAGGCCCCCAACCATGTCCCCTTGCACCCCCACCCCCCAGCAGGCCCCCACTCATGTCCCCTTGCACCCCCACCCCCCAGCACTGTGGGGCACCTGCCACCAGGCCCCCAACCATGTCCCACTCATGTCCCCTTGCACCCCCACCCCCCAGCACTGTGGGGCACCTGCCACCAGGCCCCCAACCATGTCCCCTTGCACCCCCACCCCCCAGCAGGCCCCCACTCATGTCCCCTTGCACCCCCACCCCCCAGCAGGCCCCCACTCATGTCCCCTTGCACCCCCACCCCCCAGCACTGTGGGGCACCTGCCACCAGGCCCCCAACCATGTCCCCTTGCACCCCCACCCCCCAGCAGGCCCCCACTCATGTCCCCTTGCACCCCCACCCCCCAGCACTGTGGGGCACCTGCCACCAGGCCCCCAACCATGTCCCACTCATGTCCCCTTGCACCCCCACCCCCCAGCACTGTGGGGCACCTGCCACCAGGCCCCCAACCATGTCCCACTCATGTCCCCTTGCACCCCCACCCCCCAGCACTGTGGGGCACCTGCCACCAGGCCCCCAACCATGTCCCACTCATGTCCCCTTGCACCCCCACCCCCCAGCACTGTGGGGCACCTGCCACCAGGCCCCCACCCATGTCCAACTCATGTTCCCCACCCAACATGTCATCACAATCCAGAACCCTGGTCTCTATGGTCAGCCCCCAAATGCAAAACACCCACCCGAGTATTGCATCCACCCACTCATAATTTGCAATCACATCACAGAACACCAATTGGAAGTTCCGAAACAAACACATGTCCCTCACATACACCCAATGGGTGTCAGTGAATCTCAAAACACATAACATGAAATGCATGAAAACAATGAGATACCACACATTGAAGTTCAACAAAAAAATAATGTATTAAAGGAAACATGAATAGAATCAAAAATGAAGAAACAGAAATGTGAATGTAAAAAAATGAAAAGAAGCATGTCCGTTCAAAATAAAAAAAATAAAAATATATTGAAATCCAAAGTAATGTTGTACAAAGTCAATGTCCACAAAACAAAATCCAATGGGAAATAAAAATAAAAGCCATTGATCCATGGAGAATGTTAAAAAAGAAAGTATGTACAAGTCTACAACTATGTACAATGCAAGAAGCCAGGGTCCATTATCCCAACAAAATAAAGGAAACCTATCTAACTACACTAACTAATAAAAAAAATATATACAAAAATGTGGCCAATGTCCAAAAGGTCCAAATGAAACAAAAACAAAAATGAAACCTAACACTACCTACATAACTATGTACAAGGGCAGCGGGCTAGTTCCACGGCTCACTTCTGGATGTGCCGGGCCAGGGCATCATCGAACTCCTCCTCAATGTCCCGGAGGCGGTCCTCCTCCATGGCCCCGAGGGTCCGCAGGGCCGTCGACGTGTCCACCTCCAAACCCCTGCGGATTGCCTCGAGGCACTCGGCCCGCCTCAGGGCCCTCTGCATGGAGTTCTCCGCCCTGACCATTGAGAGCCGTGCCTCTTCCGCCCGCTGCCGCTCCGCATCTATGGCGTGGCCCAACCGCTGCCACACGGAAGACACTTTTTGTCCTGGGTCCTCCTGCCCTCCGGCCGATGCCTGCCCCTCCGATGTCGAAGGCCCCGAGCCTTCATGGCTCCCACCATGGTGCTGCTGCTGCTGTGCCTCTGCCCCTGCACTGCCTCCTGCTGCCTGCACATCCTCCGCCGGCTGGGGTGCAGTCGTTGACGTGGCCACCCCTGCTGGACGTCCGACTCCCGACTGTGGCAGGGATGCCTCCTCCACCAGCCTGGCCGCACCGTCAGAGGCAGCTCCACAGGGCACCCAGGTGACTGATGGGTGGGAAGATGGCACAGAGGACGACTGGCGCGTAGGGGGTCCAGCTGAGGAGGGGGTCGTGGCAAGCCCCATCAGACGGAGGAATCCGGCCTGGGTGACCTGTCCCAGCAGGCTGACGTGGTCAACGAGCCATTCGAGATGACGTGCAGTCTCTTCATGAAAAGACTGCAGGTCACCTCGCATGGCCCGTTGACGCAACGCCACACCAGCCAGGACAGGCTCAACCCGGGCCTGGATAGCCACGTCCGCAGGCAGAGGAAGGCCAGTTGACGTCAGCTCATCCCCTGCCTGAAAACTGGTCTGGACATAGGCATCCCTGCTGGTGCAAGATGATGCAGGGACAGGATCAGGGACAGGATTGCACACAGGCACCTCCGCGGCGGCCTGTGCTGCCTCCTGTCCCTGGTCCTGCACTGCACCACTAGCACCAGTGGGATCCCCACCCCCAGACCCCGTCTCTGGTGCTTGCACGGCCTCCTCCTCCACCAAACCCCCCACCAACCTGGATGACTCTGTGCCATCTTCCCCCGTTGGGCCCTGTGGGGTCCCAGCTGCCCCTTCTGCTGCCGAGGAGTCCAACTGCAACCTCCGCCTCTTGGACCTCCCCCCGGCAGCTGCGGCCTGGGACGCGGCACCGGACTCCTCACTCCCCGACGAGATGACAACATGGGAGGGGAGCCGGGCCTTGCGTCTCCGGCTGGCGGTGGGATCCCCGCTGCTGTGCTCCACAGCACCTTCTCCGCCCTCTTCATCAGTTGACGCTGCAGACAGGGAGAAACAAAACACACGCATCAGGGCAATGTACAATGGACACATACACACATGACAGTTGTACATGAGTGGCATTGGCAAACCTCAGACATGTCATCATGATCCCCAACACACATGTCATTACAACTCGCACACACGAGCCATACCACAGCCATATCGCAACTGCCAACACCATCCATACACATACAACAGCATGAGCAGCCAAAGGTGAGCCAGACATCACATGCAACACAGGAAGTGCACCACACATGTACACACACCACCACACTTGCATGCATGTGTACACCTCTGCCAAGTGTCGCAGTGTTCAGACGGGCATCCATGTCACATCTGCCCATCAGGCTTCCACATACCGCTGTCACATGCATCCATGTTGCATCACTGTTGCACCCTTGTCAAATACACACACATGCACATGTACACAGTGCTGATACATGCAGCTGAAAACAACATACATGCGTGACATCACGGACATGTCTACTCACATACACATTCATACAAACTTGTGTGCCCACACAACTGCATTTGGCATGCAAGCCCACACACACAGGCACCATCCATGTCTCACACATTACAGCCCTCGCATGTGTCAGCCCCACGGACCTGTACACCCGCACCCATACTCGACCCCATACAAACAGATGTGCAACCTGCACACTACTGAACAATCACCACACGCACTGCTCACAATCAGGATGCATGTACACTCACCGCTCGACTCCAGACGGGTCTGCCTCTCAAGGACCTGGACGTGGAGCGCTGGGGATATGTGTTCCAGGACCCCCATCTGTTCTTCCGACAAGTGGCCCCGGCGCCCCTTGGCATCCGCTGCCTTCAAGAGGCGCCGGGCCTTGTTCAGGTTCCTGGACCTGAAGTCCTCCCAGCGCTTCTTGACATGTTGGAAGTCGCGGACTGCCACCCCCTCCGCGTTGATGGCAGTCACGATGTCAGTCCAGATCCGAGTCCGTCCTTCCTTGTCGGCGCGGGAACTTCCGAAGAGGGCATCATACTGCCCCAGGACTTGCTCCACCAGGACACCAACTTCGGTGGCACTGAAGCTGGTGCCCCTCTGCCTCTCTGGCCGGGGGTTGTCAGTGGTCACAGATGGAGTTTGCCCCGACATGACAACCCCAGAGGCAGGAGTGGGTGGGCAACTGGGTCCTGGGGCTGGGCTGTGGAGCGATGGAATCCCAGTCGGGAGTCTTTGGTTCCAGCAGGGGTGGTCACACCAACAGCACCCCTGGCTGATGTGCAGGCAGCAAATGGCAGGGCACGTGGGCAGCAGGCAGTCAGGCAGCAGCAGATGGCAGGTGGGAGCGTGCTCGGGGCTCTGGGGGGCAGTAGTTCGGCCTTCTGGGCAGGAGCGTGGTCTTCCGTGTGCTTACGCGTGGCCAGCTTGATACGGAGTGATTTGGCACGTGAAAATTCTGCACGTCAGCGTGTAATTCGAGGAAAGGCCCTTAGCGCGTAAGCGCGTCTGCACGCATACGCATTTTCATTGGACCAAAGGCCCTCAGCGCGTGAGCGCGTCTGTGACGTGACGTGCGAGGGAGTATCCCTCATTGCACGTGATGACAGAACACACGTGGATTTCAGCCAATCGCGTGTGAAAGTTCACGGCACCCCGGAACACACGTACCCAGGCCAATGGCGTCACGTACCCAGGCCAGTGGAACTACCCGCGCACACCGGAACACACGTACCCAGGCCAATGGCGTCACGTACCCAGGCCAGTGGAACTACCCGCGCACCCCGAAACACACGTACCCAGGCCAATGGCGTGTGGAACTACCCGCGCACCCCGAAACACACGTACCCAGGCCAATGGCGTCACGTACCCAGGCCAGTGGAACTACCCGCGCACCCCGAAACACACGTACCCAGGCCAATCGCGTGTACGCTCGCTCCCCTCCGATCACACGCGATGACACCCGAATACGGGAAACCAACGAGTCCGCCCACACGGAGGCGTCCCGCGCCCGCGCACAGCATAAAAGTGCGCGCAAACAACAAACGCGTATATACAGCGACGATGAATGCCCCATTTGTTGCTGCACTGATTGTGGGACACCGCAGGAGGAGGAGAATAGCCAGGGCACGCATTTTTGCACCACGGACAAGCCTTTTTGGGATGCCTGACGACCAGGTCTACGGCAGGTATAGGTTTCCACCCCATATCATCCTAGACCTGGTCAGGGAGTGGGAAGATGACCTCACATCCCCCACCCTTTGCTCCCAAGCATTGAGCCCCTTGGAGAAGCTGCTCAATGTCTTGCATTTTTTGGCCACTGGGTCGTTTCAGCGGACCACTGCCATAGTGGGGGGGGTCTCACAGGCCACGCAGTCACGCTGCCTACACCAGGTACTGGCAATCATGACAGCGCGCCCCTCAGTCCGCAGGCACATATACATGCCCAGAACACCCGCAGAAAGGCAGGCCGTTGTCCTGGATTTTTTCAGGGTGGCACACTTCCCCAAAGTGCTCGGTGCCATAGATTGCACCCATGTGGCCCTACGTCCACCTAGGGCCACTGAGCACATCTACCGAAACCGCAAGCACTGGCATTCCATCAATGTACAGGTGGTATGCGATGCAAAGGGAATCATCACCTCTGTCTATGCAAACTACCCTGGCTCCACCCATGACAGTTTCATATACAGAATGTCCGCCCTGAGCCGGGCCCTGGAAGCTGGGCAGCATGGCGACACATGGCTCCTAGGTCAGTACAAATGCCCTTGCACATGCATGCAAGTCACACACAGACAAATATCCAAACCCTAATAATCTCAATTATTATCACCTCCCCAGGGGACAGTGCCTACCCTCTGAGCAACCACATGATGACGCCAATCCGGAACCCCACCACACCACCCCAGGTAAGATACAACGCCGCCCATATTGCAACCAGGGGCATAGTGGAGCGCACATTCGGAGTGCTCAAGTCACGTTTCCGCTCCCTTGACCGCTCTGGTGGGCAACTACTCTATGCACCACCAGTAGTGTGCAGGATCATTGTGGCAGCATGTGTCCTGCACAATGTTGCAACACGGCAGGGCGTCCCGGTGGACATGGTGGTGCCCCCACATCCCCAACCACAGGCACAGGCACTGGCCATGGGAGGGGACAGGGCACGTGGCGAGGAAGCCCGGACCCAGCTTGTGGCCACATTTTTCACCTAAACTCCCACCCCTGCGGAGTGCACACAGGCCTGGCACATACCAGGTGACAATCGATGATGACAAAGTGACAGTCAACTGTCACAACCCTACCACCCTGAGATAGTTGCCATGGAAGTGCCACATCGTCTGCATCCCTAGCTACTTAAACACAAGCTATCCTGTGCAACCAAAATGCACACAAATGACATGTGACATGACATGGGCCATACACAAGTATTCCAAGGCCCAATGAGGCAGGGGGGGGGGACAAAGGAACACAGAGAACGGTACTACTAGGCCAGGTGTCATTGAGAATGTGCAAGTGCAGGGGTAGGGGGAAGGGAAAAGTGCAAGGGGAAGGGTGGGGGGGAGTCCAGTACAGGGGAAGTAGGCCAAAAGAATAATACATAGGTCGCCTGGTGGCAACTGCAAAGATAAGTGCAGACAAGTGCTGGGAAGGGAGAGCTGTAGGGATAGAGAGACAGTACTGCAGTGCAGGGGTTGCCAGGGTGGCAGTGCAAGTGGACAGTGGCTGGGCCAGGGACCGAGGTTGGTGAGAGTGTCCCAGTAGCAGCTCCTGTGCAGTTCCAGTGAAGAATTCTGCAAGGGAGAGGCAGAGAGTAAGCAGAAGCAAAGAGGAAGGTCTTGAGGTGCTTCCAGAACTGGAGATGGTTCCCCTCAAGTTCAAGTCAGCCAGGAAGTCTGTTCCAGGGGGAGGGCCCTGCTGCGGAGAGAAACATACCCCCAGCTAGTTGCTCTGAGAAGCGGATGACCTGGACATGCAAGGTGTGCATCACACACACCTGCAAAACAGGCCATGGCCATCACTGTCATGTCACTCAAACCCTCCCAAACATCAACATGACATGGCAAGCAATACCCATACACTGACGCAGTAACAATAAGGTACACATTGCCATGTCCTAAATGTACAGTGGCATCGGACAATGATGCCTGACCCGGAATCAGATGAAATGACAGACCAACAAAATGTCCCACCCAAAATAAGTCGTTTCCAAATGCATTGCAACAGTCGTAGACGTAACATCACAATGAATGCCTGTCTATATGCACATTATGCATTGCAAAATCAACACTGCAGCTCATGTGTGCAGTGTCCCACTCCTGCATCACACTGCTCAGCGCACAGCACAGTGAACAGCCATTGCGTGTGATGCACACCCTGAGCATCACATCTAAGTGACAGACTACATCAAACATCAAATTTTTGGCATGTACTGGAACCATAATCGGTCACAGAACATGTGCTGCCGGGACACAGTGGGCACCAGAAGGCAAACAGTGTACACGTGGATATGCAAGGGTGGGAGTACATGGAGTACATCCGAGTGCAAGTGTGTGGTTCTGCAGGGACATGCACTCCACATATGCATGTGCACTCAAGTGACCATCAGTGTTCCCTACACATCACATGTGAACATCCACCATGTGTACACCCCAGCATGTCAAACCACAACTATCCCCTCACACCTGAAAGGAAAACACAACACATGAACAGGCATTGATCAGCAGAACACAACATGTACATAGGACAACAACATTACAATGTCAGAGTTCCCATCACACTGCAGGGCAATGCAACTATCAACAACAACCCCCCCCTCCCGCGCAAATGACCATGACCCGCTGAACAACTGCACCTGGGTCATGGAGCCTCCAACCCTCATTTCCACCTGGCCACAGGATCACCTTTACCCTTCGTGTCCATCTCCCACCTTGTGTGTAAAAAGATGCCTGAACCCTCAGAATCCACACTCATTAACAAAATCACAAAATCCAAGGCATGAAAACGAACCCAAACACCCTCCAGTAGATGACTTGACGTAGCAGTACCTCACAAACGCCAAGTACTACCACAATGATGCAACAACCAAGGTAGCACAGCAGAACAATGTCACGACAGGATGTGAGACATGTGTGGTACATGACATAAGATGATGCACAATGAATGGATGTGTACTGTCACAGGTCCCCTGTACAGGCGCGGGAGTCTCATGAAACAACCACCCACACCATGTCCCGGGTGCCTGCAAGGTCAAACTCACACAGGCCCCTGAGATCATGGTGGGGAATGAGGTTCAGGGATATGCAGTCGGGACAGGTGTAGACACACTGGATGACTGGAATGAGTGGCAGGTGAGGGGAGGAGGAATGACACATGAAACTAGGGAATGCACAAAAATGTACAACCTGCATGAACACATACACAATCCAAACAAACTTGGACATCATTGTCATGACATTCTGTAGTCCAGGCTCAGGAGTGGTACGAACCAACCACCCCCTCTAGGGTTTTGGCGCCTGCAAGTTCGGGGCTTACACAGGCATCCGCAACCCCAGTGGGGAAAGAGGGTCAGGGAACGTTGCTTGGATAGGCACGGGAAGCAGGAACACCGGGTAGAGGGTACAGGTTTCATAATTGCATAGGATCACGGGTGATTAGGGAAAAAAACATACCAAATAGGACCACACATACATCCATGCATCAGTACACTCCCCAGCAAGCCTATGCAGGGCAGTTTGTAAGGAAAACAACAAGACACTTAGCTCTGGTTTTGAGTGCTGGCCTCCTGCCTGCGCACTCTCAGGGCCGGTTACAGGAGCACTCCAATGCTGCAAAGAGAGACACAGTCAACAACCTGTATGTGCCAATTACACAAAAACACAACACAAAACATGCCCCATAGCAACAAACTACTCTACGAACAGACAATCAGTGCTCGATGCTTCGTACCCATATATAACATCACCCCTGTGACGGGTCATACACAGTCAATGCAGTGAGTCAGGCGCTGGTGGGTGCGTGGCAAATGGAACACCAATGTGTCACAATTCACACAACATGCAATGTTCCCTGGGTAAGCAGACAGACCCATATGGCAAGCCATGACTACAGAGCAAGTTGCGTACCACCATGACCAAAACAAAGTTGGCAGTGCATTTATCATGAAGTACGTGGAATAGACATGCACTGCACCCAAGTATGTCCCTTGCTGTATGTCCCTGTGAGCTGCCCCTTTCCATGGCTCTGAAGGCTACATGGTTGATACAAGTGCCTCAATGAACCTTGGTGTACCGCAGGGTATGTGCCACTGCCCCTGCATGTGTCCCAGACAACCCTACTATCAACAGCCATCAGTCCACAAACACATCTGAGCTGCATTGTGTGCTTCAACACCAATATTCGTCTAAGCTCACCCTCAGTGCTGTGACTAAGCCTGCATGTGCAACTCGCCTGGTGCAAGCTTTGCTGTGTCGTGGCCCCCCTGTGATGCTCACCTTGCCTGGAGTTCCTTGGAACATGTCAGCAGTTCTAGGATGTGGGTCTGCAATCACTGTGGCTCTGCTCGTGCACACATGTGCATGTGGGCACCAACAAACGGGTCAGGCATTCCGTCGTCCAATGGGCCATGTCTGCTGCCAAAGGTGCTCTGGTGCCTCATCCCCCTGCAGAAAGTGCATGGAACAAATGATTAATGCATCGAAGTGATCTGTGTGTGTCTCATCAGGCATCTCATTACTTGACCATGTCAGAGAGTCACATCACAAATCACACCATCAGTCCGTCTTTGACTTCCAAAGTGTGGAACACTATCTACAGCATGAATTGCAACAGGCACGTGTACAGGAAAGAAATGAGACATAATACACAATGCATAGCAATCAATGTCCACATTAATCATGACACACCCCGTCTAGCAAAAGCTGAACAGTGGACAATTACACCTAAATCATCCCCACTAGGGGTGTCAACACAAGTCACAAAGCACCAGACATGCCACAGATATGACAGTCCAAAGCCCTTGTGTAAAATTCTGTAACACCGAACCATCCTTGCGAGCCCATGGATAAGGGAGGCAGGAGTGGCATATGTGAGTCAAGGAACCCAAGCAGCAAACACATACACAAGACAACCATGAAGGGCCCAGCTGGAACAGACAGTGGATGCCTTCAAAAACCACAAGGCACCGCACTGTCACATGAAAGCACAATAGACTACAAATTTTAAACTAACTCAACTATTAACTAATTACACTAACTATGGAAAACCTACATTACCTATTTAAACTAACTATCAAACAGAAACTTAACTAACTAAACTAAAAGAAAAATCAAAAATGGCCACATACGACCCGGGGGGGAGGGGAGGCACCCAGGAGGGGGGAGGTACAGGGTGCTGCTCAACATCCACATGCGATGATGCCGAGCCAAAAAAAAATACCTCCATGGGCTCAACGCCTGCACAGCACGACCTATGTGGGAGATAGATGGTCGTCCGAGTCTGGCTCATCCTGTAAAGGAGGACGTGGCACAGTAGCCTGGCCACGCCTAGCCGCAGCTTGCCCCTCATCGGCAGCAAGTCTGCCGGACAGGTGAGCCTGGTTCTGTGTGGCGATGTTACATAGGTCTGCATGCAGAACCTCACGTGATACACGTGCTTCCTCTTGCAAGGTAGCACGTGTAACACGGAGTTCCTCCTGCAAGGCCTGGCTGGACAACCGCTGCACCTCCCGGCAAGCCTGTAGCTCAGCCGAGATGGTGCGCTCAAGCTGTGCAAACCTCTCCTCTGCCTGCTGCCTCTGGGACATCATAAGGACACCCAGAGTGGATCTGAGGGAGGCATACTCCTCCCTCAGGGCATCCATGTGCGCCTCTGCGTGAGCAGCAATTGCTTGACGCAGAGACGACATTTCAGCCTGGCGTGCCCTGTCTGAGGCCGCCATGCCCAGCCTGAGCGAGCGGGCCGTGGACCGTGCCGCCTGCTGCTGGAGAAGCACCTGCCTAGCAGGGGGGAGCACAGATCGGGCCACACGCTCCATGCTGTCAGCGATGTTCTCCATTGCTGCCCCCTGCCGTTCAGAATTGGCAGTCATGTCTTGCTCCCACTCAGTATACAGCGGTTGCGCGCGGCGACCGCGTTGCCGGGCTTGACCCCTGCGGGACCCAAGGACCGGAGGTCCTCGCTGTGTTGGCACCGCCTGCGGCTGCACGACTACATGCCCCCGTCGACGTGATGTCCCAGGCACATCAGTGACTGGTGTGGAGGGTGACCCTGCGTCCCGATCCACCACGGGCGGAGGAACCAAGACTGTCTGATCCCTCAGTGCAGGTGTCGCAGACAGAGGAGTGTCCACATCAGAATCACTCACCCCTGACACATGGACTTGATGGTCATCCAACTCAACATGGACGTCAGAGTCGTCATCAAGGCTGGACTCATAGGCAGCCAGAGACAGGATGGACTGCAGCACTTGGGGGTTTTCGTGGCCTACCACCCCACGACCCCCACTATTGCCGGGTTGATGTGGTCTTACCAACCCTGTGTCTGGCGTGACAACACCATCCTCTGCATCCATTGCGTCATCACCTGAAAAATAGAGAGGAAAAGGTAACTACACATGTCAGAAGCACACAACACACACACACACCGACAGCAAAGGCATCCGGCAGACATGTGACACACAACATATGACCTGGCATGCATGCTGGGTCTACTTAGAATAGCCACTGTGATCAGACCTGTTGAAAGGTGGCAGTTTGCATGGAAGTGGGTCTATGCAGTGCTGAAAATGTGTACGCCACTCACTACCTACATGTACAAGCACTCCATGGTGTGTGCCAGGAAATGTGAAGGCAGTGCAATGTCAAATTCAGACATCACGTGCATTGTGTATTCAATGTGTACCATGTCTAGCAGCCAAGCACCCCTCCACCCCAGTACCAAAGCAGGGATGCCTAGCATGGTATCAAAAGGCTGCCCATACACCTGTGTATTGACAAGCAGTGTTGACTGGCATCAACAGCTTAATGTGAATCAAATTACAACACTGCTAATGATGCTGGGACAGTGGGCAGGACACATGATGGAAGATCCGGAGGCCAGCCACGTGTGAAGAAGACACGACAAGAGTTGGACAGAGTCATTGGCCATTGAACAGGCTGAGGCCTGTGAGCCACACAGATTGTCATTGCCTAAACATGTGTGCAACGCAGGACTGAGCCACAGTTGACATGGGGAGGCCGATAATATGGCAGGCAATGTATGTAACCAAGGACTCATATTACAGTGCTCATCCAGTCAAGGACACATAGGGGCATGCGTGCAATGCACATGGAGCATGAATGGGCACTCATGTCCCAGCGGGACATCTGACCCATGCACAGTACAAGTGGGATACCCTGCATCGAGTACTAAGGCTGTACCACACGGCATATGTCTGGCAGTTTCTAAGCTGGAAGTTAGCATCTACACAGGACACATGAACAAGAAACTACACATTGGCAAGAATGTAGCAGACCAGTGCAAAGGTGGAACTGGGGTGCAGAGTGGCGGAGGAGGGGCAAGGGAGCATGCCCACATGGAGTCCCGCATGCAGGCAGAGGAGACATGCATGACGGTAGCATTGCATTACTTACACCTCAGAACCATGTACACGTCACATGTAGCAGCAATCATGCACAACACATCCCACAAGTCAAACACACACGTCCTCAACAACTATGCTTTAACACTCACTGGACTGGGCATCAAAGTCCAGCATCTCTCCCACACCTTCGACCAATTCTGGTGGTATGAACTCCGCAACGAGAGCCTCATGCGGAGTGAGTTCTTCCTCCTCTGGTGCAGGCCCACCGCCAGTCACCAGAGTCAAGTTGTAATTTGAGGCACGCTTAGCCTTAGTGCTGCGCTTGATGTCATTCCAGCGCTTTTTGCACTCCTGCGCTGTGCGCACCTCATGGCCGAATGAACTGACATGTTCCGCAACATGCTTCCAGTGGGTGTCACGTTGGGCAGCCGTAGTCTGACTATTGGCACCCACTAGCATGTCACGGCTGTGTCCCCGCACGTAGTCCACGAGGAAGTCCAGTTCCTGCTTACAGAAAGGCTTCTTCCTCGACGTGCAGGAGGTCGTGGCTGTGTGTGGGGTCCCAGCCTGTGCTGCAGGTGCAACCTTCCTCCTCTTGGACTGTGGCGCAGACCCTGGCTGGCTAATGCCGCCCTGACCAGTATGGCCAGTGGGTTCGGTGGATTGAGCCGAGGGAGTGGCAGGTGGAGGGATGACCAAAGGCCTGACTTGTGTCAGTGGCAGCTGGGTGCCCACTAATAGACCCTGCGCAGCAACATCAGCTGTGGCAGGGTCATTGACCGCAACGGTCCTGGTTGGCAGACTCACAACCGGGGTGCTGTTGGGTGCATCTGCCCCTGCACTTGCCAACACCCGGCTGTTCGGGGCAGCAGATGACATGACTGCCCCAGGGACACGTGTCTTGGTCTGAGCAGCCCGGCGTGCCCCTATGGTTTCCCCCCTGGCCTGTTGGAGATCTACCAAGGGCTCTTCAAGTGCCAACGCAGCCTGCGCTGGCAGACCCTGAGCCTGGGTGGCGGTGTCCACAGCTGCACCTGCAGCTACCGCTACCCTTGGGCCCGTGGCAGTCGATGGAACGGACTGCTGGGTCATACGGGTGCCAGTGCCAGATGCAGGAGCTGCATCCCCCGGAACCACAGGGGGTGGTGGCATGGCTGCACCGACACATGGCACAACATTGTGCTCAAGTGGCGCACCCCTGCCTCTTCCCCCTCTGTGGCTGCCCTGGACACCCTGGAGTCCCCCTACTCCCTGGTCACCACGGCCACGTCCCCGACCACGCCCGCCACGAGGAGTACGCCCAGCTGAGGCGCCCCTCACCTTTGGTGGCCTCCCAACCATGGCACAGATGTAATAGTGCTGGCACAGATGGAGTGGTGCCAATGGGAGGTGTACACCACAATTGTCCTGGGCAATTGGGGTGAAGGGGGTGGGAAGCAAGATGTTAACAGCCCCCCTGCACCTGCAAGGCTGTATGTGACCCCGGTGATGTGGTGACGGGTCACGCAACGCTCAGGCACCCCAAAACTGCAGTAAAACCGTGCACGCAACCCTGCAGCCTACGTGCGTGGATTTGACCTCCCGCAGTACGCGGTGGCACCCAGTAACACGAATAACGCGTACGCGTGGGACACGCAGGCTACGATGACATCGAAAATGGGTGCAATACACAGGGGCACCCGCAGTGGGAAAAGGAGCGTTTGCGACTCACCGTCTGACTAGCGCGATGCAGAAAAACACGCGTAGCCAATACCCCCGCCAAAAGAAGAGATACGTCCTTGAGAGCTGTGAAGTAGATGGCGCGCGAAACAACTGGAAGCAGCAACACACGTCGGTCTCCACGGAAGGCACGTACAGCGAACTGCTGGGCCCGCTCACCTTTAACCCGTGCTGAGGGAAACGCATGCGCGCGTCACGTCACATGCGGACGTGCAGTTTTTCATGCGCGATTACGCGCATTACACGCGGACGTGCAGTTTTTCAGGCGCGATTACGCGCATTACACGCGGACGTGCAGTTTTTCACGCGCGATTACGCGCATTACACGCGGACGTGCAGTTTTTCATGCGCGATTACGCGCATTACACGCGGACGTGCAGTTTTTCACGCGCGATTACGCGCATTACACGCGGACGTGCAGTTTTCCACACGCGACCACGAATTACACGCTGACGTGCAGATTTTTCACGTGCCAAATCACTCCGTATCAAGCTGGCCACGAATACACACGGAAGACCACGCTCCTGCCCAGTAGGCCGAATCACTGCCCCCCAGTGCCCCGAGCAGCCTCCCACGTGCCATCTGCTGCTGCCTGCCTGCCTGCCTGCCTGCTGCCACCGTGCCCTGCCATTTGGTGCCTGCACATCAGCCATCTGCAGGGGTCCAGTTGCTGTGTCGACCCCTGCTGGAACAGTAGACTCCCGACTGGGATACCATCGCTCCACAGCCCAGCCCCAGGACCCAGTTGCCCACCCACGCCTGCCTCGGGGGTCGCCATGTCGGGGCAAGCACCATCTGAGACCAGTGGCGACCCTCAGCCAGAGAGGCAGAGGGCCACCAGCTTCAGTGAGAAGGAAGTTGGTGTCCTGGTGGAGCATGTCCTGGGGCATTATGATGCCCTCTTCGGAAGACCACGCGCCAACAAGGAAGGACGGGAGAGGATCTGGGACGATGTAGTGGTTGCCATCAACGCGGAGGGGGTGGCAACCCGCGACATCAAGCACATCAAGAAACGCTGGGAGGACTTGAGGTCCAGGACCCTCAATAAGGCCCGGCGCCTCGCGGAGGGGGGCCGGGCACGCCTGAGTGACATCCAAATGAGGGTCCTGGAACGCGTAGACCCAGCGCTCCACGGCCAGATCCTTCGGAGGCAGACCCATCTGGAGTTGGCCGGTAAGTGGCCAAGCATTACTGTGTGAGACAGGGCATGTTGCAGTGTGCTGGTTGTCTGATACCTGCCTGTATGTGTGACATAGGCCATGTACGTATGTGTGTGTGCAGGGACATCATGGTCAGGCATGTGAGTACAGTGATGTGTGAACCACATGGTTGGTGCATGTGTTCTATTGCAACATGGGGGGCTCTGTGCGGAATGGACACATGGAAGCATGGCAGTCTCTGTTCCTGGACATGGGTGGGGGTGAGGGATGGGTGCTGGTCCCATGTACACGTATGGTGCCCATGTGTGTGGCCTTCTGGCGACCCTCTCCTCCTCTGTGGAGGCTATGCGCCAGTCGTGCTCCATGCCGTCTTCCGGCCCAGATGCCACCAGGGCCCCCTGTGGACCTGCCCCGACCAACGCAGCCAGCTCGGTGGGGACCCCATCCCTGCCACAGTCGGGAGTCGAAGGTCCAGCAGGGGTGGACACACCAGCAACTGTCCCCCTGCAGATGGAGGATGTGCCGGCATCATCTGGCAGGGCACGTGCACGACGGCATCGGTGGATTCCATCAGCCTGGATGCCGTCGTGCTGGCAGAGGCAGTGGCGTCGGAGGCAGCAGCAGGCTCAACGTGGGAGGCATCATGGCTCGGGGCCATCAAGATCAGAGGGGCAGGCATCGGCCGGAGGGCAGGGGAACCCTGGGATGGCAGTGTCTTCCGTGTGGGAACAGTTGGTCCAGCGGATAGGTGCGGAGCGGCAGCGGGCGGAAGAGGAGCGGCTCACCATGGTCAGGGCGGAGTTCTCCATGCGTCGGGCGTTGAGGCGGGCTGAGTGCCTCGAGGAAGCTCGCAGGGAGTTTGAGGTGGACACGGGGTTGTCCCTGCGAGACCTCGGGGCCAGGAGAGAGTCCCGCCTCCGGGACATCGACATGGAGTTCGAGGATGCCCTGGCCGGCAACATCACAGAGTGAGCCGCAGGACTTGCCCGCTGCCATTGTATATAGTTCTTTAGTTAGTTGGTGTTAGGTTTCCTTTATTTTTTAAGTTTTTTTTGGACCGCTCGGACAATGGCCACTTTTCTGTATATATTTTCATTATTAGTTAGTAGTAGTAGGTTTAATTTATGGTGTTGGGCTCATGGACCCTGGGATATTCTTGTACATAGTTTGATGTTTGGAAAACATTTGTTGGATTTATATTTGTGTTCACCATGAGGCAATGGTTTTTCCTTATTTTTCCCCCCATTATTTTGCTTTGGACTACATTATTTTTTGAATTCCTTTGTTTTTTGATTTTTTCTATTTGTTCTCGGACATGGACCATTTGTTTTGTCATCCCCATTGTTGTGTGTTTTATTTCTTTACTTCATTTTCATCTTTGATACATATATTTATTACTTACATTTGTGGTATTTTCTCATTGGTTTCATGCATGTCATGATATGGGTTTTGACATTCACTTGCACCCATTGTGTATGTGTGTGTGAGGGACATGTGTTCATTTACATACTTGCCATTGGGGTTGTATCATGTAATTGCATCTACTATGTGGGTGGATGCAATCCTTGCCTGGGTGTTTGTGCTGGGTATGCTGCCCATTACTGCCATGATTGTGTTTCGTCAGGACCTGGGGGCAGGGGGACATGAGTGGGGGCCTGGTGGAGGCTGCCCCTGGTGACTGGGTGGTGGGGGTGGTGGGAGACATGGTTGGGGGCCTGGTGGAGGCTGCCCCTGGTGACTGGAGGGGTGGGGGTGGTGGGAGACATGGCTGGGGGCCTGGTGGAGGCTGCCCCTGGTGACTGGAGGGGTGGGGGTGGTGGGAAACATGGTTGGGGGCCTGGTGGAGGCTGCCCCTGGTGACTGGAGGGGTGGGGGTGGTGGGAGACATGGGTGGGGGCCTGGTGGAGGCTGCCCCTGGTGACTGGGGGGGTGGGGGTGGTGGGAGACATGGTTGGGGGCCTGCTGGGGGGTGGGGGTGGTGGGAGACATGGTTGGGGGCCTGCTGGCAGGTGCCCCACAGTGCTGGGGGGTGGGGGTGCAAGGGGACATGAGTGGGACATGGTTGGGGGCCTGGTGGCAGGTGCCCCACAGTGCTGGGGGGTGGGGGTGCAAGGGGACATGAGTGGGACATGGTTGGGGGCCTGCTGGCAGGTGCCCCACAGTGCTGGGGGGTGGGGGCACAGGGGGACATGAGTGGGGGCCTGGTGGAGGCTGCCCCTGGTGACTGGAGTGGTGGGGGTGGTGGGAGACATGGTTGGGGGCCTGGTGGCAGGTGCCCCACAGTGCTGGGGGGTGGGGGTGCAGGGGGACATGAGTGGGGGCCTGCTGGGGGGTGGGGGTGCAAGGGGACATGGTTGGGGGCCTGGTGGAGGCTGCCCCTGGTGACTGGAGGGGTGGGGGTGGTGGGAGACATGGTTGGGGGCCTGGTGGCAGGTGCCCCACAGTGCTGGGGGGTGGGGGTGCAGGGGGACATGAGTGGGGGCCTGCTGGGGGGTGGGGGTGGTGGGAGACATGGTTGGGGGCCTGGTGGAGGCTGCCCCTGGTGACTGGAGGGGTGGGGGTGGTGGGAGACATGGGTGGGGGCCTGGTGGAGGCTGCCCCTGGTGACTGGAGGGGTGGGGGTGGTGGGAGACATGGTTGGGGGCCTGGTGGAGGCTGCCCCTGGTGACTGGAGGGGTGGGGGTGGTGGGAGACATGGGTGGGGGCCTGGTGGAGGCTGCCCCTGGTGACTGGAGGGGTGGGGGTGGTGGGAGACATGGGTGGGGGCCTGGTGGAGGCTGCCCCTGGTGACTGGAGGGGTGGGGGTGGTGGGAGACATGGGTGGGGGCCTGGTGGAGGCTGCCCCTGGTGACTGGAGGGGTGGGGGTGGTGGGAGACATGGGTGGGGGCCTGGTGGAGGCTGCCCCACAGGGCGGGGGGGTGGGGGTGCAGGGGGACATGAGTGGGGGCCTGCTGGGGGGTGGGGGTGGTGGGAGACATGGTTGGGGGCCTGCTGGCAGGTGCCCCACAGTGCTGGGGGGTGGGGGTGCAAGGGGACATGAGTGGGACATGGTTGGGGGCGTGGTGGCAGGTGCCCCACAGTGCTGGGGGGTGGGGGTGCAAGGGGACATGAGTGGGACATGGTTGGGGGCCTGCTGGCAGGTGCCCCACAGTGCTGGGGGGTGGGGGTGCAGGGGGACATGAGTGGGGGCCTGCTGGGGGGTGGGGGTGCAAGGGGACATGAGTGGGACATGGTTGGGGGCCTGCTGGCAGGTGCCCCACAGTGCTGGGGGGTGGGGGTGCAAGGGGACATGAGTGGGACATGGTTGGAGGCCTGCTGGCAGGTGCCCCACAGTGCTGGGGGGTGGGGGCACAGGGGGACATGAGTGGGGGCCTGGTGGAGGCTGCCCCTGGTGACTGGAGTGGTGGGGGTGGTGGGAGACATGGTTGGGGGCCTGGTGGCAGGTGCCCCACAGTGCTGGGGGGTGGGGGTGCAGGGGGACATGAGTGGGGGCCTGCTGGGGGGTGGGGGTGCAAGGGGACATGGTTGGGGGCCTGGTGGAGGCTGCCCCTGGTGACTGGAGGGGTGGGGGTGGTGGAAGACATGGTTGGGGGCCTGGTGGCAGGTGCCCCACAGTGCTGGGGGGTGGGGGTGCAGGGGGACATGAGTGGGGGCCTGCTGGGGGTTGGGGGTGGTGGGAGACATGGTTGGGGGCCTGGTGGAGGCTGCCCCTGGTGACTGGAGGGGTGGGGGTGGTGGGAGACATGGGTGGGGGCCTGGTGGAGGCTGCCCCTGGTGACTGGAGGGGTGGGGGTGGTGGGAGACATGGTTGGGGGCCTGGTGGAGGCTGCCCCTGGTGACTGGAGGGGTCGGGGTGGTGGGAGACATGGGTGGGGGCCTGGTGGAGGCTGCCCCTGGTGACTGGAGGGGTGGGGGTGGTGGGAGACATGGGTGGGGGCCTGGTGGAGGCTGCCGCTGGTGACTGGAGGGGTGGGGGTGGTGGGAGACATGGGTGGGGGCCTGGTGGAGGCTGCCCCTGGTGACTGGAGGGGTGGGGGTGGTGGGAGACATGGGTGGGGGCCTGGTGGAGGCTGCCCCACAGTGCTGGGGGGTGGGGGTGCAGGGGGACATGAGTGGGGGCCTGCTGGGGGGTGGGGGTGGGGGTGGTGGGAGACATGGTTGGGGGCCTGCTGGCAGGTGCCCCACAGTGCTGGGGGGTGGGGGTGCAAGGGGACATGAGTGGGACATGGTTGGGGGCCTGGTGGCAGGTGCCCCACAGTGCTGGGGGGTGGGGGTGCAAGGGGACATGAGTGGGACATGGTTGGGGGCCTGCTGGCAGGTGCCCCACAGTGCTGGGGGGTGGGGGTGCAGGGGGACATGAGTGGGGGCCTGCTGGGGGGTGGGGGTGCAAGGGGACATGAGTGGGACATGGTTGGGGGCCTGCTGGCAGGTGCCCCACAGTGCTGGGGGGTGGGGGTGCAAGGGGACATGAGTGGGACATGGTTGGGGGCCTGCTGGCAGGTGCCCCACAGTGCTGGGGGGTGGGGGCACAGGGGGACATGAGTGGGGGCCTGGTGGAGGCTGCCCCTGGTGACTGGAGTGGTGGGGGTGGTGGGAGACATGGGCGGGGGCCTGGTGGAGGCTGCCCCTGGTGACTGGAGGGGTGGGGGTGGTGGGAGACATGGGCGGGGGCCTGGTGGAGGCTGCCCCTGGTGACTGGAGGGGTGGGGGTGGTGGGAGACATGGGTGGGGGCCTGGTGGAGGCTGCCCCTGGTGACTGGAGGGGTGGGGGTGGTGGGAGACATGGGTGGGGGCCTGGTGGAGGCTGCCCCTGGTGACTGGAGGGGTGGGGGTGGTGGGAGACATGGGTGGGGGCCTGGTGGAGGCTGCCCCTGGTGACTGGAGGGGTGGGGGTGGTGGGAGACATGGGTGGGGGCCTGGTGGAGGCTGCCCCTGGTGACTGGAGGGGTGGGGGTGGTGGGAGACATGGGTGGGGGCCTGGTGGAGGCTGCCCCACAGTGCTGGGGGGTGGGGGTGCAAGGGGACATGGTTGGGGGCCTGCTGGCAGGTGCCCCACAGTGCTGGGGGGTGGGGGTGCAGGGGGACATGAGTGGGGGCCTGCTGGGGGGTGGGGGTGCAAGGGGACATGGTTGGGGGCCTGCTGGCAGGTGCCCCACAGTGCTGGGGGGTGGGGGTGCAAGGGGACATGTGGCTTGGCTGGGGGGCATGCCCATGGTGGATGGGCTGCCTGCGGGACATGACCAGGGGTGCAGGGTAGTCCCCTGTGGTGTGGCTTGCCTGCAGAGGTCGTGGAGGGGGTAGAGGGGAGACCTGGGAGGACCCACACTGGCAATTCACCTCTTCAACTTCCCGCACACCCACGTAATACACTGCCCCACTCGCACAGGCCCAATCGCGTGTAGATTTTCTCGCGCACCCCTGTAATACACGTACCCAGGCCAATCGCGTGTAGATTTTCTTGCGCACCCCTGAAATACACGTACCCAGGCCAATCGCGTGTAGATTTTCTCGCGCACCCCTGAAATCCACGTACCCAGGCCAATCGCGTGTAGCATTTCTCGCGCACCCCTGAAATCCACGTACCCAGGCCAATCGTGTGTAGATTGTCTCGCGCACCCCTGTAATACACGTACCCAGGCCAATCGCGTGTAGATTTTCTCGCGCACCCCTGAAATCCACGTACCCAGGCCAATCGCGTGTAGATTTTCTCGCGCACCCCTGTAATACACGTACCCAGGCCAATCGCGTGTAGATTTTCTCGCGCACCCCTGAAATCCACGTACCCAGGCCAATCGCGTGTAGATTTTCTCGCGCACCCCTGTAATACACGTACCCAGGCCAATCGTGTGTAGATTTTCTCGCGCACCCCTGAAATCCACGTACCCAGGCCAATCGCGTGTAGATTTTCTCGCGCACCCCTGTAATACACGTACCCAGGCCAATCGCGTGTAGAATTTCTCGCGCACCCCTGAAATCCACGTACCCGCTCAATCGCGTATTTAACTTCCCGCGCGCCACTTTTTTGATGCGCTGGGACTCTACCGCCTGCCTTCGTGTGGCGGCCGTGTTTCAGCTTGTGCGTGTCTTTGGCTGTGCGTGGCTTTGCCCTATTCGATTCCATGAATACGTGTGGTTCGAGTGCGTGTGGGCGTTCCGTCTGCTTCCCTGCAGTACATCCCCAGTTACGCCCTTATTTTCGCGTGTTGTTCCCCATTCCGCGCGTTACGCCCCATGTCCCGCCCACTTTCTGGTGTGTGCGCTGCAGTTGTGCGCTTTCACTGTGCGCGTCGCGCACGCCTTTCACGATGTTGCAGTGACGTGTGCGCCATTCACGGGTTTGGCGCACATCCCGAGGAAGACACGCGCAGGGACTTCCATGAATCGCACGCGTGCGCGTGCGCCTCTTTTTTTCCGCTTGCGCCTGCTTGCGCCTGCTTGCGCGTAGATTTTCGGCGCACGTTTGTTCCATGAATCGGCCCCTAAATACCTAAGAAAATTCAATCTCCAACACAGCTGGGTTGGAAAAAATATTAAAATTATCCTTAAATTGTAGAGTAATGCTTAAACGTGACCTTGACGTGGAGCAAAGGTTAGTTAATGGGGCACTGGGTACAGTAGTTGGCTTTCAAACATACACACGTGAAAACAACATTCAGTTTGTCAATATTCGCTTTGATAAACTTTCAGAAGTGAAAAGGATAGGGCGGTCAACTGCTCGATTCCTTGTCTCTAAAAAAACATGTATGTACATAGAGAACAATTTTCTCTAACTCTTGCATATGCAGTCACTATTCATAAATCCCAAGGTCTTACCCTAGACAAAGCATTGATAGATATAGGAAACACAGTCTTTAAAGAATGCATGAGCTACGTAGCACTATCACACTTACGTACACTTGACGGTCTATTTCGAATCAACTTTGATGCAAGTAAACTGAACGCTGATATTCCTTGCATTTTAGAATACAATAGACTGCATTCACTGTACACCCCCCCATCTGAAAACATATCCTGTTCCAGAAAAAGTAAAACGTGGTAAAAGAAAACTAATTCAAACAGAAATGCAACAGAATCTGACAGCAAATCCTTCAAAGAAAACAAAAGAAGCTAAAACTTCATCAATTACCACAAGCAAAGAAGAACCTATTAGGGAAAGTAAATCATGTACTTTTTCAAAGAAGGAACAGAATCTCCGAAAAAACCACTCAGAGACAGAACTAGCTGGTCCATTCAAATTTTCAAATGAAAGTGGTGTAAATTGCTATGCAAATGTAGCAATGAATATTCTATTTCAATTGCCACCAATTGTTCACAATATTTACTTACACAGTACAGACCAATTGTGTTTGCAAATGCTAGTCCTTCATAGAAACGCAACAAACAATCCTGGCAACACGTACAGTGTTCACGGAATAAGACAAGAATTGGACTACTGTGCTGGAATGGTGAGATTCACTATAAACTCACAAGAAGATCCACAATAATTTCTAATGTACTTACTACAAGTACTGGAAAACAAAAACATACCTATAAATGAAATCTTCCAGATTTCATACATGTGGAAACATACATGCACTCTCTGTAACAATGTGATACAGGAACAAATCCCAAATGAGCGATTTGTGTATGTATCCATACCTAATTGTGAATCCATTCTATTTCAGCAACTTGTACAGAATGCAAACCATGGCAGATTATGTGCTATGTGCAATTCAGATAATCGCTCCACCTTACTGATACAAACACAAGTAACTACATAATACTTATGCTTCTACGTTACAATGCAGATGGTACCAAAAACAACTGCAAGCTGAATGGATTCACACACGGTCAAGTTTCACTTGGAAAGAAAACCTTTCCAACAGTAGGTGTAATCTACCACGCAGGAGCTACAACCAATGCAGGTCACTACACTGCATACATTAAAAAGAAATGTGGATGGTTCGAATGTAATGATAGCACCATTACTCTAAAGCAGAGATTGCCAGCTAATCTTACACATGCGTATTTAATCTTCTTAAAGCCAAAATTTAATAACTAATGTGTACTTCAACATTAACAAAAATTCAAGTAAAAGACTATAAACAGAATACGCCAACAGGTATCTAATTGCCCAAGAGTGTATAACAACCACACAGATAAATGAATACCACAGATCCGTACCAAAAAATGCACAGTTAGAATACGCCAACAGCTATCTAACTGTTTTTAAAAATCTGCAACAAGCCAACATACATAACATTAATCATAAACAACAAGTAAACACTCAAAGAAAACAAAGACATAGGTTGTAGCATAGCAAAGAAAGTTTTTTTTTTAATCCGACAAGATTTTTTTTTCCCCCCAGACCCAAAGATTTGAAAAACAAACACAGAAACTGAGCCAAATGCAAGGAACACTGGTTTGTAAACTAAATATGAGGGTAACAAAAAAAAGCTAAAATGTTTATTGTACAATGTAATAAGTCTTCATAAAATACAAATACTAAACATGCTCTTTTCTTTTATCACAGAAATTAAAAAAGGATATTTCCGCCAAGTACTAAAGTCATGTAAGATATATATGGATTCTCAACAAAGTAAACAGTAAGTATAATTTCACACATGTCATACATATTCAAATCTACACGTCTAATCTATGGCAGTAATATGGTGCAGTGGCTGTAGGCAGGGCCTAGTGTCTTGGATGTCTAACCTACCACCTACACCTTGCGGCCAAGCAACCAAGACTATAGGTCCTACCCACAACCATTGCAGCATATCAAAACCATGGTGCTTATAATTTCACTACTTATACGTTTACACTTGGGTGCATGGTCTGCAGCATTCCCATGGAGTCCTATTGGATTCCATGGGAATGGGGATTTACTGTACCACTGCAACTTGTGATATCCCAGTAGCAACGGGATGTTAGACGGCGCTAAAAGTGTTACGGGGTTGCCAGTAACCCACCGGGTACCGTCAGGTTTTACCGGCAACCTCGCATTTGGGAGCCAGATTGTGTACATCCCTTCCCCCAGTCAGATCAATTCCAATGCACAGCCAGATCCAAAAAGTTTATTAAACACACCCCGTACGCGCGCAGTGGTCAAAGTGTTAAAAAAAAGTAGTAGAAATATGTCCCCCTGTCCCTTTTTACTCGCTCTTCCAACTGCTCAAAGCCCCCCACAGACCCAATACTTAACTCCCCCCACAATTCAAACAGCATAACTTCCTTGTGTCCACTCCACCTCAGACTGTTGGGTTTACAACTGTACTGTCAATAAGCACATCGAAAGAAAATGCATTTAAATAACCACCATTAGTTGGTCATTGGTCCCCACAGCATGCATCTTTAATGTGCCTCCCCCTTCCAATTATCAACCATCCCCAGCCCTTAAAGGACACACCTGGGGCTATAGCCACACATACACCCACCCATATCTGTATAGGTACTGTGTCTGCAGCAATCCGTGATTGATTGCAGAAGACACAGATGGGTGCCGAGTGGGGCTCTGCGCATGCTCGGCCAAGAGAGTCATGTCTCCGGCAGTCTATACACATGAAGAACACATCCCAGCACCCGCGATATGGCGCGGCATTGTGTGACACTGGAGTATTACCAGCACACCTTTTGTTCAAATCCTCAGCAGGTGAGTTAAAACATAATTAGAGGTGTCATTCACTGCCATCCTGGATCTGTACCCAGGGTCACATGAAGTAACAATAACTGATTTCCCCAAAGAACAAAGAAACACAGCAACCTTTATTTCCTGACCTTTGTCCTTGATAAATATATATAAAGCCACTTATACACACGGCCTACGTACTCTCCAATGTGAACGCTCTGCTGCATGTTGCCTTTATACTATTTGTTTTCATTGGGTGGAATTTTCCTATGGTGTGTGCTATCCTTTGAGGAAAACATGGGGGCTCATTGGGAGTGTGCCGGTCCAGTAACAACGGTGCCGTTAAGCCTACAGCCACCATTGTTATTAAGACCGGCACACTCCGAGTCTGCGGGCAGCTGCTGTCCTGCCCACCAGGTCTGACCTGGTGGGTGGGCCAGCAGCCGCCCGCAGACTCTGTCACGGAAGCACCGGCACCATTATTAATCGTAATCGTAATCCCCCGGTATTTCTGTGAACCCAGGCACTGGAAGAAATACACAAGTCCGGCGGCAGTCTGCCGGTTTTACCAGCACCGCTACCGCCGGACTTGTAATGAGGCCAAAGGTTTCTGAAATAGGAACCATTTCATGATATCCTCGAAAAAGAAGTCACACATTTATTGCCGGCTTTGTTCAGAGGAGTCAAGTATTTGGGAACCCTGAGCGGGTGAATTGCTCCACTTACCCTCAACTTTCCAGGGTTAATAAACTCAATGCTATCAAATGAGTTCATAATAGCCCATTTTACAGCTCTCAGCAAGAGGCAGAGTCTGGTTGCAGTGGTGTATTAAGAAAGGGATATTGAAGGCAAAGTTGTGGTGTTGGAGTTAGTGGAACTGTGGATCTCTGCACTAACATATGCCCTTCAGTTTGTCCTTGAGCTAGTGGACATTCTTTGACTTGTGTTTCCTGCTGCCAGTGTCTAGGTTTCCAAGGGACAGTGCTACTGCAGTCCCTGTTTTAGAATTGTTTTGTGTGGTGGGTTGGAACACTATTGTACTGCGGCAATGGATCCGCTATTCACCTGTTTCAATTAATCCATTAATGCTTCTTTCTTCAATGATTACTGATACCAAAAAGATTTTTGCAAACTCATAGGGCCTCATTACGAGGTTGGAGGTCCAAACCGGGCTCCATTACCAGGTTCCTTCAATGGGGAATTACCGGGTCATTCCAACATTGGAGGACCCAGTAATTCCTCCTTGAAGGAACCATTCCCCATTCCCATTTGAGCACCAATAGGGCTCAATGGGAATGGGGAGGGAGGTAATAACGGGCACTTTACAAATGGCCCGTTATTAGCTCCCTCTTCCCCTCGCGGGACCCGGAAAGGATGTCCCGCAAAGGGAACCTCATAATCAGCGCTCCCGTAATGAAGGGTGCAGGTCCCGTACTAGCACCCTTCATTACGGGACTGCAAGGGTCGTAATGAGGCCCATAGTGTTTATTTTGGCAATGGGTCAATTGCACGTTTTTTGTCAGGTAGTATTTGTCGCTTTGTGACATACATCTCAATGTACAGATTATCAAACAGGTTTTAAAGCTGATTGCTTGTACTTTCTGTGCCAACAGGTGTTTCAACCAAAGTTTTTTTCAAGGCTGTGCAGTTGGTGATGGTAGTGTAATAGTGCAGTGATTGTGATAGATAAGTGCAGTATTTGTGGTTCATTTCAAACAGCGGGACCAATTACATTCAGTTCACATGGGATACATGTTTAGAATACATTCCATGAGGTATACCCATTTAAGGTTGGATTACAGTATTTGATATACAATCAAGGTCACGCATATATAGCTGTGAATGTGCTATGCATGCAGTTGTATGTGCGTGACATGGGGGCATAATGGCCGTTGTTTAATACATGATTAGCATACATAGGGCCTCATTACGAGAATGGAGGTACCATGGAGCTACTAGCTCCATGGCTGCCTCCGTTCCGGGCTCCATTACCGGGTTCCTGCAATGGGGACTTACCGGGTGACTCCGATTTCGGAGGATCCAGTAATTCCTCCTTGCAGGAACCCATCCCCATTCCCATTTGAGCTCCCAAGGGGCTCAATGGGAATGGAGAGGGAGGTAATAACGGGCAGATTACATCTGGCCCGTTATTGCCTCCTTCTTCCCCTCGCGGGACCCGGAAAGGACGTCTGGTTTTAACAGGTACTGGATCCGGGTCCCGCAAAGGGAAGCTTGTAATCGGCGTACCGGCCCCCTTCATTCCGAGAGCGCCAGCCGTATAATGAGGCCCATAGTTATAGTTATATATATATATATATATATATATATATCAAAAAACATACATATTTCATTTTGTTAATATTCAAGTATTGATTGGTCGGGGGAAGAGGAGGATGGAGAGATAGTCGTTTTTAGGATCAGTCCATGGACAGATGTGTATCTAATGTTGTTAGGCTTGGTTTACTTGGGAATTGCTTACCAATATTAGTTGGTATGTAGTCCTGCGTGGTTCTGGATCTTGGGTTATAAAAGGGTGGCTGGCTGGATAGCATATGTGAACAAGTTGAGACAAGCTGCATTAGCATACTGTTTTGGCTCATTAGACTTGTTAGTTACTGTCGGCATGCTCGAGGTGGTCGGGTGCCCACTAATATATGGTTGTGCTGTCTGGGGTGCCATGTCTGCGTTTGAGGCATGTTTGTTGCCTTGCCCAGATAGTGTACGATTGACTAGAGTACCCGGTGTTTGGGGAGAGACTCGTATGATGTCAGTTGGTGAGGCGGCGGTGTGCGTGCGGTGGCATGCGGGCTGCGTAGTGCAATTGCTTGGATCTAGGCCGCTGTGCCTCGACTGATATTGAAGGCAGTCTTCACCATTCTGGAGATACTTGATGATGGGCGCTTAATGTTTCACTTCAGATTGCTGCCGAATACTGAGCCTTCAATTCGGAAGGTTAGGATTGTTCATCATCACATCATTAGAGATGATATTACGTTCTTTTTTCTCTTCTTCACCAAGTTCTGAAATTACTGTGCTTTGAGGAGATCAGCAAAGGATTGGTCTGCATTGTTAGAACATAACTTTATAATGTATTTGGCATTTTGATCCATGTACCTCCCTGGTTTATTTCCTTAATACCTCAATACGGTAGGGACATATTCACAAAAGCATTATTCCAACTATGCCGGTCCTGTAACAACGGTACCGGAATGCTTACCATCACAGTTGTTACTGGACTGACACAGTACGCCTCTGGGGCCGTAACGGCACCTGCCCACATAGTTTCACGGAAGCACTGGCACCGTTATGAACGGTGGCGGTGCCTCCATGGTCCCCATTCCCATTGAGTCCTTTTGGGCTCGTATGGGAATGGGGAAATAGAATTACCGGGGCCTGACTTCCCGGAACGCCAGGGTTGTAATCCCCAAGTGTTTCCAGCAAGCCAGGCGCCGGTAAAATTCACAATTCTGGTGGCAACCTGCCGGTTTTACTGGCACGGTTACTGCCGGACTTGTGATGAGGCCCAATTGTGCAGGACTTGTGGGGGTACGCTGCCTTCTAGTGTTTTTATCACTGCGGATTAAGCATCTTCTTTGGGGTTTCTTTTCTTCTTTCAAATGCATTTCTCATTTGTTTTTTCAGAGACATTTGGTGGGTAAGAAAGGCAGTGTCATGCTACGAAACCTCACGGAGTAAAGTATTCGTAATACGAGGGCTCCTGCATGCAGGCCACCAACGCATGCATGTTAGACTAGAGGTGCTGCTGGGGGCAGGCCACTGACTCATGCGTGTTACACTAGATGTGCTGCTGGTGGCAGGCCACTGACTTGACCGTGTTACACTAGATGTGCTGCAGGAGGCAGGCCACCGACGCATGCGTGTTAGACTAGATGTGCTGCGGGGGGCAGGCCACTCACTCGTGCGTGTTACACTAGATGTGCTGCAGGAGGCAGGCCACCGACGCATGCGTGTTAGACTAGATGTGCTGCTGGAGGCAGGCCACCGATGCATGTGTGTTAGACTAGATGTGCTGCTGGTGGCAGGCCACTGACTCATGTGTGTTAGACTAGATGTGCGGCTGGGGGCAGGCCACTGACTCATGCGTGTTACACTAGATGTGCTGCAGGAGGCAGGCCACCGACGCATGCATGTTAGACTATATGTGCTGCTGGGGGCAGGCCACTGACTCAAGCGTGTTACACTAGATGTGCTGCAGGAGGCAGGCCACTGACGCATGCGTGTTAGACTAGATGTTCTGCTGGAGGCAGGCCACTGACTCATGCGTGTTAGACTAGATGTGCTGCTGGAGGCAGGCCACTGACTCATGCGTGTTACACTAGATGTGCTGCTGGACGCAGGCCACCAATGCATGTGTGTTAAACTAGGTGTGCTGCTGGGGGCAAGCCACTGACTCATGCGTGTTAGACTAGATGTGCTGCTGGGGGCAGGCCACCGACTCGTGTGTGTTACACTATATGTGCTGCAGGAGGCAGGCCACCGACGCATGCGTGTTAGACTAGATGTGCTGCTGGAGGCAGGCCACCGATGCATGTGTGTTAGACTAGATGTGCTGCTGGGGGCAGGCCACTGACTCATGCATGTTAGACTAGGTGTGCAGCTGGGGGCAGGCCACTGACTCATGCGTGTTACACTAGATGTGCTGCAGGAGGCAGGCCACCAACGCATGCATGTTAGACTAGATGTGCTGCTGGGGGCAGGCCACTGACTCATGCGTGTTACAATAGATGTGCTGCAGGAGGCAGGCCACTGACGCATGCGTGTTAGACTAGATGTGCTGCTGGAGGCAGGCCACTGACTCATGCATGTTAGACTAGATGTGCTGCTGGAGGCAGGCCACTGACACATGCGTGTTACACTAGATGTGCGGCTGCGGGCAGGCCACTGACTCATGGGTGTTACACTAGATGTGCTGCAGGAGGCAGGCCACCAACGCATGCATCTTAGACTAGATGTGCTGCTGGGGGCAGGCCACTGACTCATGTGTGTTACACTAGATGTGCTACAGGAGGAAGGCCACTGACGCGTGCGTGTTAGACTAGATGTGCTGCTGGAGGCAGGCCACTGACTCATGCGTGTTACACTAGATGTGCTGCAGGAGGCAGGCTACCGACACGTGCGTGTTAGACTAGATGTGCTGCTGGAGGCAGGCCACTGACTCATGCGTGTTACACTAGATGTGCTGCTGGAGGCAGGCCACTGATGCATGTGTGTTAGACTAGATGTGCTGCTGGGGGCAGGCCACTGACTCATGCGTGTTAGACTAGATGTACGGCTGGGGGCAGGCCACTGACTCATGCGTGTTACACTAGATGTGCTGCAGGAGGCAGGCCACCAACGCATGCATGTTAGACTAGATGTGCTGCTGGGGCAGGCCACTGGCCCATGCGTGTTACACTAGATGTGCTGCTGGAGGCAGGCCACCGACGCATGCCTGTTAGACTAGATGTGCTGCTGGAGGCAGGCCACTGATGCATGTGTGTTAGACTAGATGTGCTGCTGGGGGCAGGCCACTGACTCATGCGTGTTAGACTAGATGTGCGGCTGGGGGCAGGCCACTGACTCATGCGTGTTACACTAGATTTGCTGCAGGAGGCAGGCCACCGACGCATGCATGTTAGACTAGATGTGCTGCTGGGGGCAGGCCACTGACTCATGCGTGTTACACTAGATGTGCTGCAGGAGGCAGGCCACTGACGCGTGCATGTTAGACTAGATGTGCTGCTGGGGGCAGGCCACTGACTCATGCGTGTTACACTAGATGTGCTGCAGGAGACAGGTCACCGACGCATGCGTGTTAGACTAGATGTGCTGCTGGGGGCAGGCCACTGACTAATATGTGTTACACTAGATGTGCTGCTGGAGGCAGGCCACCGATGCATGTGTTAGACTAGTTGTGCTGTTGGGGGCAGGCCACTGACTCATGCGTGTTAGACTAGATGTGCGGCTGGGGGCAGGCCACTGACTCATGCATGTTACACTAGATGTGCTGCAGGAGGCAGGCCGCCGATGCATGCATGTTAGACTAGATGTGCTGCTGGGGGCAGGCCACTGACTCATGCGTGTTACACTAGGTGTGCCGCTGGAGGCAGGCCACCGACGCATGCGTGTTAGACTAGATGTGCTGCTGGGGGCAGGCCACTAACTTGTGCGTGTTACACTAGATTTGCTAGATGGGTTAAAAGCATGGAGAAACAAAGGGCTTGGGGGGATGCTCAAATAAAAACAATAAAACATTTGATGTTTTTTTGTTATAATTCTTTCATTATGAAATACCTCTCTGAAAATGATTTTGGTAAAATCACATAGAACCGGAAAACACGGGGGAGGGATTGTGTTGTAAATATAAGGTTTAAAAGTAACTGGAATTTTTGAGATTATAAAGAAGAAAAATAAATAGCCTGATTCCTGGTTCCAAGGGGACGGAAGGTTCACACTAAAAAGACTCCAAATAGGGGTGTTAAGGATTCCAGAGGTAAGGCCAACAAGACGAGTGCGTATCAAAGTCTGAGATGGAGCAAAAAATTAGATGAAATACATTTACTAAAGGTAGTAAAGGATTCGGTACACAGGGAAAATGTATTAAAGTTCACATGGTGTATACTACAGGGCACCTGGCGGGGTCCTGATTTACCCAGGTGGGTATACGTATAATAGACAAAAAAATCAGGATGAAGAGATCCGATAGAAAACAGAGAAATTCTGTGTGTGTGTTTTTATTTTGCATCAACACAGAGAGTTACGGGTGACTAGACAATTTATTTTACAGTTCTTTCGATAAGCACGAAAGATAAGTGAAATATAAACAGACAAGGTTGGTTGTGGATAGTGGTAACACAGATAGGTGTCGACCTCAGGATTATTAAGGTCAAAACTTCATTCGGATGCACATTTCCCACAGATGGAGGGGGTATAACAACCCTATAAGGCAGGGAAACATGTGCTTGAGACTTGCAGTGGTCCAAGGCATAGTTTACACATGGTGCACACAACAATATTTACACATAACATACACGAGGGCGGATGGTATATTTGTGTCACAGGGATCCACACAGGGTGTGTTTCGGCCAAAAAAGGGGCTTAATTAATGCCTGTCTTTGTGCTGGCCTTCGTCAGGAGAGGCACCTGTGGTGGTGCTGTCCGTTGAATCTACTACTGTGGTGACAGAAGGTTGCTGTTTTAGTAATCCTTGGAAAATGCAGGATTGCCGGTGCATAAATGGCACTTGGTGAGTCGGCTGTCGTTTTGTACAGGCTGACCTATATCTCAGGGTCCCGCGGGGCTGGAATAGGCCAGGAATGGTCCCATATCGCAGTGATCTCGCAGGTGCTTTGCTGGACGGGGACCTCTGAACGCCGTGGTTGCTGTGGGGTGAGGGTGGAGAGGGCCCCCAAAAATGATGGGAAAGGCCCCCCAGTGGGTGGGACAGTAAGGTTTGGGCACCCCAGCATCAGATTGGCACATCATCAGTGTGCATCTCTGCACCAAGGGGAGTTGGGTTACCAAAGGAAAAATGTGAAAATGGTGGAACGCTTTTTAGGGGGGGCTGTGGGGCACCCCAAAGGGATGGGGAATTTTCGAATGGGATGGGGTGTTGACCCCGCCCATCCACAATGGAGTGGGTGCCATGTCTTGCAGCCCTCCCTGGGACCAGATATCTGCTCCCAGCAACGGATACCTGAGCCCAGGGAGGAGTGCAGGACAACCCCCCCCCTATCTGCCCCTGGGGAGGACTACATGAGATGGGCCTCCCCTCCAATTGGGGTGGGGGTGGAGAGGTGCACCCCCCTTCACATTAGAAAATTCCACAGCGGTGTAGGGGGCCCCTCAGCCCCCTCTAAAGGGCAGCCTGCCATTTTGAATTATTTTCTTTGTTTACTATACCTGCCTTAGCGCAGAGGGGCACATTGGTGTGCCAATATGGCACCGGGGTGCCCAAACCTTACTGCCCCCCCCCCCACTGGCGGGCCTGTCCAATAATTTTTGGGGGCCCTCTCCCCCTGACCCCAAATGGTGGGGGTTTTACCTCACTCAGCCGTTTGTAGGAGGCCCAGGGAGGCCTGCATGAGTTGCCCCCACCACTCATTTGGGATGAGGGGGGAGAGGGCCCCAGAAATGGTGTGACAGACCCCCCAGTGGGTGGGGCAGTAAGTTTTGGGCACCCCAGCGCCAGATTGGCACATCAGTGTGCCTCTCTGCACCAAGAGGAGTTGGGTTACCAAAGGAAAAAAGTGAAAATGGTAGAATGCTTTTTAGGGGTGTCTATGGAGCACCCAAAGGGTTGGAGGATTTTCTAATGGGATGCAGCATTGACCCCCCTGCCCCCCACCCGCAGTGGAGTGGGTTCCATGTCATGCAGCCCTCCCTGGGACCAGATATCTGCTCCTAGGAACGGATGACTGAGCCCAGGGAGGGGTGCAGGACAGCACCCCCCCTTATCTGCCCCTGGGGAGGGCTACATGAAATGGGTTGCCCCTCCAATAGGGGTGGGGGTGGAGAGGTGCACTCCATTCACATTAGAAAATTCCACAGCGGTGTAGGGTGGCCCTCAGCCCCCGCTAAAGGGCAACCTGCCATTTTGAATTATTTTCTTTGTTTACTATGCCTGCCTTAGCGCAGAGGGGCACATTGGTGTGCCAATATGGCGCCGGGGTGCCCAAACCTTACTGCCCCACCCACTGGTGGGCCTGTCCAATAATTTATGGGGGCCCTCTCCCCCCTACCCCAAATGGAGGGGGTTTTACCTCACTCAGCCGTTTGTAGGAGTCCCAGCGAGGCCTGCATGAGGTGCCCCCACCACCCATTTGGGGTGAGAGGGGAGAGGGCCCCAGAAATGGTGGGACAGACCCCCCAGTGGGTGGGGCAGTACGTTTTGGGCACCCCAGCGCCAGATTGGCACATCAGTGTGCCTCTCTGCACCAAGAGGAGTAGGGTTACCAAAGGAAAAAAGTGAAAATGGTAGAATGCATTTTAGGGGAGTCTAAGGGGCACCCAAAGGGTCGGAAGATTTTCTAATGGTATGGGGCGTTGACCCCCCCTACCCGCAATGGAGTGGGTGCCATGTCATGCAGCCCTCCCTGGGACCAGATATCTGCTCCTAGGAACGGATACCTGAGCCCAGGGAGGAGTGCAGGAAAGTCCCCTCCCCACTTTTCTGCCCCTGGGGAGGGCTACATGAGATGGGCCTCTCCTCCAATTGGGGTGGGGTTGTGCACCCCCCTTCACATTAGAAAATTCCACAGCAGTGTAGGGGGCCCCTCAGCCCCCGCTAAAGGGCAGCCTGCCATTTTGAATTATTTTCTTTGTTTACTATACTTGCCTTGGTGCAGAGCAGCACATTGGTGTGCCAATCTGGTGCCGGGGTGCCTAAACCATACCGCCCCAACCACTGGGGGGCCTGTCCCACAATTTTTGGGGGCTCTCTAAACCCCACCCCAAATGGAGGGGGGTGTACCTCACACAGTTTGTAGGAGGCGCAGGGAGGCCTGCATGAGATGCCCCCGCCACCCATTTGGGCGAGGGGGGAGAAGGCCCCCAGAAATGGTGGGACAGACCCCCCAGTGGGTGGGACAGTAAGGTTTGGGCACCCCGGCGCCAGATTGGCACATCAGTGTGCCTCTCTGCACCAAGGGCAGTTGGGTTACCAAAGGAAAAAGTGAAAATGGTGGAACCCTTTTTAGAGGGAGCTGTGGGGCACCCCAAAGGGTCGGGGAATTTTCTAATGGGATGGGGCATTGACCCCCTCCCCTCCACCCGCAATGGAGTGGGTGCCATGTCATGCAGTCCTCCCTGGGACCAGATATCTGGTCCTAGGAACGGACGCCTGAGCCCAGGGAGGAGTGCAAGACAGCCCCCCCCCCTTTATCTGCTCCTGGAGAGGGCCACCCCTCCAATTGGGGTGGGGGTGGAGAGGTGCACCCTCCTTCACATTAGAAAATTCCACAGTGGTGTAGGGGGCCCCTCAGTCCCTGCTAAAGGGCAGCCTGCCATTTTGAATTATTTTCTTTGTTTACTATACTTGCCTTGGCGCAGAGGGGCACATTGGTGTGCCAATCTGGTGCTGGGGTGCCCAAACCTCACTGCCCCACCAACTGGGGGGCCTGTCCCACAATTTCTGGGGGCCTTCTCCACCCTACCCCAAATGGAGGGTAGTGTACCTCATGCAGCCGTTTGTAGGAGGCCCAGGGTGGCCTGCATGAGGTGGGTGAGGGGGGAGAGGGCCCCGAAAAATGGTGGGACAGACCCCCCAGTGGGTGGGGCAGTAAGTTTTGGGCACCCCAGCGCCAGATTGGCACATCAGTGTGCTTCTCTGCACCAAGGGGAGTTGGGTTACCAAAGGAAAACAAGTGAAAATGGTAGAATGCATTTATGGGGAGTCTATGGGGCACCCAAAGAGTCGGAGGATTTTCTAATGGTATGGGGCGTTGACCCTCCCTACCCACAATGGAGTGGGTGCCATGTCATGCAGCCCTCCCTGGGACCAGATATCTGCTCCTAGGAATGGATACCTGAGACCAGGGAGGAGTGCAGGAAAGCCCCCTCCCCACTTTTCTGCCCCTGGGAGGGCTACATGAGATGGGGCTTTCCTCCAATTGGGGTGGGGTTGTGCACCCCCCTTCACATTAGAAAATTCCACAGCAGTGTAGGGGGCACCTTAGCCCCTGCTAAAGGGCAGCCTGCCATTTTGAATTATTTTCTTTGTTTACTATACTTGCCTTGGTGCAGAGGAGCACATTGGTGTGCCAATCTGGCGACGGGATGCCCAAACCTTCCTACCCCACCCCCTGGGGGGCCTGTCCCACAATGTTTGGGGTTTCCCTTTTCCTTTTGCGCCCCCGGTAGGTGCACCCACACATGTTTGGTACCGTTTTCATCGGGACACGTGTGGGGACGTGGGAAGGTAGGCCATGTCTTTTTGGCAGTGTGTTTCGGTGGGTGGCCAGAGCGAAATGTCTGAGAATTGTCTTCATTTCCAGACAATTTCAGAGACATTTCCCTGTGTCCACTCACCGAAACATGTCACCAACAATAGGTGCCATACCTTCCCGATTTCCCACAGGTGTCCTGACTAAAATGGTACCTCACATGTGTGGGTGCACCTACCGGGGGCGAAAAAGGAAAAGGGTAACCCGCTGGTAACCACAAGCCTTTCGCCACAGCACATTTTGTTCATGTGGGCAACCTACAGATTTGGACCTAGGGTGTTGAAGCCAGCAAGGAAAACAGGGAACTTCATGCATTTCCCAAAAGAGGACACCCGTGGGAATGCACAGAGGTCTGACTTGCGCAAAGCGGCCCAGAATTTATTACCCAGAATCCCAGACAATGTGAACATTGTGTTTTTTCCCCCACCAAATATCACACTTTGTCGAGGATTGTGGCTAATAAAAGCTGGGACAATTTTCGCAAGGCAGACCTCTGTGGATTCCCACAGGTGTCCTCTTTTAGGAAATGCATGGGGTTCCCTGTTTTCCTTGCTGGCTTCAACACCCTAGGTCCAAATCTATAGGTTGCCCACATGAACAAAATGGGCTGTGCCAAAAGGCTTGGGGTTACCAGTGGGTTACCCTTTTCCTTTTGCGCCCCCAGTAGGTGCACCCACACATGTGAGGTACCGTTTTCATCGGGACACATGGGGGGACCAAGGAAGGTAGGCCATGTGTTGTTGCCGGTGTGTTTCAGTGGATGGCCAGAGCAAAATGTCTGAGATTGTCTTCATTTCCAGCCAATTTCAGAGACATTTGCCTGTGTCCACTCACCGAAAACGTCGCCAACAACAGATGTCATACCTTCTCGCGTTCCCACAGGTGTCCTGATGTAAACGGTACCTCACATGAGTGGGTGCACCTACCGGGGGCACAAATGGAAAAGGGTAACCCGCTGGTAACCCCAAGCCTTTCGCCACAGCACATTTTGTTCATGTGGGCAACCTACAGATTTGGTCCTAGGGTGTCGAAGCCAGGAAGGAAAACAGGGAACCCCATGCATTTCCCAAAAGAGGACACCCGTGGGAATCCACAGAGGTCTGACTTGCGCGAAGCGGCCCAGAATTTATTACCCAGAACCCCAGACAAAGTTAACATTGTGTTTTTTCCCCCACCAAATATCACACTTTGTCGGGGATTGTGGCTAATAAAAGCTGGGGCAATATTCGCAAGGCAGACCTCTGTGGATTCCCACAGGTGTCCTCTTTTAGGAAATGCATGGGGTTCCCTGTTTTCCTTGCTGGCTTCAACACCCTAGGTCCAAATCTATAGGTTGCCCACATGAACAAAATGGGCTGTGCCGAAAGGCTTGGGGTTACCAGTGGGTTACCCTTTTCCTTTTGCGCCCCCGGTAGGTGCACCCACACATATTCGGTACCGTTTTCATCGGCACACGTGTGGGGACGCGGGAAGTTAGGCCATGTCTTGTTGGCAGTGTGTTTCGGTGGGTGGCCAGAGCGAAATGTCTGAGAATTGTCTTCATTTCGAGACAATTTCAGAGACATTTCCCTGTGTCCACTCACCGAAACATGTCACCAACAATAGATGCCATACCTTCCCGATTTCCCACAGGTGTCCTGACTAAAATGGTACCTCACATGTGTGGGTGCACCTACCGGGGGCGCAAAAGGAAAAGGGTAACCTACTGGTAACCACAAGCCTTTCGCCACACTTTCGCCACAGCACATTATGTTCATGTGGGCAACCTACAGATTTGGACCTAGGGTGTTGAAGCCAGCAAGGAAAACAGGGAACCTCATGCATTTCCCAAAAGAGGACACCCGTGGGAATGCACAGAGTTCTGACTTGCGCAAAGCGGCCCAGAATTTATTACCCAGAACCCCAGACAAAGTGAACATTGTGTTTTTCCCCCACCAAATATCACACTTTGTCGGGGATTGTGCCTAATAAAAACTGGGGCAATTTGCGTAAGGCAGACCTCTGTGGATTCCCACGGGTGTCCTCTTTTGGGAAATGCATGGGGTTCCCTGCTTTTCCTTGCTGGCTTCGACACCCTAGGCCCAAATCTGTAGGTTGCCCACATGAACAAAACGGGCTGTGCCGAAAGGCTTGGGGTTACCAGTGGGTTACCCTTTTCCTTTTGCACCCCCGGTAGGTGCACCCACACATGTGAGGTACCATTTTCATTGGGACACGTGTGGGGACCCGAGAAGGTAGGCCATGTGTTGTTGGCGGTGTGTTTCAGTGGATGGCCAGAGCAAAATGTCTGAGATTTTCTTCATTTCTAGCCAATTTCAGAGACATTTCCCTGTGTCCACTCACCGAAAACGTCTCCAACAACAGATGTCATACCTTCTCGCGTTCCCACAGGTGTCCTGACAAAAACGGTACTTCACATGTGTGGTTGCACCTACCGGGGGCGCAAAAGGAAAAGGGTAACCCGCTGGTAACCCCAAGCCTTTGGCCACACCACATTTTGTTCATGTGGGAAACCTACAGATTTGGGCCTAGGGTGTCGAAGCCAGCAAGGAAAACAGGGAACCCCATGCGTTTCCCAAAAGAGGACACCCGTGGGAATCCACAGAGGTCTGACTTGCGCGAAGCGGCCCAGAATTTATTATTCAGAACCCCAGACAAAGTGAACATTGTGTTTTTTCCCGACCAAATATCACACTTTGTCAGGGATTGTGGGTAATAAAAACTGGGGAATTTGCACAAGGCAGACCACTGCAGATTCCCACGGGTGTCCCCTTTTCGTAAATGCATGGGGTTCCCAGTTTTCCTTGGTGGCTTGGACACCCGAGACCCATATCTGTATGGTGTGCCCGGCTGGACAAAGTGTGAAATTCAGGTGTCAAAACAGACTTGGAGTTACCTGTGTTTTATGCTTTCCCCTTGGAGCCCAGATAGGTTCACCCACACATGTGAGGCACCATTTCATCGGCACACCTGTCGGAACGCGGGACGGTAGGCCATGTGTTGTTGGTGGCATGTTTCGATTGTTGAGCTGAGTGAAATGTGCGGAAAATGCATTTTTTTTCTCCCACATTTCGGACATTTTGGGGGTGTCTGGGTAATAAATTCTGGGCCAATATGTACAAATCATACCTCTGCGGATTCCCAAGGGTGTCCTCTTTTTGGAATTGCATGGGGTACCCTCTTTTCCTTGGTGGCTTGGACAACTGAGGCCCATATCTGTATGGTACACCTGTCTGGACAAAGTGTTAAATTCAGGTGTCAAAACAGACTTGGTGTTACATGTGTTTTAGGCTTCCCCCTTGGCGCCCAGGTAGGTGCACCCACACATGTGAGCCACCGTTTTTATCAGGACACCTGTGGAAATGCGGGACGGTAGGCCATGTGTTGTTGAGGGTGTGTTTCGATGGGTGAGCCGAGTGAAATGTGTGGAAAATGCACTAATTTTCCCACATTTCAGATTTAGCGGGGGTGACTGGGTAACAAATTCTGGGCCGATTTGAACAAATCATACTCTGCGGATTCCCACAAGTGTCCTCTTTTCGGAAATGCATGGGGTTTCCTATTTTCCTTGGTGACTTGGACACCCAAAGCCCATATCTGTATGGTGTGCACTTCTGGAGAAAGTGTGAAATTCAGGTGTCCAAACAGACTTGGGGTTACCTGTTTTATAGGCTTTCCCCATGGCGCCCAGGTAGGTGCACCCACACATGTGAGGTATTGTTTTCATCGGAAAACCTGTGGGAACGCGGGACGGTAGGCCATGTGTTGTTGGCGGCATGTTTCGATGGGTGAGCCGAGTGAAATGTGTGGAAAATGTGTTTTTTTCCCACATTTTGGACTTTGCAGGGGGGGTCTGCGTAATAAATTCTGGGCCGATTTGCGCAAATCATACCTCTGCTAATTCCCACGGGTGCCCTCTTTTCAGAAATGCATGAGGTTTCCTGTTTTCCTTGGTGGCTTGGACACCTGAGGCCCATATCTGTATGGTGTGCCCGTCTGGAGAAAGTGTGCAATTCAGGTGTTAAAACAGACTTGGGGTTACCTGTGTTTTAGGCTTTCCTCTTGGTGTCCAAGTAGGTGCCGCCACACATGTGAGGTACCGTTTTCATTGGGATACCTGTGAGAACGCGGGACAGTAGGCCATGTGTTGTTGGCGGCATGTTTCGATGGGTGAGCTAAGTGAAATGTGCGGAAAATTGTTTTTTTTCTCCACATTTTGGACTTTGCGGGGGTGTCTGGGTAATACGTTCTGGCCGTTTTTGCGCAAATCATACCTCTGTGAATTCCCACAGGTGACATCTTTTCGGAAATGCATGAAGTTTCCTGTTTTCCTTGGTGGCTTGGACACCGGAGGCCCATATCTGTATGGTGTGCCCGTCTGGAGAGAGTGTGAAATTCAGGTGTCAAAACAGACTTGGGGTTACCTGTGTTTTAGGCTTTCCCCTTGGTGTCCAAGTAGGTGCCCCCACACATGTGAGGTACTGTTTTCATTGGGACACCTGTGAGAACGCGGGACGGTAGGCCATGTGTTGTTGGCGGCATGTTTCGATGGGTGAGCCGAGTGAAATTTGCAGAAAATTTGGTTTTTTCGCACATTTTGGACTTTGTGGGGGTGTCTGGGTAATACATTCTGGGCCGAATTGCGCAAATCTGCAGATTCCCACGGGTGTCCTCTTTTTGGAAATGCATGGGGTTCCCTGTTTTCCTTGGTGGCTGGGACACCCGAGGCCCATATCTGTATGGTGTGCCCGCCTGGACAAAGTGTGAAATTCAGGTGTCAAAACAGACTTGGGGTTACCTGTGTTTTAGGCTTTCCCCTTGGTGCCCAGGTAGGTGCACCAACACATATGAGGTACCGTTTTCATCGGGACACCTGTGGAAACGTGGGACGGTAGGCCATGTGTTGTTGGGGGTGTGTTTCGATGGGTGAGCCGAGTGAAATGTGCGGAAAATTTGTTTTTTTCGCACATTTTGGACTATGTGGGGGTGTCTGGGTAATACGTTCTGGCCGATTTTGCGCAAATCAAGGGTGCCGAAGCCAGCAAGGAAAACAGGGAACCTCATGCATTTCCCAAAAGAGGACACCCGTGGGAATCCACAGAGGTCTGCCTTGCGCAAATTGCCCCAGTTTTTATTAGCCACAATTCCCGACAAAGTGTGATATTTGGTGGGGGAAAAAACACAATGTTCACTTTGTCTGGGGTTCTGGGTAATAAATTCTGGGCCGAATTGCGCAAATCTGCAGATTCCCACAGGTGTCCTCTTTTTGGAAATGCATGGGGTTCCCTGTTTTCCTTGGTGGCTGGGACACCCGAGGCCCATATCTGTATGGTGTGCCCGTCTGGACAAAGTGTGAAATTCAGGTGTCAAAACAGACTTGGGGTTACCTGTGTTTTAGGCTTTCCCCTTGGCGCCCAGGTAGGTGCACCCATACATGTGAGGTACCGTTTTCATCGGGACACCTGTGGGAATGCGGGATGGTATAAAATTTGTTGTGTTTGTGTGGTTTTCATAACGTTTTGATCCATTTGCTGGTGCCCTTTGTCACACAACCCTTTCATTTCCCAAATGTGCCCTACATTTAGTCGCCGCTTTAGGCACCATACACTTTTGTAACCTGCACAAGTAACCTACCCTTGAAAACGTATGTTTGTGCTCTTTCAAAAAAAGTATGCTTGCCGTTCCTCACCACATTGGTTTTCCTGATTTACACATGTTAAGTGCTCAGGCCGTAAGCATAAAACTCCTGTGTACCATGGTTCAGTGTTTGGCTTGTGGTATTGCTTGTTTTGTAAAACACTACAAAAAATGTGTGCTTTCCTAACTGCAAGAGTTGGGGGAATGCAGTGGAGCATTGCTTTTCTCAAAATTCATAGAAGCCTATGCCGTACCAAGCCAACCATGTCCACCAGATATCTTTTTTTCAGTCATTTTCCCGCTTTTGCCCCAATCTATGGCATTTTCCCCTACCTAGTTGATGCCCGACCTACGTAAATCACCCCTTCCTAAACTTGGAATTTTGTCTACTTTTCAGAAAGATATGCCTTTCTGTCCTCCAATTCGGCTTTCCTTCCCTTTTCTTCCATTCCGTCCATGCATGTCCAATTGGCAAAAATGGCCAAAATCGCCTACCTCTCAAAAAACGGTTAATAACCACATCAAAATATTTTTTTTTGTTTCCACTCAACCTGTTCTTAAAAGCCAGAAATCGGGGAAATCAGCAAAGCAAACCATTTGTTCCTAGCTCTTACAAGGAAAAAAACACAGGCTTCTTTGTACATCATTTTATTGGCATTTTTTGAAAAAACACAACATTTTCACCCTTTTTGCTTATTTTCTCTCACCCCCCCTACAGCAACATAGGATTCTTGGGTGGCGTTACTACCGCCTACATGTAGGAAAAGAAGGAGCCAAATTTGGCCGAGATATCTCATGTAACAAAAAAGTTACAAGCCATTGAATGGCCACATAATGACATCACCAAAGAAGGCCTTGGCACTGGGGGGGAAATACCCATGGCACGTAAAGGGTTAAAAGGACTTAAAGAAGCACAGGTATGCCAAAGTAAAATAACATGGACAGATGAGATGACTGAGGATTTAAAGAATTAAAAAAGGCAATCAGTACAGTCCCTGTGTTAGGAGTTCCAGATTATCATGTAGAATTGTATTTATTTTCCCACTCAAATGGAGAAGTGATGACAGCAGTCCTTACAAAGAAAACATTAGGACATGGACATAAACCACTGGCTGACAGGACTGTCACCAGAGTCGGAATGATTTCCTTGCTCCTCACTTGTTGTTCTCTGGCTGGTGGAGGTGGAACCTTCTTCATGGTCCTTCTTTCCTTTCTTCTTCTTCTTGGTTGACTTTCTTTCTTAAGTCTGTCATGGAGGGAAGACACTATGGGCCTCATTACACGGAATGTGGTAAGGGTTTACCGGTACTGGTAAGGGCACCGGTACCTGTAAATCCTTACCGCCTTACTACGAGGTCCCTTTTCGGGACCCGACCTCATCGGCTGGTTTTAACAGCCGTTAAGGAACAGGCCCGCAAAGGGACCTTGGTGCTAATTACGGTACCACAATTTGCGGTACCGTAATTAGCTCCTTCCCCATTCCCATTGAGCCCTATGGGGGCAAAAATGGGAATGGGGAAGTGCCTTGGTGAATGGGGAATTACCGCCCCGCTCACCTTGGAGTAGGGCGGTAATTCCGCCATCCACCAAAGCGGACACAGTAAAATACCGGCGGCAACCATGGCGATAATAGCGCCATGGTTACCGCATACCGTGTAATGAGGCCCTATGTCTGTATGAAGGAACATTCAGACTAATGACCACAATCCCGGAACAGCCGGGCAGGGAAAAAGTCAATTAAGGTAAAAAACTCAGAGGAGGTTAGTCCAATTACCGCATCCTCAAGAGAGTATTGAGATGTAGGAGGAAGCTGGTAAACCAGGTAAGATCTGTAGCCAGCAGGAAGCAGATGGGAAAAGCAGGAGGCAGTGATAGAGAAGAGATCCAGGTACGCGGAAGTAGTGGGAATGAGAAGCACCAGGTAAGGGAGAGACTAGAGAACAACACGAAGACCAGGAGGAGAGCCCAGTATGGCGCCAGGAGGGGCCAGTGCCACTGGGAGAACAAGACCCCACATGGAGGGAAAGAAGCGGGAGGGGGGCAAGGCAGCCAAAAGCAGAGCAGAGGTGGGAAAACTGGAAGAAATCCCTAAACAAGCGTCTCACACGGTAAGGAACACACAGGGTTGCAACCCGCCACGTTGGAAATGCCGGAGAGACTTATTCCATATGGCAGCGTCCATCTTGAAAACAATGGGATCGTAGCTCCAACTTTCAGAGCTATGTGATGGCTCAGTAATGGTGGAAAGTCCATCTGGCCCAGAGGCTTCATGGAGGAAACGGCGTGACAGTATGCCCCCTTCATTATCTGGAGGGGCAAGTTTCCCTGGGTGGAGCCTGTGAAACCTCTGGAGCAGTTGAGGGGCTTTGATGTATGAGTTGCGTTTCCACAAATTCTCAGAAGCCAGATATTCTTTCCACTTCACCAGTCTTCATCTGCAGTACCGTGAATCACATATTTGAGAAACCCTGTATTCCTTGGGTTCCGAGGTGGCCTGGGCACAATGTCTGGACTGCCTTTGTGAGTAGGGATCAGGTTCCAAGAGCAAAGAAGAGAAGCATGGAACACAGGGTGAAGACGACGGTGTGACCTTGGTAGCTTGAGCTTCAATACAACTTGGTTTATCTTACCTGAAAGCCCATATGGGCCAATGTAGTAGGATGAGAGCTTAGATGGACATACCCATCTAGGCAGATATCTGGTTGACAACCCGACTTTCGACCCCACATCCCATACCAGGACCTCTCTGTGATGGGCATCTGAAAAGAGTTTGGGCCTCATTACGACCCTGGCACTAATGGGTTAACGGCGCCGTAAAAGGCTGCGGCGCCACTAACCCATTAGCGCCTGATTACAAGGTCCCTTTGCGGGACCCGACCTTAACGGCTGTTCTACACCAGCCGTTAAAGTAGGGACCCGCAAAGGGACCTTGGTGCTAAGTACGGTACCGCAATTTGCGGTACCGTACTTAGCGCCTTCCCCATTCCCATTGAGCCCTATGGGGCAAAAAATGGGAATGGGGAAGAGGGAATTACCGCCTCGCCAACCTTGTCATGGGGTGGTAATGCCCCCTTTCTCAATGGCGGAGTCGGTAAGTTACCGGCATGGACCATGGTGCTATTAGCACCATGGTTTTCCGCATGGGTCGTAATGAGGCCCTTTGTTTCTTTTTCTTGCTTTCCTCCAGACTCAGATAGGCACTTTTGTACGCATTGGAAATGTTAGATAGTAGATAGTAGAGAGTCAGTAGAAGGGATCTTGGAAGAAGGACATACTAAGGTGGGTAGAATGCAAGGATGTATGACATATGTGCTGTAGAAAGGACAGTAAAAACCCCAGATAGGGAAATGTGGAGACTTAGAACACACATCTGTCTGGGTTGACTAGGAGTTGGTTGTCTTGAAGGTGAGGTAGAACCTCCTTGAGATGCTTCCGATGGTACTGGCAAGAAGTAGAGAAGACCAGGATGTCATCAAGGTAGATGACGACAGAATGGAACAATACATCAGAAAAAGTCTGTTCATAAAGTGTTGAAAGACAGCAGGGGCATTTACCAATCCGAATGGCATCACCTGATACTCATAGTTCCCAAAAGGGGTCCAGAAGGCAGACTTCCATTTGTCACCAGTTTGAATACTTAGCAAATGGTAGGCGCTGCATAAGTCCAACTTGGAAAACACCACCATCCCTTGAACAGCCTCTAGGATGTCTCTGATGAATGGCGTGGGATATCGATCTCGCATGGTGACCCTGTTGAGGCCCCTGTAGTCAATAAAACGTCTGAGCTCCAGAGTGTCTTTCTTTGGAATGAAGAATAAAGATGCTCCTGTGGGTGAATGGGATGGTCAGATGAGGCCGTTTTGTAGATTACAATCCAGATACTCTCTGGGAACCTTATTTTCAGGAAGAGAGGGTACATACGTACACAAGGTACCAATGCCACCGGTGTCAGCTCAATGGAACAGTGCTTCGGCCAATGAGGTGGAAGATCCTTGAGAACCTTATCTTGAAAGGCATCAGCGAATCCAGCCAGGTCAATCAATCAATAAGGGCTAGAGCTTCCTCTGGTTGACGGTGATCTGAAGAGAAAACACCATTAATCTATTGCCATTGGGTGGTGAAGCGACAGAAAGGGTGGTAGAGGGAAAAGAAAGATGACCCCAGTACTTCATCCCTCTTAGGACTGAGGTCTGTCATTTCTCGACCGACACAGTGGTACCTCAGGACAGTCCCATAATAGGTGTGCTTCAGATCCGCAGTACATGTACAACCCCTTCTCTCTTCTCCGCTTCCTTTCTTCCAGAGTCAGGAGCGGGTCCGACTTGCATTGGTTCATCCCTATAAGTCCTGGCTTGTGGAGGAACATATGAGATGGACTCCGAAGGGATGGGAACTGAGCCTCCACCCTCCTCTTTCAGCTCGTCTTTCTGTCAGACAGTAATCTATCTGCAAGACTAAGGAAAATAGGTCAACAAATGAGTTGGGTCAATGAATGTGGGCAAATTCATCTTTGATCTACTCACAAAGGCCTCAATGAAAAATGGTGTACTGAGCAGATTCGGGCCATCCTGCATCAGCCGCAGTGCGCTTGAAGGTAGTAATATTGGTCAACAGATCATTAGACCCCTGTTTTATATCCAATAAATCTTCACATGCTGAATAGGCCCTTTCTTGTCTTTCAAAGGTCTGTTTAAGAAAATTCAAAAAGGCCCCATAGTCCTGCAGGACAGAATTGGCAGAGGGACCAGAAGAGTAGCCCAAGCCATGGCGTTTCCGATCATGTTGGACACTGTCAGAAGGGCATTCCTGCAGACAGGCAGCCAATCAGGTGCATAACGCATTCAGGCCATTCACTTCTCTCCAGACACTCACAACAAGTACCCAGCCATTCAACACTCCACACTGCATTCATACCAGTTTCGGGCAGGGCTGTCTCAGTCATTGCGTCAAACACCAGAAACCAGACATCCACAACAAGAAGTGCATATTGGTCACACACTCCATTCACCCAGGTCCCACCCACAGGGCGTACCTACAACATACATCACTGGGAAGGCTCCAGCCAGTCTGGCCTGGACTTTATAACAACACCATATCTGGAACTTCCACCCAACAGCCAGTCAGGGGGAAGGGACAGAGTCAGGGCTTCCCAGGACCTTGGGAAAACAAGGTCTCTACGGTCGTCAGGTGGCAGGAAACCCACCGGAAGATACTCCTCGGTGCGTCAGCAGCCTCGGCTTTCTCCGGCGGGACAAAGCAGTCGACGGTGCAAGCGAGGGCGTCCTTGGATGAAATGTTACTTAGGCAACGTGAGCATGGCGGCTCCGGTCGGTGACTGCAGTCATCGATGGTGGTGGAAAACAGTCCGGGAGCTTCTCTTTGGGATTCCGTGGCAGTTCCTGTCGCCGGTCGGCAGCCTGTCGTAGGTCTGTCTACCAGGGAGCTTTGGCAAGGATCAGCTGGTGCACGATGGTCCCTCGTAGCTAGGGAAGAGAGCGCCTTACCAAGTCCTCTCTGGGTCAGTCCTTGGAGACACAGCAGCTTTTAGATCAAGGAAGTAGAGCAGCAGCAAGAATTCTCTTCCAGCAGGGCTTCAAGGTTAAGCTTCAGTTTCAACTCCAGTTTCTCTTCAGCTTCTGAACACGAATTCTAGCAGTGAGAATTCTAGCATATGAGCCCAGCTGCCTCAAGGGAGCCAGTACACGTGTATGCCATACAACAGGGTATGCCGGAAGCCACAGGGACTCAGAAACCTCAAGGAGATCATTGCAAAAGCAGGACAAGCTAGTCTGGGACTCACACCCAAATAGTACATGGAGTTGTTCCAAGGCTTGGCAGGAGAGTAAACCACGTCTAAAGAAAGTGAGAAAACTGCTGTAAAAGGTGAGTCGGGACTCACACCCAAATAGTACATGGAGTTGTACTAAGGCTTGGCAGGAGAGTGAACCAAGTCTACAGCTTGGAGATAGCATCCAGGCAATGCTTATACAGTGCATCGCTTGGTGAAAAGGGTACCAGGTCTGCACCAAAGGGTCAAGGACTCCTTCAACTTGGAGAGAGCATCCAGACAACACGTGGCCAGTGCATCACTTGGTGAGAGGGAACCGGGTTTGGACCAAGGGTCAGGTACCCAACCAGCTTGAAGAGAGCATCCAGGCAAACTTTTTCAGAGCATTAGCTGGTGATGCAAGTCAAAAACTACCATCTGGGGTCTTGGACCCCAAATAATGGATGTGTTTGCCTAAGGAAAGCGTAGGAAAGACATATATCTCTCTGACAGCCATGGAGTTGCTTGAGTTAGATGAACAAAATCTGACAATAACTGTCTTTTGTCCAGGGGAAGTGAGATATCCCTCTGGATACAGAAGACACTTCATTTGTGTTTAGTTAGCTTAGTGTGTAAGGGACAGAGTTAAGATTGTGGCACTGGACCGTGGGACTTACTTTGTATATTTTGACACTAGCAATTTCCTATGATGCAGGGAAACTGCTCTTAGAGTTAGGGTGAGTTAGGGCTTTATTTTCCTTTTGCACCTTTTAATAAAGGTTTACAAGCAATACCATAACCCCTCCATGTCGTACCCTTACATATAGTGTCAGCAGTGGGAACTGGCCTGGTTGATACAAAATGGTGGACCCTGAGAATTCCCAAACTAACTCAAACTAATTTTAGTCACATAGATCCCGGGAAACAACAATTAATGCCCCCTGACTTGGTGAATGAAACTGGGAAATCAACAATAATAGTGGGTGGCATAGTGAGACCTTTGACCACGCTACCAGAGACCCTGAGCACCATGGGTCAGAGACAACTGATTACCACTGTAGGAGCAGTGATAGGTTAGGACACAAATTCACTTCTTTAAGCTTCCAATCTATTTATCCAGTTAGGAAGAATGTTGAGGGAAATAGGTTTTAACAACTAAGTCCCTATGATTGCCAGATCCCCGAGAGGGAAAAGATAATACTACCCTTAGAACTTCAGGTTCACGTATGATATATATGATATATGATCGTTTATTTATATAGCACCTATACACAATGTGTTTCAAAGCGCTTCAAGGCAAGGGAGGGAACATGGGAAAATACAATGACATTCTTACAGGCCATGAACAGTAAGGATCTCAAATTAACCATCGTTCTCGGGCTGACGAAATTTCAGATAGTGCAAGAGCTAAGACATAGATAAGGAAGGGTGGGGAGAGTGGGAAAGACATGGAAACAGACAGGCGACTACTGTACTAGGCCTGACGACATTTCTGGTAGATCCGGAGAAAAACAAAAGGTGAGGGAGAGGGGTGCAGAAACGGAGGGGAGGAACAAAACAAGCGACTATCGTACTAGGCCTGACAACATTTCAGATAGTGCTGGGTGGGGACAGTAAGGGGAGGAGGAAGGAGACAGACGAGGTTGCTATCATACTAGGTCCAGGGACAATTCTGATAGAGTAAGTGCATAGAAGAAATTAAGGGGAGGAGGGGAGTATGGGCATTGTGGAAGAAGTGCCCGCCTTTTTATCCCTTGAATTAATGTAAAGTTGATCAATGCTTGTCTAGTCATTATGTTATTGCAAAACTCAATAAAAAGATTATTTTTAAAAGTTTTTTTAATGGTTGTCCAAAGGAAGATAAGGGTAATTATGAGCAGGAAAAAACCTGAACAGATTTATTTCCATCAACCCAAGTTATGGAAGACGCATGAGATCAATGCCATTGTCAAAAAATACCATCTAGATACCTATCACTACAAGCAAGGAGACTGAAGTCGAGTTCAGAGGTTGTATTTTCCAAACATTGTTCTCTTGTTTTGTTTTCTGTAACCGAAATGATGGCAGGAAAAAATAAATAATCTAAAGAGTATATCGACTAACAGAAGCATTGTGCACATCACATACTCATCATACATGCATCCTATTACTAATTCGCCCCTGTCATAACTCCCGATCTAGTCACATATTTGAGTGTGAGACAGAAGAAAGGGCTGAGAATCCAACCCCTCACCCCCTGTGGTCAAAATATCCAAGTTAGAATCCTGAATTTTTTCGATAACCATGTTCAGATTTAGTGGGGTGGAATAGTGGGGTATTTGAGGTATGAAGTCTCAAGGGAAGCTCACAAACCATCCTAGAGTATGCCTCCCATGAGGCTAGGACCCAAGGGAAAACATTGTATCACTTAGAAGGGGAAGGTGAGCTCCCCTCTAAATTGGAATGCAATCATGCCAATGATGAGGCCCTGTGGGAAAATATCAACCATTCCAATTCCCTAACCTCTTGGGAAAGTTCATCATCCCTGAATAGGGATCATGGACTGGTTCAGAATTCTATCCCTCACCTTGAAAACCTGGGAACACCCACACTCATCGGCAGCAGTGACCTTGTGGTGGAACATACTGACCTACAAGGGACCAACCCCTCTCTCACCAATGGAAATTTCCCTGGAAGGACCTGTGGATGGCATAGGTTGGGAACCCAAGCAGGTTCAAGACAACCACCCCCAAACCGTAGGGTTTTCTCTAATCTCTCTACCCAATAAGAGGGTGCATGAGTTTCAGGAAAACTTAGAGACCCTCAATATACCGTCTTCAAAGGTCTCAATCCAGATAGCTTTTGGGAAGAACAGAGGGAGTGAGAAACATCCACCCCAGTGACACACCTCTTTGATTTTCATGGATCGGAGATACCTGGTAGACCTTAATGTAGCGGACCAGGTTTGGACGCTATAGTGATAGGGGGTGGAAAAAGATATATACCATTTATTATACCCCCATCAGATACCCTAGATCAGAAGTACCTCTCCTCTGGAGACTTTGGCCACCACTCACGACATTGCCCTTTGAATGTCTTACCTCCACAATTGTTAACATCCGAGGAGGAAGAACACATGGGTGATCTTAGTCCTAATAAGATTAGGGAATCTCAAGGGATGAGTCCTAACCCACTTTTTGCCAACTTCCTTTGTGCAGAGACCGCCACCCTTGACCCAGAAGTCAAAATCTGAGAATGTTCCCGTAGAGAAAAAACCTATTTCAGGAAAAGAACAGAAACCTGCCTGTTCACAAATGGAAGTAACATCTATCGGGCATCAGCCGCTAGTCAAGGAAAACAAATCTGGGCAAATCTAGATAGTGGAAGCAAGGGTTTTTCCATCCATCCCCCAATTTCTGCCCAAAGGCTGGAAGAGAGTCTTCTGGAAGAAAGTACAGTGTGTACATGGCCACATTGATGATTACCCTTAAACCAAGGTACCAATGATGATTCTAGGAAAGGACGTATTGGTTATGATGGCAATATTATCCAACTTACCGACCCAGTTAGTTCTAGGAAGTGACTTGCCCCAATTCGATCAATGGGTTTACCACAGGGCTCAAATACGGATGAAAGTGAAAACATCAATGGGTCAAGAGACCACCCTGATCAAGTCATACTCGAACTCAAGAGATTTGATCATTTACTTTAGAAGGGGAAAAACTATCCTAAGGGGAAGGGTATGTGACGATTCCCAGGGAATCGCCACTGCTTTCATATTGGCAGCCCCTTACAATGAGGCCAGGGAGGTGAGGCTGCTACCTGATAGTCACAATGGGGTTGTTTCTCATTGGGTGGATCTTATGGGAGGGGAATCCCGCTTTGGGACCAGTAACAAACCCAACAGGAGAATGCAGTATTCCCACCAATCACATAACCCTGATGCCCTTTTCAAGGTAACCCTATCATTTCTTCCTCGCCTCATTCCTCTTCACACTTACAGTCACATCCCATCTACTTTGCTAAGACAACTCCAATAGAGAATATTGAGACAAGTCAAAAGACTAGTAAGTTACCATCACAATACTCACCTTGGACTGAAATGAGGAAGAGGACTAGTGAGCTATCATCGCAATACTCACCTGGGACCGAGACAAGGAGGGAATGCAGAGCAATACCAGGTCTGGAATCACTTTCATCAATCTAGTAATTTGTGCTCCATGATTGGCCAAAGCAAGATAAAAACCAACAAGGGACTTGAAACAGTGTCAGACCCTTCCAGGAGGGACCACGAGAGCCAAATTGAGCCTGACTTGCAGACGGCCACTGAATGTGACGCCATGCAGAGGAGGAGAGAATCTTGGATTGGTCCAGGATGTAAGAACTGCATGGTGCAGAAGCGGAACAAGACTCCAAGCATCCCAGAGACAGACGAACTGCGAAAGCAAATGAGTACGCCGGCCTCGAGAAGAAGAAACCTGCGGAGCCACACAGGGGGAATAGAAGCTCCAGAAAGGTACTGTAATGACGGCATGGTATCAACAGAAATACAGACACAAATTACCACAGTTCAAGGGTGTTTATTGAACTTCAAAAAGGGTTTGAAAAATGCCTATCTAATCCTAAAATCTACAGATGGGAGCAAGCTTCTGCCAACAGATAATAATAACGTAGTCCTGGTGGTGTCTTGTCAAAATAAAAGGACCTATACTAATAAACCTATTGCCAATCCTTACCTCTAAATAATTACGACCTCTGCGGAATGCGTTTAACGGCGCCGTTAATGGTGCTGGCGCCGTTAAACGCATTCCGCACTATTACGAGGTTCCCTCGCGGGACCCGATGTGGACATCTAGTTTTACCAGACGTCCAGAGGGGGTCCCGCGAGGGGACCAGGGAGCTAACAACGGGCCGGTCGTAATCGGCCTGTTGTTAGCTCCCACACCCATTCCCATTTGAGCCCTATGGGGGCTCAAATGGGAATGGGGAAGGTCCGTGCCCGGGTTCCATGAAGGAGGAATTACCGGGCCCTCCAAACTTGGAATGGCCCGGAAATTCCCCATTCAGGGAACCCGGACCGGATTTTGGAGGCAGCCATGCCCTTATTAAGGGACTGGCTACCTCCAAAGTCATAATGAGGCCCATAGTGTGGGAAATAGTGTTATGAAAATGAAAGAAGTGTTCACAAAATGATGTCAGGATGTTCAGGCCATTGGCCTCCCTTCTCCACATTTTCAGCGGTTCACTCGAGTGTAGCCTTCTGTGCTCAAGTCTCTCTACTTCTCAGAGTCTCTTCATTCAGAGGGCCTGATGCGACCAAATAAACAACAAAGTATTCACTTTAGACAATTCACTATTCACCTTGGAATCCCCTCAGTCGGGCTCAGATCCCTTTAGTACAATGTTTGTCACCTTGGAGCACCCTCATCCAGGCTCAAATCCCTTTAACATACTGTTTGTAGGATATTCTTTTTCGGGTGACTCACGGTTCCACCTGGATCCCCAGGAAGGAGGATGGAAGGTGCACACTCTTGAGTTTGTAGAATCTGATTAGAATTCACAGTTAACAACAGTAACAAAATCTTTAGGGTGCAGGGGAGGAAAAGTGGCCCTGGCACAGGGTCACATAAATATACAAACCCTCCCGTCCCTCCCGTCCCCTGCACTACCTTGAATTTGCGTCAATACGGCGCCTTAATAAACATTTAAATGGAGAGGGTAGATATACATTCGAGTAGATTTCAATAGGCAAGATAGTTTGCAATGGTTTAGTAATGACATCCAGATAATAAAGAAAACAAATTCTTTTATTCCAAACGCAAAGGCCAGGGTAGGTTCAATTCATTTGATAGTGGCTGACGCGTTTCGAGAATTGTGTTCTCTTCATCAAGAGCCCAAAAGAAAGTGAACCATTCACTGTAAATCAAGAATGAACAAAAATACAGTCAGGTTTTTAAACTCGCCCATAATCTGCATTGTCAATATAGCGCTAATATTTAACTAATATTTAGCTCATACATTGATGACATGGTGATAAAAAACAGCGACAGGGTATTCACATCTGTTTGGTAGAGCGAAAAAAGAGTTCAAGGCGGTCCTTGATCGCTGGAGAAGACTATACACTGAATAGTGGTACGTATTGTATTTGACATATCAAGGCGTCCGAGTGTGGCGACCGGCTTGAGACGCGTGGTACCAATCGGTATGAAAAGCTCAGGAGCCAGGATGCGGGAAGGACGTTATCATTAAAGAAAAGCATTGTATTTTATTTTTATTTTACGTTGTTTTAGTACACGCCGGTAACTCAGCGAGCTACAGGGCGTGGTTCTCATTAACAGACAAAACAAAGCAATTTACACAAAACAAATATGAAGTCCTGCACAAGGATATAATAAGGTTCTTATTGTTTATTCAAATAGGTGGGTTTTTGGACTCTTTAGAAAAATAGGAGATTATTTTCGCGACGTAGGTTTGGCAGGAGGGCATCCTTGCCTCAGAGACTCTACAGGCAAAACATTTCCCATTTCCTTTCATTTTTTGGGGGCAGGGAAATGTTAAGTATTGCTAAATCTTAAACTTCTTTTATGCTTATAGAGAGTAATTCTCTCTTTCAGGTAATCCGGGACTTTGCCATAAATTGCATTATGTACAAGGACTAGAATCTTGAATAGAATTCTGGCTTTGATAGTCAGCCAGTGAAGTGTTTTTCTGTATTCGGAGATGTCTTCTCCTCGAGGTGCATTCTTAATGATGCAAACTGCATCGTTTTGTACATTTTGTAGGATCCGCAGATTCATTTTTGTGGCACCACCATGCAGGTCATTACAATAGTCCATCATTGATAGGATGGTAGCTCTTGCTAAAGTTTCTCAATTTTTGTCTGAAATTAAGGGTCTGATTTTTCTTTAAAGTTTTAAATATTGTTGAGAGTTTTGTACTATTCCATTTACTTGGGCCACTGAACTAACAGAGCAATCCATGTAAGCGCCAAAGGTTGCTTCTCTATGATACAATCTTCGAATCCGACGTTAACATACCTCAGGGCTAGTTTAGTTCTGAATTGTGTGGGGTCAAAGATAACACATACTGTATTTGCGTCATTTAAACACATGCAGTGTTTTCACATCCAATGCTTTATTATCTTATGGATAGTGTTAAGTTTAGAGCTGTCCTGTTTGTAGAGTCCTGTCATTTCCAGCAACAACAACTGAGTATCGTCCGCGTAATTCGTAAATGTGACAATTGTGTCTTCCAACGAATCACACAGGGTTTTCATGTAAAGATTAAATAGAGCCGGTGACAGGCAAGTATCTGGGATGCCGCAGGTAAGAACGTGTGAACGCACCGACAGGACGGGGTGCTTCGTGATGTTTGAGTAAAGATCTCCCGAGGGTGCAGATGCATCAATGGAATTAAGTGCTTAGTTTTCACTGCTGTTCTGGTTGCCAAGGGAACCACTCCATGGCCTGTGAAATAAATCATAAACAGAGTAAGTGAATGCTGTAGGTGTTCAAGCGAAATAAGAGTAGGGAGTCACGTAGTGATCATGTACAAAGGCAATAGCCAACATTCCTGGACGCTCGATGATTCTTCCCTGCACCTGGAGATACATTGGAATGACTGGAAGGAGGCATTTTAAAAATATGTTTTAGGAGTGTATTTCTCAAATTATTTTCATAATAGGAAGGATGTATTGCTGGGAGAGAAAGAGAGAGAGAGAAGGGGGAGGGAGGGAAAGAGAGGGAAGAGAAAGAAAGAGGGAAGGAGGGAGGACAAGGGCGGGTGAGCGAGGGAGGGAGGGGGGACGAGAAAAAGAGAGACCTGCGGAGCCGCTGCAGTGGGAGAGAAACTCCAGAAAGGTACCGGAGTACCACGTGTGAGCCTAGCTGCCTCAAGAGAGCTAGTACTTGCATATGCCATAGAACAGGGTATGCTGGAAGACAGAGAGAGAAAGAGAGAGAGAGATGGAGACAGAGACATACACCCTGCACTGAAATATGCCATAGAGATAGCTGACGCAGTAGAGGATACTGAGGGATATTGATATTGATATTTTATTTGTATCACCCTCACACAAGTGTTTCAGAGCACAACAAGGCAAGGGAGGGGAACAAGGGAGAGCAAAACAACAATCTTACTAGGCCCAGTGACATTGACAACGCGCAAGTGCATGGGAGAGGGAGGGGGTAAGTGCAAGGGAGGGAGTAGAGAGGGACAAATAAAAATAAGTAAATAAAACATGAATAAATAAATAACAAAAAGCAACAAACAGTGGTAGTGCAGCCAGCAAGTGGCAAGTGCTAGGGATAAGGCAACAGACAGGGTGAGTCTGAATAATTGCAGAAAAAGAAAAAGGGGGGGCTGTAGGGTTACAGATACAGACCCCAGTGCTGGGGATTGCAGGAGGCGGTGCGGGTGGGTGGCAGGGTGATTAGGTACCTGGGCCCTAAAACAGAGGGAGAACAGGTGCATGATGCCAAGACAGAACAGATCAACAGGGTAGAGGAGGAGGAGATAAGACAAAAGCAAAGAGGAAGGTCTTGTGTTGCTTCCAGAACCAGAGATGGTTCTCCTCAAGCTTCAGAGAGGCAGGGAGGCTGTTCCAGAAGAATGTCCCAGCCGAAGACAGAGAGCTACACCCAGCTTGTGTCTTAGAAAAATGACTGACCCTGAGGGAGTTAGAGGTGGAGTTCAGACTACATTAAAGTGGTTGGGGAAGTGAATGCGGTCAATAAATCAGATGAAACAAATGATAAGATGCGAAAAAGATTTGACTTGCTAAATAATCAGAATATTATTCATCAAAGGCACAGAGAAGACTCAAGAGAGGTCGCTACTGAGGTACAACTATGAAACAACAAGGACTTTGATGAGGAGATGTTTTAGATGTGGGACACATAGCCAGTGACAAAGAATGCATGGCCAAATACATCATATGTACAGTGTACAGGAGGGGACATTTGGCCAAATTTTGCGAACTCTCAACTGACAACATGAGGATGGTTCAAGATACCACTAGTCAAGAGCTGCATAGAATCGAGGATGGGGAAGAAGTCTGTGTAGTCAATGCTGTGAAGGGGCTATCCAAGCATTAAAAAACACATTCAATGATTGTAATAAATGGGAGCAAAACTAACATGATGGTGGGCAGTGGATCGGTTTATATTGATACATGGAGCAGTCAATAGCGATAGTGGATGATTTTGATGCACCTTACAATTCAAGGGATATGAGACCAGGAGCATGGTGATGGTCACTGAAGTTGGGGGTCATTTATTATTGTAAGGTGATGTGAGGAGTCAGGAATAATATTGGGACACAAGTTAGACATGAGTTTGGCCAAAGATTTTCATTAGAACATAAAAGGGGTTGGGAAAAGGCCTTGCTGTCCCTGCAGTAGCGGAGATTATCTGCCTAAACTCAAAACCAATAATCTGTCAGTGTCTGAATGTCCAAAACAAAACCGTTCTGTGCCCAAAGTACTATTCTGAACCTCACATTCGAAACAAAGGAGTTTTAAAGTGAAAAGGATAATGTCCTTGGCCTTTAGTGTTTTGTAAATGTTTAAAAGAAATTAAATGTATATAACTTCCACAAAAGAGGTCTCCTAAGAATAGATATCCTTGCTCCAGAGGGTTCTTCCCTTCCCCTGGATACTTTGTCCATTTCATGGGTTCCAAATAATAATTCTTGATGTTCCCTTGCACCAGCAACAAACGTTATCTGCGTACAATTTCTCAAATGTCTTAGCTTTAAAGGATAGTTTTATTTTTACTGGGTTTCCCTCACCCTTGGTGGCAACAACTTTACTATACTCAAGAAAAGTCTCTATTTTCAAAAAACAGAAGCTCTTTGGAGGGTTGGATCCCGAAGGGTAGTTGGATCCCCCTTCCCATCTTTCGTTCTTCTTCTCTTGTATAATACGACCTCTGAATAATCCGGATATCACCTTCTGAAGACTACCTTTCACTGTCCTTCATCCACCACCACAGACAATTTATAAAAGTGGCCTTTTAATTTTCAAGCAGTTACAATATCCAATATGTTCTTCTGTCAGGTTTTGAGTTCCTCAGTTGTTTAAACCAACACAGCGTGCTCACTATTTCTTTAATCTTTTTCGCTTCCAGTTTGCCTGGTGTATTTCACTACCAGGAATTTCTTTACCCAGTGTAGTCGGGATTTCTGGTATACTGTCCTGCCAGCATGTTGTTACCAAGTCTCTTCAACCAATACAGCATGTGGGCTATTTCTTGAATTATATTCACTTCTAATTTGCCTGGGGTATTTCCATCCCAGGACTTCCTTTGTGAATTAGCAACTACCTCGTATACGCTCCTGCCAGGCTTTCTGGTTTCACACCTTTACAATTTCCTGGTCTACTCTCCTTCCAGGCCTTTCTTTATTCTTGTACGTGGAACTGTGAGGTGTACTATCTGGCCAGGGCTTCTCTCAAATGCAGAAAACTATAGCTGCCTCGTAAACTGTCCTGCCAGGGCTTTTCATGTGCTAAAATGCTTGGTTTCTAGTCTCTCCGCTTAGAAAAATGCTCTCTCAGTCTTTCTCACTTCGGTTTCATAAACCATTCTTTTTCTCTCTTGGTTTCACTATTTGCATGTTTGACTAGTCGGAGTTGTGTCCAGGATTATGAAAATATCAAAAATGAGATCACTGAAGCCCCAACACTGAGAAAGTTTAAAGAGGGGTTGAAAATGATAATATAGACAGATTCATGTGAGGCGGTTCCTGGAGCTTTTCTTATGCAAGGATGGGATGGTGAAGAAATCACTACAGCCTTTGACTCCAGATTGCTGAAGGATGCAAGCTTGATATATACAGTAATAGAGAAGGAGGCTTTGGCATGTGTGTTGGTGATGTAAAGTCTCTTTCCAGTAATAAGGTCTCCACAAGAAGGTAAGTTACATGTAGATTTATTCAAGTTACATCGATGGTATGGAGTTAAAACTGGGACGTCCGCCCGGCAAGGTAATCAAATCAAACTGCCACTTCAGAATAGAAAACAGCCCCACTTGCATAAACAAACATTCCACAATGCTCGCCACACACTACTCCATAAGTCCAGTGACATCACCCATCACCCAACTCATACACTCTAGAACTAACTACGACATACCACCCTCCCTTCCGGACAAAAAAACAAAGTAAAGTGCACACCACACATACCGAGATAACTAAGCACAAAAAAACACCAACCAAATCTAAACACAATACACTAACCACCCCAAAATGATACGTCCCACTGAACTCTAACTACCAAAACATCCAATGCAAGAACAACCAATGACAACCCTCTACCTTACCTAAAGAAACTAAATTACCTTTGAAACTGGAAAAGCAGGAGCACAACATCAATGTAACCAAATGCACCCCAACCGGAAACCCAGCAAAACAGAAGGCACCACCCACAACACCTAGCGAAATAAGAGACACCACTGAAACACATAGCAGTACCTGGAGAAAAAAGAGACACCACCGAAACACTTAGCAACACCTAGCGAAATAAGAGACACCACCGAAATACCTAGCAATACCTAGCAAAATAAGAGACACCACCGAAACACCTAGCACACCTAGTGAAGTAAGAGACATCACCGAAATATCTATCAACACCTATTGAAATAAGAGACACCACCGAAACAACTAGCAATAAATGGAATAACACCCAAAACATCTAGGGAAATAAGAGACTCCACCGAAACACCTAACGAAATAAGAGACACCACCGAAACACCTAGCAATATATGGGATATCACCCAAAACACCAAACAAAATATGAGACACCACCAAACACCTAGGGAAATGAAAAACACCACCAAAACACCTAATGAAAATGGTAGGCACCACCGAAACCAAAACCCCCTGAACCCAGAACGAACTACACCACCAGGCCCTAAACTTCACCTAACGGTGAGAAAAAACAGAACTTTAATATGATCGCAAGGGAAAAAAAAACAACAGATCTCAAAACCAGCACCTACTACAAGAGAACGAGAACAAAAACAAAGGAAAATGCAGCACCTAACTGCAATCCTACAAAAGCCTCAATTGGGGAACAGCAACTGGCTGCACCTCTTACCAAAAACTTCTCCAGACGCCAAACAGCATGGCAACTCATAATACACCAAAATAAAAGCGGAGCACAGCACCTCACTGCACTACTAATAGAATCTCAAAAACTGGGCAATGACACCTCACCACTCTTCCCAAAACACTCACTCTATGGACAGTACCCCAACTGCCCTTGAGACACAAACCCGCTCCATCTCTCAGCGAAACCCATGAGACACCAATACCAACAGACTACCAAAACCCCTCCGTCACCCAGAATGCTGACTATGATAAAAGACAGTAAAAACTTCACACACACACTCCGTACCACAGAACACCACCCTGCGCAATAAAAAAACTTGAACCGAAGCAAACCGAAAGCACACCGCAACCAACGGTCCACCCCAACTGAAACATTCACTCGCACGCATCACCCACACCAACGCAAGATTACTTTCCTTAATACAATTATAGGAAACCCCAAGCAAAGCACACCCATTTGAAACATTACCTCCCACAAGGATACCATCCGAAAAATGATAAAGCGCTGCAAAGAAAAATTGTTAAACCTTGAACAAAACATCACTGTAAAACTAATAACAACTAATAACAATATTACACTGTCATTTTGATATGCCACCCCACCAGAAAACCACCCACAAGTCCAAACGCGTCACCTGAAAGAAAAATGCACAATGGTCATCAATATATTAGAACCACAAGAAACCTCCCCCCCACAAGTCCAACGTGTCACCTGTAAGAGAAATGGAACATAGACCCAAGATTATTAGAACATAGGACAATTTCCAAAACCAGTCCTCCACCCACAAGTCCATGAAAGCATCCTGAAAAGGAAATAATTGTTAGCAATATATATAGTGCACACCCAACTGCACACCCCAACCCACTGGCCTGCCAACATAACCGCTCTGAGAACCAGACAACACCACACACTGAGAACCCAGATACACACGCAACCACACACCACAACGGGTAACACACTGAAGAAAACTACACCACCCCACCTAAAATATAAGATCATAACACCAACTACAGCTCCGTCAAAGAAAGGCCCTCCAAATCGGCCAGGAAATCCACTAAATCAGGATCGAATTCCTTCACCTTCTGAAGAAATCGCCAACATCCTTGGCAACAGTTCTGTGCCCCTCCATCAACAGCATCGCGCAACGCACAAAGAGATGTGCAAACCCACTTACAAGGGACCACGACAGTTCCGTCATCGTGCTCCATGGAGTTCTGATGGGTCCTCTTCAGAGCCCTAGGAACAGTAACAACGGCTCCCGACCAACCAGATGAAGATGCGCGTCCAAAAATGACGCCAAAGTCCCCGAAACGGACGTAGGACGAACTTGCAAAGAAATGTCTTCCTGAACAGTGTTCCTAACCACGTGATGGTCAAGAAAGTAACTCACGCATGGCTCTGAAATGCGACACGATCCAGCTCCTGACACTTTACTGCACCATCCAACATGTCCGAAAAACCACACAAGTCTACGTCGCCCCACAGATCCTCCTCAAACTCCAAACAACTGGAGCCCGATGTAGCGACTTCTCTTTCCGTACAAACAGTGACTTGAGAGTCCTGCCACAAACTGTTCTCAGACCCTTGCGCAAAAAGCAGGAAACTTGGCAGAAAACAGCACCACCCGTGGCTGTAGCGGTCGCTCCTGCAAGAGCATCATCTGGGTGCACCATGTCCCCAGCCTCTGACAACGACTCGCCCAACGTGTCCAGGGACCAAAGTATTGTTGTCAGTTTCCTGAGTCGCCATTATTTCACTGCACGCACTACTACGCAGCCCTTCAGCGAACAGCGCAACCTTGTTAGAGCAATGAAATGCCAACGCTCTCAGGCACTGGTGGTAGCCAGCAAACAGAAGGGCAACTCCTTTAACCCCAGGGCAGAACTCTTCACTGCCGTAGAACCACTGTTGACCACAACTGGCCCCCACCGGTGACCTGCCCGTCCCGCAGGCAACACTCCAAGTGGTAACCAATCCGGGGGTGTGGGGGGCAGCGCAGACGTCACCACGGGAGGGCAGTGTTACTCAAGCACTGCCCCTCCCAGCAGGGTCCCATCCTCGTCACCAGTGATGTAAAGTCCCCTTCCGGGACTTGTAAAGACCGCCACAGGAAGGTAATTTACATGTAGAGTTATTCAAGTTACTACGATGGTATGGAGTTAACACTGGGACGTCCGCCCGGCAAGGTAATCAAATCAAACTGCCACTTCAGAATAGAACACAGCCCCACTTGCATAACCAAACATTCCACAACGCGCGCCACACACTACTCCATAAACCCAGTGACCTTACCCATCACCCGACTCCTACACTCCAGAACCAACTACGACAGTGGGCTATTAAGAAATGCAAAACATACTTGCGGGGAGACCTTTAATCTTGACTACTGATGAAAACCATTAGTTGGCATTTTGAATAGAAAGTATCTTGATGGGGTGTTTGGGAAGTGCATCACGTTTTTACAAGGCTTTAATTTCTCGAGTGAGCATGCAATTGGATGTAGAAATATGGTATTAGATGCCCTATCAAGAAATGTCATTCCGGTTCTGGAGGAAGAGGAAGGCAAGGATCAAAATTGCAATGATGCCTCTTCCAGATCTGTCAAGATTTAAAAAAGTAGCAACGGGTCAAAGCCTGTCAAGAAGATGAATTATACGAGAAGGTAAATCGTGAGAGGTCATAGATAGGAGTATACATGAATACAAGAAGATTATGGAAGAGCTGGGGAGGAGAGACAAGTATGTGCCAGTGAGACAGGCTGTTCATGACTGTAGGAATGAGTGAGAAGGTTGTGGAAATGGGTCATGTAGGTCACATCGGTGTAGCAAGGGCAAAAGATGTAGCTTGCACAGACTTCTGCTGGCCTGATCTGCATAGGTTGGTGGAAAGAATGTTGAGTGAGTGTGATAAGTGTGCAAACAGTGACATGGTTCTTAAAATGAGAGTCCCACCTATGGAAGTTCCCAAGGGTACCATGTGAGCAGGTTGCAATGGACTTACTTGGTCCCTTTAACATAAGAATTGTGCAAGAATCTCACACCTTAGTAGTGATGGATTAATTTTTTTCAGAGGCCAGAGGCATGCCCATTTAAGGATATTGTGTATTGTTGTGTTATTAGGTTCTTAGAGTGCTTGTATTGGAGGGAAGGTTTTCCACAATGATGGGTGTCTGATGCACCAGATTTAATGTCCAGTGAGTTTAAATAGTTTCTGGCTGACTATGGAGTTGTATATGTGACTACCTCCTTGTATCATCTGAAGAGTAATGGATGGGTGGACAGATTTAACCCTACCTTGATGAATTGAAATAGAATTGCACTATGCACGGGAGGAGAGCAGAATAGGGCAAAAATGGAAGGGTATTTCCATACAGAGTCACACCACATGCCACATCAGATGAGGCACCATTGTAATTGCTCAGGGGAAGGGCATTCAATATACGGTTGTACCTAAGGTGGATGAATACATCTGGTGTGGTTGTTCCCAAAGTGAAAGAGGTGAGAGCTAGCTTGACTCAACAAGGGGAGATGTCCAAGTTGAGACGATACATTAAACTGCTGTAGGGAGACGCATATGCAGCCAGGGAGAAGAGTCAGGGTGTAGATTTCTAGAAACGTACGGAAGGGCGAGTCACGGTATTCAGGAAATAAGATGTTTGTGGATGATTTGTGGAGTGCACTAAAGTTGCAGGATGGAGGATTGTGTAACAAGGAGCAGACAGCTTTGTGACCAGGCATATGGAGTATTACAGATGGTCACAGTTGAAGTGGCAGTGGTGAGTGTGGAGGAAGAGGCGGTGTTGTAGGATAGAGATGTACAGGTCTGCGATAGGTGTAGGGCAGTAGGTCAATACATCCCCATCGTGTTTGTTGTAACCTCCTGAGTATTCCAAGTGTTGCTCTCTTGATGTGTGACCCCAGTGTGTGTGTATTGTCTTGAGTAGTATTGTGCCTATCTGTCTTGATGGAGTAGAATATGACACATTCCAGGGTGGAAGGAGGGCGAGAGATGGAGCTGAGGGCAGGCAGCAGCCGTGTTGTGTTTGTACTTGTGATGGAATAAAGAATTTAACAGAAGACTGCCTTGAGTCGTGTGTACCAGTGCCCGGTGAACTTCACAATTAAATCCCTTCCAAAATAGATGAGCTGTGTCCTGATATATATTTAACCCTTTGTCCTTCTTTATAGTGAGCATAACCGTGTGTCCTTGGTTCCACTGTTTTCTAAAGTCCAGAGAAAATGACTGTAAATGGTCCCCGAACTGAGAAGGATTGTACAGAATCCTTCGAGACAAATAACATCTCAAAAGGGCAAAGCATAATCTGGGTCGAAAAGTCCTGTGTCTTGATAGAGTCTAGCATGGCCTCAGGTACGTCGTTTAACCTCTTTGTCATCGTAGACTATGAAGCTATCCGGGCAATGGCTGTAGAAGCAATACAAGAAAAGGGATAGAGGCTGCTTACCAATTCACCTAGTCCTTTATGTGTAATTAATGTGGGTCGAAATGGAAAACACAGAAGCACTTTTGCTAAACCAATACACAGCAGATTAGGCGCTTCACTTTGTGTTTGGCAGTATTATTTTGTAATATCTCCAAATGGTACTACTGTCACCACATACGGTATGCACGTGTTAACAGGAAGGGGTTGCGTGATTTAGAGTAATGCAGATCCTTCCTTGATTCCCTATTTTACAGTCCCATAGAACTCCATGTGGATCGATAATTACAACATATGGTAATTACTGCATGTGCTAATTACCACATGCTTTAATAGTTTTGTGATTTTAAGATGTTTCTTTTGGAAAAGGAGAGAACGATGAACACGCATTGACAATAATACCAATAGTGTGGACTTTTGTGCAGGAACATATTTTTCTGTGCTGCCAGAGGCTGATGCCTTCTCATGCCCAGGTGCTCACACCATTTGGTAGATATTGTCATCACGTGCCACAGAGAGACCACGATGTCACTCATCTCCACGTCCAGTCCTGTATAAGCAAAATCTTAATGACGGTGTAAAGTGGTAGTCTTTCTAATTTTCTATATTGTATCTGAGCCCATAGGAATAAGTGGAGGCGTGGGCCGCGAGGAGAGCTCAGGGGCAAGGTGTTTGTTATTAATGGTATAGAAATTGGAAAAATAAATCTATAATGCTGTTTGGCTGTGATGGAGTAAGCATAGATACTCAGGTCGGCGACACACAAAAAGCAAATGGCTAAATATAACACACTACATATAACACACACTTCTTCATTATTTCCATTACACGCAAAGCCACACCTGTGTACTCTCACTCCTTTAAACAAAACAAACAGCCTTCTGAACAGTAACAGATCCAGGACCAGAATGCGTGTCTCAGTGGAGTGGACTAATTAATGAATATACTGTCATATCACAAGTTGACTTCCGCTAGTCTTTCACAACATAACGGTAAGGTGTAAAAAGAAGATTAGGTACGAAAATGCACAAATCTAACAGTTATGTATTCTTGTATAGTTAGTCTTACTTTTATGTTAAAGTGTATTGTACAATACTAAATAAACACCATGCAATGTTAGAATGATAATACAAAATCAACACAAGAGTTTAAACACACAAACACTTTAGCGTTAAGAAAATCAAATGCAATTTTGAAAAAAAATATATTTAAGTTACTTTCTAGAACTCTTAAATATATTTTTTTTAGAAGGTTAAAGTCTATGAAAGTTGGGAATGCCAATTTATATATTTGGCCTATTATTAAACCATAAATATAATATAACATTAAAATAAAAAAACAGTAAAGCCAACATTGTTGGAACCTTAACACACATTCACAAATGATAAATAAAAAAGGAGACATCCAGTAATAGATCATGGCATAGGCATATCTTTGCACTTGCCCCCACCAACAACATACATAGCAAACATTCAATACATCCTAAAAACACACCTGATTACAATGTAATGCACATAAAAAAGCTTATCTCAACTGATCTCAAGCCATAATCCCGCATTCACACATTATACTGAGTGACATCACAACGTGCAGCTACATCACATCTTATTTATTTCATTTATTTATTTATAAAGCGCTCAAAGCTTGCAAGCATCAGGGCGTCAACAAACACACAAAAGGACTTCGGAAACAAGACAAAACGTAAACTGGAGGCATGACATATTCACAAAAGTGGTATCTGCCAGTTCAACTAGGAAAGACGCAGTCAATGCAGGTTATCCAAATAGACACGTTTTTATACTCTTCCGAAACACCAGATACTGTGGTTACAAACGTAAGTTCATAGGTAACAGATTCCATGCCTGAGCTGCAGGTGTGGAAAAGGCACACCCCGAACCTCTTGCTCTTTTGCTTCTAGCGAGTGTCAGGTATCCGCGGCAACTCGAGCAAAGTGGTCTTGTGGAGGTAGACATCCAGAAATACATCTACAAAAACACCTTATAATAGAAAGAGGGAAGATATAGATGTTTTGATTAACAAATGCAAGCAAGCTCTTTAGCCTACTCCAGTAGCCGAGCAATTAAGGTTGCTCCTCCCACACAGGAAGGAACACGATGTATGAGCACTGGACGCACAGTGAGTTTGATGCCCATTAGCACGCACATGGGCAAACAAGACTACACTTTAGATCATGCTGTTGAAACCAAAACGCAGGTAATGTGTTTGCCCGCACTCATCGGATATTCAGACACTTGGTTCATTCAATGGGCAGTTATATTCATTGTTAGGTGAATGCAATGGTTAAATATCCCATCGCTTGTTTCCCTTTGGAGCGATAACTAGCGTGCATTCAGGAGAGACCTTATTGAAGAGGTGGACATGGAAAAAAAGAACTAGTGGTACTTTGGCTACATCAAAAAAGGAGGGAGCAGTATGGCCTGACAGATGGCAGGGGGTTGGGGGCAGGAGGGGGACAGAATCACAAACTTTGGCTGAACGGTGAAGCAGGGATTTTAATCCACTCTTCAAATTTGACCACATCCCTTCCAAGCTTTACTCTGTACAAATAGTTTGGATTTCAAGGCCTACGGCTTATAGAGTTTACTTACCAAAAACACAAATTGCATGATAAAGCCACTTGACAACATGTAAATACTTTTAGCAACATGTTGAGCCAAACGAATATCATTGTGGCTTTAATATTTCCTTTGCGTTTCTTGAGCGTAAATGTACGCCCTGTAAAGAAAGCAAGCAAGCTAGTAGTACGGCGTACCAATGATTTATATTATACTAGCATCTCTGCCTTATTGTTGCATTAATCAAGGCAGGTCTCACCATTGAGACCTGGCTCTTTTCCCTATATCCAGAGGAGCTTTCGTTCGTCCTGTGACATGGTTGATTAATCTTGGTTTTGATCGATATCCTGTTGTTGTGCGTGTCTATCCTCACAGGTCAGTTACCACACAGCGAGATTGTTTTCCCCATCATTGCCAAGATGGGAACACACTTTTCAACCTCTTCTGTGAGGTCAACTTAAAAGAACAATTTCGGCAGATAAAGAGGCCACTCTTCCAGTTACTTATTTATTTTCTCCTAACAACGTGGTACTCAGGCCAAAAGATTATAACTTTTAGGAAAATAAATATCTCCTTTAAATTGATACATGATGTTTTTTTCTCCATTCCCAGACACATTGGCAGGTCTAAAGCAGGGTTGTCAAACTCCGGGCCTCGAGGGCCGGAATCCTGACGTGTTTTCAGGATATCCCTCATTAATATTCATGAGGAAAATGTGCATACATTGAGAATCATTGAGAACAAATTTATCTCATGAATATTACTGAGGGGTATCCTGAAAACCAGGCATGGATCTGTCCCTCTGGGCATGGAGTTGGAAAACCCTGGTCTAAAGCAAAGATGAACGCTTTGAACCTATCTATGCTTCCCTCAACGTATATCGTCCTGAGGAGGGCTGGGCCTACTTCCACACGAAAACTATGACCCCCAACAGCCTAAACTCAAGTTTCAGCATCTTTTGTTTTATGTTGTTATGTCTCTGCGTTAAAGTTGGTATATTTGAGTTTGTTTGCAGCAATTGTTTGTGCTTGCACTCTAATGTTGAGTGTCTTTATTATTGTCATTTATGCCCAATGTTTCGGTGCAATGTTCCCAGAGAACAGTTTTGCTTGTGAGTCCTTGAACTTAGTGCTCATCTTCCGGTGGCACCTGTGGCTCTTACACTTATTTTGTCCTTCATGGCTCAGGTTATTAACCAAGTTCTTGTTTGATGTATGCTCTATTGACTAAGCTTTTCCACATGTATTCCACGCCTGCGTTTAAAGCGTGGCTTAATTTGGATGTGTGTTATTTGCCGTCTTTCACAAATTTTGTAGTGTCCATCACCTGCCACACACTGTCATCTTTAAGGTTTTTCTCAAATTGTTCTTTTCAGTGGGTGGTCCTTTTTCCTTTGCTTATTTAATTTAAGCAAACATCACACTGGATTTGGTGCAGAATAAAGGGCACCTGTCCTTCATCCATGGAGATGTTATTGAGCCCCAGCGATTACAAGACCCTTTCGATGTATCCAAGCACAAAATCAAAGTTACAGTAAAGGATTCTTCTTTGGTAGGATGGACTACTTACAATTGCCTTCAGAAGTCTTACACCGGCAAATTTACGGAAGTGATATAACAAGGCCTTATGTTCCAGGTAATATTTTCATTGAATTCATTTGCTTGTGAATAATCCATTAGACCCTATCTCCCTACTTGTTCAAATCTCACACAAGCCCAGTCATAGCTGCGTGGACCTTGCGCTCTACAGTCTAACAGAGCTCACCCCTACTTGCTATTCCATTTAATTAAAAACCTATTCTGGTCACTACACATGATATCCGATTGTGTAGTGTTGCAACATGGAATAGTGCAGGACTTAACAGCAAATTGGGTGACCAAGTCTGGCAATCCTTCATAAAATGGTTCCAAATTGTTTATCTCCAAGATACATGATCCCCAGTTCATCCATTTAAGGCAGGTTTTAGGTTTTGGTAGACATGTAGACATTACATTCAATCCTACAGTTAAACAAATTGGGACTAATAATTGTGATTTATTGTTTTTGGAGATTATGTGGCCACCTAATGCCTTGATTGTCTTATTTATGAATAATTCATCGAGAGCTACAAAGATCAATAAAGAATATTTCATATTGTTCAGACTTCAAGTATTGATTATTTATTAAGACAGCATTATAAAATTCAGAAACCTCCTAAGAACCGGGCTCTTCAACTCAGACCTGACGAAAATGAATGAGAAACAACCACACCGCTCCGAATGAACACACATATCGCAACATGGAGTACTAAAGCGTAGTACGACGAGTGCATGGAAGTGGAGAGACTTCAACTGGGAGGGAGACCCGGGTTCCCATGGAGGGCCTTAACTGAGGCTAACAATTGAGATGGGAGCGTCCTAGGTTGAACCACAGACAGAGGACATTAGAGTTGAAGGGGTAAGAGTGGCAACCAAACAGATAAACCATGGGTACCACGTAGCTCAAGGGCACAGGGAAGAGATCCCACCGCCCCTCAAGGGGCCCAGGAAGGGGATGCCGCTGCACACCAGGTTATGTCAGAGGCCAAAGTGGTGTAGAAATCCATTATTCAGTACAAGGGGAGGACTTTGGGGAGGGGCATCACCACTAAATTGCCCGGCAGACCACACACAACCATGCACATAATATAGGAGCGAGGAACCCCCAGCCCTCCAGCTGACCACAGTACTTGACCCTGGCAGGGATGCGTACCACAGGCGGCCAAATCGGAGGAGGCACGGCAGACTGCCTCCACTAACCAACCCACTAAAAATCTCATCCCTCTGCTTACACCTCTCGAATTATAAGCATAACACAGGGTGTCCAGTCATTAGTTCGAAAACAAAAGGATCGAATGCAATACATTTGAATCAAAAGGAGAGAAGACAAAAAAAGACAGAATGCATTTTTTTAATGTATTTTTTTTGTGGGTTTTGGTATAGGTAAAATTAATTGTTTTAGGGCCAAAAACCAGGGTTTGAAAAAAAAATGGTCTTTTTGTTTGTATTGCATTCAATCCTTTTGTTTTCGAATCTTTAACCTTCAACCATAACACAGCCATACCTATATTGCACAACAAATGGCATGCACTTCACTACACCACAACAATGAAAAAAAATATGCATAGCCTTGCACAACAGCACATGACAACTACTGATCGAACAATCACACTTACGCTCAGCGAACGGTATAAACTGAACGGAAGCTGCCAACAGCACATCACAGCTCTCTTGTGTTTTATCCTGCTCAGACCTACTAATTTACCATACCCTCTTGCTTTTCAGACTCCCCAGAGTGCCCCATGGGTCCCCTCCGGTGGTGACAGTGCGCAGTATAAATATCCTTTAACATAACAAAACATATAAACAAAGACATGAAGGACGTTTTGATGATGACAGTAGGCAATTTTAACATTCTGTTTAGAACTGTATATGCCATCTGTAACATGGTTCCATGTCATTTCATTGACAGTAATTACTTTGTGGTAATTTACTATGAAGTAATTACTTTGACATTTTATTTCAAATGTTTTTATTTTGTATTTTTGGCGGTCTCCCCCATGCTACCCCTTACTGTTCATTACTACCCCTACCCAAAACCTTCCCCACCCGCTGATCAATGCCATTACTTCATAGTAAATTAACATGAAGTAATTTCTGTCGAGAAACCAGCAGGATACTCTGCAACACAATCCCATAGGAAGATAATTTCTCAGGGATTCAAGAATGTGGCTGCCCCACACCTAGGTGCTGCATTCAAAATCCTCTGATACTGTCATTATTTTATGGTTTGTTTAGATATCATGGTTGCCTACCTGGCAACTCATCAGCATCCCCAACTTTCCGAAGGGGTACATATTCTAGACATGTAGACTACATTCTTGTTGAGGTGGTAGGCTGGCAATATGCAATTATGATACTTCTTTTATAATGCACTTAATATCGGAGACCATTTTCTAAGCAAAAGACTGGGATTCAAACCTTTGTTGCTATGTGTTGTCTTGCTTCTAAGACACAAACGTTGTCCATGAGGTATCCTTTCCGCCCTTAATATAGATATGTTCGAGTAATTCTGTGTGTAGAAAGTCATCATGACACGGTCTGTGTCTCCTTAAAGATAAACAATAGACATTTGAAACCATCTGCGAATCATTTAGTAACTTCAGATGTTAGAATAACTAACAACAGGAAACGTCTCAATGGGATTTCATTGATTATTTTACTAAGTCGTAGCAATTGCCCCCTTCCCTTGTCTCTTTTCTCTGTCTCTGCACTTGCACGTTCCGAATGCTCACAAGGCCACCTAGTAGGACCACCCCTTTCCTGTCTATGGGGGTCATTACGACCCAGGCGGTAAGTACGCCAACTTTACCACCATGGTGTAAACTCTGTTTACACCATGGTGGATGGCGGATTTACCGCCCCATTCCAAGGTGAGTGGGGCGGTAAATCCCCATTTCCCATTTTACCCTTCCCCATTCCCATTTTTGCCCCATAGGGCATAATGGGAGTGGGGAAGGCGCTAATTACGCCACCGTAAATTACGGTGGCGTAATTAGCACCAAGGCGGTTTAGCGCCATGGATTTTAACAGCAGCTAAAAGCAGCCGTTAAAATCGGAATCAGGCGTTAAGGGTTAACGACGGCGTTAACCCTTAACGCCTGAGTTGTAATGAGGCCCTATCAGTTTTATTCTATTTGCCTTTTGTTCCCACCTCTTTTGCCCCGTGGGCGCTTTGAAACACAATTTCTTGATGTATGCGCGCCTTACAAATGCACAATAAATAAATAAACAAACATGTCTTCATATTTCTAAATGTTTTACCTATTCTGGTGATTATTTTTTTCTGGAGGGAATTCCAATAAATCTACTATAGACTATATATGCAGCATGCATTCGTTTCAGCAATTGCTCCGTTTTTTACCAAACCAGTCAACACGTATTAGTAAAATGGTTCATATTCGATTCCCTCTGCATGACAATGAGTGCCACGTACAACTCGTGATTTATTAAATGCACTGACATTTGATGCTGACTCATGTGAAATATCAAAATGGTGGTGCGTTGGAGATATTGGTGTTTGATCCCTCATATAGTTGTCTAAATGTGTTTTAAGTCATTTGCATATTATGATTCCTGTATTTATCAGATCTTAAACAAATATAACGTGTATGATTGTTTTGACAATTCATCTTTAACTTATGATGAATTGATTGATTTGTCTTTAGTTGCTGAGTGTGTTTGTAATTTTTTTTATATGAACTTTCATGGGTCTTGAACCCAAAACAAAGTTTGTACTGGCTGATTAAATGACATCAGCACATTAACCCACAATTAAGAACATCACTAGCTCAGATCAACTTATTCTGTTAGTAACATCTTCACAGCGCACTGCACACCAAACAACAACATGTATTATCATGCCTGCACATGCGTCGGGAGGGTAGCTCAGGGTCAACGTGCTCGCCTTGAAAGCAAGACGACATGGAACAACAGAGGTTCGATCCCTGTGTCCGAGCTTAGAACCCAATGGGTATTAAGTGTGCTATAAATAACCAATCCTATCATATGCAGTTAGCATACAGAGGAAACAAAACATGCTAGACACACATGATCACTTTCACAAAGTAACATAAATTAAATGCAGGAGGAGTTCAGGTGTAAGGTTTCCGCAAGGCTGGTTTTATTTGAAGTTATGTTTAATGTTTACTAACCATCACGTTTGCATTCCCAACATGGCTGTTGAAAGCTGCACCACTTTAGCTTTTGGTCCTCTGTCGGGCAGCCCATACTCACACTGAAATCGGTAATGCACTGCAAGTCTACAGCTAAAATAGTCACCCCATTCGCCAGGCCCGGCTCCAGGAATTTTCATCTGGGTGGGCCAGGGTTGTGATCAGGGGGGCCCACATTCCATTGGGTGTGGGTCTAGGAGTACCCTAAACAAATTGCTGGCGTTGATCCAGATTTCCTAGATCCATGATCCAGCAAAACATTTCTTCCCAGATCTGCAAAAATATGTTTGCACCCCTCTATAAAAAACAGTACATAGCAAAAGAGAAGCAAGGTAAATAGTGTTGCAACATCAATCTACCTACCTTCCCTTCCCATCTGCTCTCCCCTTTTTGATATATCTGATCCTCCTTCACCTTTCACCATCCAGTCACCTTCCCTTAGCTGCCCTAACCACCGTTCCCATTTACCTCCCCTCCCACCTACTCACACCAGCACCCAGCATGCCTTTCCTTGCCTGGCTTCGGAGAATTGAGGGTGATGCCTCCTTTTCCTCCTCTGAGAGGGCTGAGCAGTGAGGCCCCCAGTCTTTGTACCATCTCAGATGGTGTCTGCCCAACAATACCTTCCTGAGCACTGTGGCTACTCCCAGCATGCCCCGGAGGAGATATTTGTGCTCCCTCCATCTTGTTGTGAAAGATAGAGTCCCCCCAGAATACTGAAGCAAGGAATAGGAGATTTTGTTTCCTACAAAATTACATTTTTTTCAAACTTCTTTTAATTTCAAGAACAGAACATACCATGTCCAATCAACACAGGTAGTCTTTTGATCTTAAGAATATTTTGAGCACAACTACATATCCTCCAATAACATACACATGTATATACAATCCTTCCTTCACCCACCCATTCCACAACCTCCCCCGCCCCTCCTTTCCAACTGAAACACTACAGTAGTCCCATTCTGAATGTCGCCTATCAATGGTTCATGTCCAAAATTACATTTTAAACACAAAATGTTATTTAATTGAGTTGAGAGTGCAAGGGGGTGCTAGGCCTCCTGGTATCGCTCCTGGTGGGGGGTGACCCTGTGCATCATTGTCTGGTACATACTGTTTACACACTGGTTATAAATGTAATTGTCCATGATGACTCTTTGTTTGATGGGTTTACTTTGATTTGCTATTGAATGACACAATTTTGTTCAATAAATGTGGCCCAGACATTTTCAAAGTTAGATGTGCGTGTGTGTGTGTCCTAATGTCTTTGCTGTCCATCTATGAAACCATGAGTGAGGCTTTTTGGAATAGCTTATAATGCGAACTGAATCACTTCTAGGGGCACCTAATTTTAACAGGTAAAGCATAGTGAAATTAAAAATATGCCACGGATCACACACTTTGATCAAGTGGTAAAGCCATAATTTGAGACTAGCCTGAAATTTAGATACTTGATCACACATGTTCTGAGCTCAAGTTGGTACAAATATGTGTTGAAGTTTGGCTTTGTATACCTAAAATAATACTAAATGTTATACAGATTACTTTAGAAATGCACATGTCACATGATAAACCAACCTCACAATGTATTCATCATTGTAGAAACATGTTGATGAAAAGATTAAGGGAGGCATTTTGTTTTGAATCCTATATTGCACAGAGTGTTATTCTCCTGTTTGCACATTCATTAATTTTAATTGTTTCCACCAAGTACTGGAAAAGTAAAGAGTAAAACACAGGCGAAAATTGCCTTTGCTCCTTACTTTACCACTACGTGTCTGGAAAGTGTAAATCACTTCCACAATTAACGATTGTGGGAGCCATCCACATCGTATTCCTTTGGACTCTGCCCGCTTATACCAGGTGTAAACGTCAGGCAGATCCCATAGGAATCCATTGGTTTTCCGCCAACATAAAAATAAATGCTGGTGGAACACCAATCGGTTTTGGCAGGGGGACCTTGTTAAGTCCGATCTGCTCTCCAACTTCACCTGTCAAATCATACAAAATCTTGCAGCTCATAAAAAATGGAGCTAAATGCATTTAGAGCCACTTCTTCCACACAACTTGACCTGGAAAACTATCCCCTATGACTGTAGCTTTATTTTCCCCATCCTGAATGGAAGCCTACAAGTTCCAGCATAGCAATTAATGAGAACCTACACAAAATCTCATACAGACACAAAGTGAAATGAAATGCATGAAAAAAGTTATTGTTTCACACAGCTTGGTCTGTATCACCTTAATTACTAATCACCCAACAATCACACTTAAATACCTTCCTAAAATCCTATATAACTTTTTTAAAAGTGCCACAGCAATGGTCACTATCTTTTTACCTTTTCCCATCTCTAATCACTTCCTGTTGTAAATAATCTGCCTATGAGACACGTTAAAAAGATAAGATCTCACTGGTAGGGCCTGTTTAGCCCTGCTGTTCTTATTCGAGGGGAGGGAATAGATCAGGGGGGTGGGGGGGGGTGGGGGGGTAGGGGGGTGGGGGGGGTTGGCATTGGCATTTGTCCATTGTCCAAATGTTAAATCCACCTCTGATTGCACTCTTTAGAAAATATTTAAAAACTGCTTTTTAGGTATAAAAGATGTACACTTTTTATTCTTTGTCTGTAACATTATAGAAAACTTTCTTCTTTTTTGTTATTTTAGGGGTGTTCATGTTTCATTTCTGGCACTGCCTAAACACCCAGCACCCAAGATTTACATCATACTTTCCAAACAAATCCCACAAAACACATGACCTGTTCTGTTTGCATGCAAACTCTGTAAATTCACTCAAACAGAATGAGGTTATGAAGTCAGTACTTATCAGTTTGAATCATGAAACGTTCTGGCAGAGTAGACTAGGCTTCCAAACAAAGATACATTCTATTTAGGTCAGAGCCCCACTGGTAAGTATGCATGAGAAGATCTGAAACTGGTCAATACTTGCCAACCTAGCCTTATCATTTTCAGGTAGGGCCTTGTTGGACCAGCTCAGTGAGGTGCAGCTTGATTCCCTAGGTGTAGCAAGCAAGACACCCACATCTGGGCATATACACGTTCATTTAGGGAGACTAACTCAAGGCAACATGCATTGGCCTAGCCAACAGCTTGGGCTTTTGATTAGGCTTGGATAGGCATTTGCCAGGTACTGCAATAAGGGTACCACCTGGCCATAAAATGGGAACAGCTGGAAAATGCGTGCCAGTAACTGTGCATATGATGGCACTGCCTGGCAAACGTCTGCTAATACCTACAAGCAAGGCAAAACTGCTGGCTTTGTGATTGCTTGTTTAAGACAGGACTTCAGTGCAAGTCAGAGGCATTGACAAACATATTGCTTATAAAATCAACTTGCTGAGGACACACATTGAGAGAATTGTACTACAACAGGAGCTCATTTACAGAGGCAACTAAGTAATTAAACACTCAAAAGAATGCTTAGATATAACACTGGCAAGCCCTATACACTAACACGTTTGTTGTTACTTTGTGATAGAGCTTGCTCAAAGAGCTCTGCGAAGGTTATGTTTTGGTGGTGAGGCATTAACATTGCCAGTCATTATGTGGGTAAATGACCAGACACGCCCATAGAATGTGTGTTTCTCCTGACACTTTATTGCCATTGAATCTGTGTTCCACAGCATGAGTTCTGTTTGTACCTAATAGGTAAAAAGTCTCTGAATCAATTAAAACCACCGCCATTGTTCTGACCAGCCTTCCATTGCATTGTTTACATATCAGCCTTGGCCCTGTCACTAATGTCAGAAGCCCTTATAAAACTGCTAAACCACAGGGCCTAAAAATTCATGTGGTTGCTTGTGTTCCAGTGCAGATGCAACACTACCTAGCAATTGAGATTGAACTGCACCTTTCGGTGGCAGCACCAAAGGTCATTTGCTAATGGCTTGTCCCCTTCTCTAATTGCAGACATACTACAGAATGATGGCATGGAATGTTGCGCAGAGCAACGGTAGTGATAATGTTTAATTCAAACATTGATTTACATCTATCACTTTTTGATTTTACTACACTCCCCTCCAGAATTACATTTTTGTTACTACCAACCTTATCTTTTCACTTATACTCAAGTAGTTAATGCAGCATAATATATACTTTGAATGTAATTTGTAAGGCCCCCCCGTCAGTTGACGCACCTTCTGCAGAGGTCTGTGTTAAAGCAACTTTACCTGTAATTTATTGTTTGATATAGTTAACCATTTAGTAAGCATGATGTGAAAAACCACTATATTCCCACAAAAAAAAACATACTTTAAATTACGGAACCAAAATTATGATTTTAGGTTTCAGAAAATGGTTGTAGGCAGCCTGCTTGAATAAGTGTGCTACCCAACTTAGAGGTGTGAATGGCCCTCCATCTCCCTGGTCGTTTGTACTTTCATGGCTGTGGGGAATAAATCGGTTGCCAGACATTTGGTCGAAAAAAATTGGTCGACCAGACAAATGGTCGAACCAATTTGATCGAAAACCAAATGGTCGAATTTTTTTATTTTTTTATTTTAACCCTTTTTTTTTTTTTTTGGGGGGGTCCCCCCCCAACCCCCTTTTTTTCTCTAAAAACCCCTTTTTTTACTAAACGAAAACCCGAAAAATAAATATATAAATAAAAAAAAAAATTCGACCATTTGGTTTTCGACCAAATTGCGTCGACCAAATTGCAGTCGACCAGTTTTTTTTCCACCAGTTGACTGGACACCGAATAAATCATTGGCTAGGGTAAGAAAACAAATCCTGGCCAGGCCTCCTGCAATTCAGCCTCTCAGAATGATGTCTCTGAGGTTGCTGCTGAATGTTTAGAGCAGGGGTGTCCAACTGATTATGCCAGAGGGCCGAATGTATCCTACATGCTGCCTATAGTGGGCCGAAAACTAAATGCGGGAGGAGCGGCAGGTGAAGGAGTGGCAGGAGTGTTCTTCAACCCTCAATTATTATTAAACACATGGAAAAAATACATTTTTAGGTGTGCCGGTCTTTGTGTATTTCAAACGTACATTTTGTACTACAGATTTTCCATTTTTTTTTTATTTTTATTTTTTATTTCAAACCGTTGTTTAATTAGTTCGATCAACAAACTTTTACAACTTTTTATAAAAATATTTTCTATGTTGCACAATTTAACACATAATCTATTACAAAATTTCATTTCGATTACATTTTTTCATTTCTTATACAGCATTTGCTTTGCCTAACAAAGACAATTTTATATGCATAGAATTTGAAACAGATGCTATATAATTATTGATACATTCTAATGTAGTCTTATCTCATCTACATCATTTCCCTTTGATAAAATTACAGACTTGTGAAGAGACATTAACAACAATGCTTCATTTCATGTCTTCAAGGTAATAATGAAAATACATCACCATTTTGAATTTGACTAAGAGACATCTATGTAGACTTTGGCACTTTGATGCGAAATTCTCACAGCTAGTCTATATACTTTATCTGGTCAGCTGATTTGCAGCTACGATATTAATAGCATCAACAAGTTTCTTACACCATTTTCCTATTGAACATCCTCACCAATTCACTATTTATTACCAGTAGAAGTCTGCACAGAGCTATTATGAGGCTCGTTCGAGTCCCCCACATACAGGCTAACCATATCCATTCCCTAGTTGCCTCAGTTAGTGAGCAATCACTTGCAATTGTTAGTACACGTATTGACTCAAAATGAGCGCAGAATATTACTAGATGTTTAAGAGTTTCTTGAGTTGCACTATCTTTACAAAACCTACACCCTAATCCCACCTGTACTTTCCAATGCTGGCTCCAGCCACTAATTCTTTCTAGGGTGAGGGATTGGTTCATTTTGAAACGTAAGTAGACTTCCCTAGCTTTATTACAAGGAAACTGGATTACATAAGGTTTATGCGGTCGTCTTGAGGAGCAGAAGCGTACTGCTTCCTTATAGCCCTTAAGATCTGCCATCGCAGAAACCGTTTTACACCAATCATTTTCTATGATGCGATGTTTGACGAGGTTAGATCTAAATTCCAAATCTGCTGGTGTAAGTGCAATCTCATCCAGTAGATGAAGCATTTGTGCATGATAAGTCGTCAGGGACGATCGTTCCGGTGCAATCATTAGTTGCCCCAAGTCTTCGTATAGGCAGTTGGCGGGAGGATATAACATTCTGGCAAAGTTAGCCAACATGCGCCAGTTACGGCGTGCAGATAGTGAAGTGAGACCTAATTCCTGCCTTAACACAGTATTTGGTGTTGCTTTGGCTAACCTCAAAGCCCCCTTCCACATACAGCCTTGTAGTTGATCAAGGTAAGTGCTAATATTCATAAGGCACATGTCCAAAGCAAAAAGAATAACTGATTCTACTTTTAAGATGTAAAATTCCATAAGTGGCAACAATGAAAATTTACAGAACTTCAGGTATACTAGTCGCATTTGCGTAGCGAGCGGTGCAGCCTTTTTCTGTAGAACCTCTCTCCACATCGCCATCGAGTTGGAATCAGTTATGGTATATCCGAGATAACGAATTTGAGTAACTGTGGTTAGAGGGAAATTATCAAGACTCCACTTTCGTGTGATGTTACCCTTTTTGAGATTCCTGAACACTACTATGTTAGATTTTTCAACATTGCATTTTAGATTATGTGCCAAGCAATAGGATGCAAATAGATCTAATTTGATTTGCATACCTTTGGGCGTGCGATCAAATAATACAATGTCATCCGCAAAGGCTAGCCATTGGATCTTCAAATGGCCAAGCCTTGCTGGATAGGAAATATAGGTATTCCAAATCTCATTGATACCACATAGGTAAAGATTGAAAAGCGTGGCTGCTAAATTACAACCCTGCTTGACACCTAGGCCGATGTTTATTGGGTGAGTTGTTGCTCCTTCATTATTTACCCTTACCAAGTAAGCTGTATTTGTATGGAGCTTTGATATTAATTGAATAATATAAAGAGGTATCTTCATCTCAACCATTTTTTTCCACAGCAGTGCTCGTATAACTGAATCAAAAGCAGAAGTAAGGTCGATCGAGGCCATGTACAAAGGACCTGAGTCCCTAATTTTGTGCTTGGCTAAAAGATGCGCCATAATTGACGCATTTAAAGGTGTACCCATCCTTGAGCGGAAGCCAATTTGAAACTTGGATAAGATCTTGAGCTCGCTAATAACCGCTTGTAGTTCACCTAAGAGCAAAATGGCAAATACCTTTGCAGCGGTATCGATGAGCGCTATCGGTCGAAAATTACTTGGGTCAGACCTTAGTCCTTTTTTGTAAATGGGGACAATGATAGAATTTAGCCAAGACGGTGGAGTAAATGTAGTTGTCAGCATATTATCAAACAGTTTCTTCAGTATACCAGCCCACATAATGGGGTATCGTTTAAATACACAAGATGGTATCCCATCCGGGCCAGCTGCCTTTGAATATTTAAGGGCAGATATAGTGGCTTCAATAGTAGGAATCTCCCATAATAGGAAGGAAGCAGGAGCCAAATAGGTCCATTTGAATTTCAAATCTTCAAATGTTGCTGGGAGAGCAAATTTTTTTTCAAAATAAGTTCTCCATGTGTGTGCTGAAATCGATGATGACTGGTCGGAGGGGAGTACAGAGGTTCCTGCCCTAAGTAAACCCCAAGTAGACCTTCTGTCCCTATGACAAAGTGTGTAGAACATGTTTTGATTTAGCTGGTTTTGAGTGAAGTGCCTGTGATCCCTGCATTGGTTCCGATAAGTGTTTAATATACTTTTTTTTTCTATGCAGTAACTCGCCCAATTTGGAGCCATTTTAAGAATCTGCCTCAGGGCCGCTCTCTTTGCTCTTTTAGCTTTCACAATAAACTCGGAATATTGCGGGGGAGAGCCAAGAATGGGGCTTGTTGCCTTGGCACGCAAGGATTGAATTATCTGGGTTGTTATATTAAATAACACATCAAGCTCTCGGTTTGACGTGGGGAGATGAGAGGTAGATCTTTGATATAGTTGGAATCGTGCGTAGATCATGTCATTGACCTTATCGCAGAGGATAGTAGTCCAACGAAGCGATAGGCCAGGCCGATCCCCTACTAGAAACCCTTGTTGATTATCAATGGGTAGTTGCGCAGCATGTAATTGAAGGTTCAAATGAATCATATAATGGTCGCTGAGCCCAGGATCGTATATTGTTGTATTACTAGAAACGGACTGCAGTCCGCGCGAAAGGGCAAAATAATCAATACAAGTCGATCTCTCACCTCTTCTCCAGGTATTGCACCCATCATTGGTGCTAAAAGGGAGGATGTCAAGCTCCCAGGATTCCAAGTAATCCAACCATAATCTACCTCTATGCCCAGGTTGGTGCATACCTCCACAATTTTCAGAGCCAGGATTAATTGTTGTGCAATAGGCATTGAAGTCCCCTCCTAGTATAATATTACAATTGGGATGGAGTGTCAATATTTCATCAAATAGCGTGTCCAACTCTTGAAATACACCCGTTAGGGGGATCATTGTGGGATTGTGATATAGAGATACCAGGAGGAGAGGAGTAGGATCTACTTCCTTAAATACAATCAAAGCAGCCAACATTGCCTTGGCTTTGAAAACATTCAATAACAGTATATTTAATGAAGTATTTATGCATATCGCCAAACCCCCATACGGTCGACCACTAGACCCACGTTGAGCGTTTGCTTGCAGAACAGTGTATCCAGGTAGCAGGAGTTCATGTGTGCACATGGTTTCTTGGCATAACATAATATCACATTCCATTTCACCATGCGGATTTCTAAACCATGATGACAGATTGCTAAAGCCGCAAGAATTCCAGGATACAATCGATAATGGAGCATGCTACCTAATTAGGAATATTGTTCATGGCAGGGTTGCGAGTATTTTGCAAAGCAACCAGCCATGACCAATCCTTACTGGAATTAGATAGCGTTACTAATTGAGCAATCACCTCAGAGCTTACCCCACTCTGCAATTCACCAGGGACGAGTTTTGGAGGTTGATCAGGAGGGGGTGCTAGGGGTGTTTCATTGAAGGATATGGCGTCATCGATTGAGTCAAACGGATACGGCATTAAGCCAATAAACCGTAACTCCTCAGTATATTGCAAGAGGAGGTTAGTTATGATGGCAGATTGCACCTTGCACACCATACGATTGTTTTGAATAGGTGGCAATGTTATCCATTCTATGTCGTGTGTGGTCAATGTGCGAAGACCAGGTATCCGATTGAAAGCTTGCATCAAAGCAGATCGATTTAATCGCTTTATGCCATTTTTAAATGATATAATTTCCCATCCTATAATGGTAGTAGATACCTTTGAAGGTTCCCCTGGTGATTCATGATCCCCCCCAAGTGATTTGGAGGTGCCCCCTGTCGATTTTGATTCTTATCTATGCCCTTTGTCTTGTAAGCAGGTGAATCTTTCTTGTCAATCTCTCGATTTAGGCCTGGCTGAAGTGCCAAAGGGGATTCATGATTTGCTGAAACCAACACATCTGGAGTTGTAGTGTCCACGTCCTTCTCGCTATTACATAACAGAGGTCCAGCGCGCCTGCCTATTTGGGTGATTTTATTGTCTATTGGTTTAAAGAAGTTGGGTAGGTGCGTTTGAGATGAAGAATGACCACACTCTTCATTCATAGGATGCTTCATTTGGTGGTACTGTTTTTTTAGGTTTTTATTAGAGAGTAGTTCCCCAGGTTCCCCATCATTTGGATGCGATTGCAGTACTGTAGCATTTGTCTGTGCTACAGGAGCACTATACTTCCCTATCTCTAATTTAGTTTTTTCATTTCCCTTTACAGGTGGGATCAAGTCCTGTTGCAATGTTTTGGAGACTTTTTCCCGAGCAGCTTTCCTTTTCAAGGCACGGAAAAATAGCCTTTTTTCCTTCCTTGATATAAAGGATCGCTCTTCAGGTTTTGAGGGGCTTTTAACAGTCAGAACTTTCGTGTTGGCAATTGTAGGCGGAATGCTTGTGGGCACACTAACCATTTGACTGTCCAACTTAAATAAATTGGTTAGTGCCGAAGGACTATCAGGATAAAGTAAATACGCATCCTCCTTGGCGGACACGGGTGGACCCACTCTTTCCTCCCCTAAATTAGGTTGGAGAAAGAAGAAAAGCTGGTCCAACTTTTCAGCATGTAAAGCCACTTTACTACATAGTTGGCCGTACGTGAGGATCTGGCATGTATCAGAGGGTCTGGGGGCCATCAATGTTTGAGCAAAAGATTGAGGAAATGCATACGTGATAGGGGGAGGATTCATATCATTAGATTCGTTAGCAGGTAGGTGTGGAAAATCTGTTTGGGTAGTTACTGAGGTCCTAGTCTGAAGTCCCTTTAGCAATGGTTTGGGCCCATCAGGAGCCAGTCGAAGGGTATCTGCAAATATAAAGCCCTCAAGTTTGGTAATTTTTAATAGAATTTCTGTGAGAGCTGTTTTACAATCTCTTAGTTCGTAGTGGGTGTATTCATGACCACGGTCTAATAAATTGAGTATTCTTGTGAGGACCGGGTAAGATGCCTCAAGAGATTGAATATCCCCTGTAGGTTCCAATATGTCAAAACCCAGGGGATGCTCCGATGTTTTTTTTACAGGTGAATAAGGGGGATCTGTGTCCAGGTGATTGGTTGCACAAGGCTGCCTGTTAGAAGAAGATAGACGGGCCGGGGAGGATGGCCACGAGCTGGAAACAGGCATCTTGGTGGACTGAAGTGTATTATCAAGCCGAGGAGGAGAAATCTTCAAATCCTCCATTTGTAATTCCTCTTTACAGTGCATATGGATGTCAGCTCTTTTTGAGCTTATAAGTGTAACAGGAGTCGAAGGACCCACCGATAACCTCACCCGTTTCTCGAAAGCAGCAAGTACCACCGGCGCTAATATAGAGTTATCAGAAGGGGAGGACGGGGTGTCTTCATTAGGGTGCTCAGACTCCAGGGCAGCAGTATCCATGCGCATACTAAGAAAGCTTTTTCGAGATGATTTAGGTGACAACTTTCTGGGGTGCAATTTACTCTCAGCGGTGGGTGATCCATTTTTAGGTGGTGCTTGTGCCTGGGATCGAGCATATCCAAAAGCCACCTCATGTTTTATTAGGTCTTGGTCAGTAATTGGCCCCCAATGAGGTACTAGGGTAGAGCTCGCAGTCTCCCCACAAGAGCCTGAATTTTCCATAACTTTAGGAAAAAGATTTTTTTTATTTTTTCTACTTAATTTAGGTGTTTTGTTGGAAGAAGATTTCAAGGGGTGCCCACTTCGCAAGCTTGCAACCATTTATCACAACTTTCAATATCAAATTCAATTAATGAAGTATTAAGATACTTACTTGCCCCGCACACCCCGCCTCACTGCCTAACAGCCCAACAGTCCACTTGGAGCCCACTTCGATGCGCGCGCGCGATGCGCGTGCGCGGGGGCTAAATAGGACGTCGGCGTCAGCAGGGGGCCGAGCAGTAGAGGCGGGGGCGGAGCAAGCGTGTGAGTGACTGTGAAGGAGTAGAAAAAGGGGCCAAGTTAGGCACTTGAAAAGAAACAAGCAAGTAGATACAGTTGGAGGACTACAATGAGGTGCCGCGGCGAAGCCGCAGCAGTTCTTATTAAGAAACTATGAGTTAGTTCACTGAGTAACCGAGTTCATTACTTGTTGTTGTTCCCAGTGCGGTGTTTCGCCTTCCAGGGACTTCCTCTCGCGCACGGCGCTGTGATAAACGAGAATAAGTCCAATATAAGTCCGGTGCCTTCAAATAGCAATCTTCCTTCACAAATTTCCGAGCAGCCCAACAGTCCACTTGGAGCCCACTTCGATGCGCGTGCGCGGGGGCTAAATAGGACGTCGGCGTCAGCAGGAGGCCGAGCAGCAGAGGCGGGGGCGGAGCAAGCGTGTGAGTGATTGTTGTTGTTCCCAGTGCGGTGTTTCGCCTTCCAGGGACTTCCTCTCGCGCACGGCGCTGTGATAAACGAGAATAAGTCCAATATAAGTCCGGTGCCTTCAAATAGCAATCTTCCTTCACAAATTTCCGAGCAGCCCAACAGTCCACTTGGAGCCCACTTCGATTTTTATAATTCATTTCTTTCATAAGGATATATTGGCAATAGTGGACAAAGTAGATAAATCATTCAGGAGGAAAAACACTATGCTCAAACATTTCACGCATTATGCCGCTTTAGATTTGCAAGGCACAAGCTCATTATTTTGGACTGCTATTTGGACTGCTATACTTTGCTGTTTGAGTTGGTCATACTCTTGGGAGTATGGCCTTCGTTGTGTCAGGTTTCCACAAAAGGCAAAGGAGGTACATCTCTTAACTGTGCCTAATTTAGCTTTATGATTGGGTTCACTCTTGCATGTGACACTATGCCCCATGGCCCCCACCTTCCAACCAAACACTATGCCCAATGGCCCCCACACCGCAACCAGACACTATGCCCCATGGCCACCACCCCCAACCAAACACTATGCCCCATGGCTCCCACCCCCAACGAAACACTATGCCCCATGGCCATAATCCCACAACTAAAAACTATGCCTAATGGCCCGCACCCCCATACTATGCCCCATGGCCACCACCCCTGAACCAAACTCTGCCACATGGCCCCCAACTAAACACTATGCCCCATGGCTCCCACCCCCCAACCAGACACTATACCCCATGGCCCCCACCACCAACTGAACACTATGCCTCATGGCCACAATCCCACAACTAAAAACTGTGCCCAATGGGCCACACCCCCACACTATGCCCCATGGCCACCACCCCTCCAACCAAACTCTGCTACATGGTCCCCACCGCCAACCAAACACTATGCCCCATGACTCCCACCGTCCAACCAGACACTATGCCCCCCCCAAACACACACTATGCCCCATGGCCCCCAACCAAACACTATGCCCCATGGCCACAATCCCACAACTAAAAACTGTGCCCCATGACCTGCGCCCCCACACTATGCCCCATGGCCACCACCCACAACCAAACACTATGCCCCATAGCTACCACCCCCAACCAAACACTATGCCCCATGGCCGCCACCCCCAAACAAACACTATGCCCCATGGCCACAATCCCACAATTAAAAACTGTGCCCCATGGCCCGCACCCCCACACTATGCCCCATGGCCACCACCACTCCAACCAAACTTTGCCACATTGGTCCCACCCCAACCAAACACTATGCCCCATGGCCCCCACCCCAACCAAACACTATGGCCAATGGCCCCCACCCCCCAACCAAACTCTATGACCAATGGCCCCGACCCTCCAACCAAACACTATACCCCATGGCCACAATCCCACAACTAAAAACTGTGTCCCATGACCTGCACCCCCACACTATGGCCACCACCCCCAACCAAACACTATGCCCACACAGCCCCAAACAACAGAGTGACCAGTGGATTGCATCAGCGCAAGAGCCTTTCACAAAGACAGTGAGCTAAATAGAATTGGCATCAACAAATGACTCTGTCTGCATCCCGGTTTCACTACGAACCAAAGTGTGTGATCCTGGGCAAATCATGTAATCGCACTGTGCCTTATCTGCAGTGATTCACTTCATAGTTTATGTTAGCATATCATGCTGTTATAAAGTCATTAAGAAAAACAAATCCTAATGACTATAGAGTTGTTATATAATAACAGTGCAATTTAGGTATTTTACACCACAAAGTTATGTGCCACTTGGCTTACTTATGGCAACCTTTTCTAAAGTCACTTCCATTGTACCTGCAAGTACTAAAAACTGATGATGCTCCTTGCAAAGTCCTTTTCTGTGAAGGTCCCTTCTGTTGGTGCAATCCATATGCAAGTGTAGGTGTTAAAATGCCATCTGACACTAATGTTACCAAAATAAAGTTGATGGGAGGGGAAGCTGCGTGAATGAGGCTGTATGTATGGAATTGCGCACACTGCATTTGGGGGGGAAAGTAGCAGGACTTTTTTTGCGCTTCACCCGACACACTGTTGCAATGCTGAATACTCCGCTGCACACACCCCAAACTCCCAGCACACAATCACTGATAAAGAACATGAGAGCGCCCCCACTTACCAGCACTGTGGATGTGCTTGCGCTGCAGCTGGCGTGGCAAGGCTGAAATGCCTTCTGGCAACATTCCACGCCATGCCAGCCACAGTGCTGGCCCTGTGTTGGTATAGCCCATGCACTACGTGACTCGCAAGAGCCACGTAGTAAATGCAGTCCACCAATAGAGGGTCAGCATTTCCCATTGGCAAGTCAAAAAAAGACTTTCCTAATAGAGGACGGCTGTAGCTGCTTGCGGGAAAATCAACATGCTGGGCCGCACTTGGGCCCCATGTTGCGCACCCGTGGTTAAGAGTGACATCCAATCCCTCGGCTACCTGATGGTCATAAACATCACTGATATGGCCTCCTTTCTAGGGGGGCCAGAGGCTGGCTCTGGGGGGCCTGGCCCCACTGGCCCCACTGGCCGCCCTGCTGGAGCCGGGCCTGCCATTCGCCCTTATATTGTCAGCCTAAGGTCTTCCAGGCGGGCAGGTATTGGCCATGGAATACCAGGCACTGGCTTTGAGTGCCCCCCACATGGCCACCAAGATTGTGCCAAGAAGAAGTTCATGTGGGCCTTTGGCAAGTGAAGGGGCGGACATATGCCACCCTGCCCCACGTGCCCAAGCTCCCTCACCTGACCCATGTTCCGGAAGTTTAGGACTGCAGTGTACGTTAAGCAATCTCCTCCGGCTTTCAATACCCCAGAACAGATGGCGCTTTGAATGGGAAAACACATCCGTTTCGCCGCTTGAATGGCAGGAAGATCGGCTTCCGCCAATAAAAGCTTTCAAAGCGAGGAGGCGAGCAGGGGAGGAGGGGACGCTGGGTCGGAAGGACCCGAGGTAATTCCCCTATTGAGAAGCCTACTGCAGTCGGAATTGGCAGTGCCCATCACACAACCACTCGCCGCAGTCGCTGACGTGGCGAGTGGCTGAGTGCTGTCATTAGTAGCCACGAGAGGTAAATACAAAACGCAAGCACAGCTAGAAATAAGTGGTTTCTGCGAATCTTGGAACCTAAATCACACCCAACCGCGGAATATTGGAAATCTCTGCCACCCAGTTGTCATTTTGAAAGATTGTCACCAGAATTTCATTGTGCAGGATTTTCAGCTGCAAGGTTTCCCTTGGTGCCAACCAAATAAAAGGGGTGAACTGTCAACATCAAAATAACACACGAGGTCTAAAAGGGACCAGGCACGCCGCCCAAGCCTGTATAAGCATTGCGTAATCACAATGCACATGTGCAAGTCTTTTTTAATCCCTAAAGTGCCAAAGAGGTGTTGGGTCACATCAAATTTACCTGCAGCCCTGACTCCTCCTGCCAGCCTGCCCTGGTCCAGCCTGGGTGTCTGCTGGGGATATGGTTAGGCTAGTACTCCCGTGGCAGATCAATGCCATTGCAACACCCACTTACCCCGACATGAGGTGAGGCCCACGCAAACAAGTTCCACCAATCCGGAACATAGTTCCATGCATCCCGGCTGTGAGACGCAAGGCTTAAACTGGGAAGTTAGAGCCTCATGATAGCAGCAAGTGTAGAGACTTGGCCCAGCTTTCTTTTTCGGAACTCATTGCGTGCTACAGCAATGAATGGTACAACCACATGGGCAGGATTCTCTAGAAATATGGATGTGGTCTCTATAAAGAGTTCAGAGGCATGCCCACAGACCAGATTACAAGAAAGCTTTGTCACCTTCCTCCAGGTTTGGGTAAGAAGTGTGTGAGCGACCCCAAATGATGTTGTGTTCAGATCATTTCCCAGGTCCTGGCAAGAGTTCCAGGAGTCAAACAAGTACACCTGGGGTGATACTCCTTGCCTTGGATGACTCTACCAACCTAGGGTGGCTGTTTCTGCCCAGTCACAACTTTCTCACGCTGAGTAGATGTTCTGGATTTGTCCGGGGAATACATTCCAAACCTTTATGTTTTAGAGCTCCAGGATTGCCGCAGACACACTTGGATCACTGCCCATGGTCAGAGGCTCCAACATCCTATGTCAACTGTTCTTACCGAGGGCAGAATTCCATGAGCCCTAGGAAGACTTCCAGTCTACTTTAGGAAGCTGCTCTCGGTCTCACCCATGTTAGAGCTCAAGGGGCATTGCAGGTGTACTTGGGTTGCTGAAAATAGGATGGGGCCCCAGTGACCCCCATAGGTATCAGTCCTCACCTAGGTAACAGTTCTGTGGACCCCTTAAAGACTCCTCACTTCCTCTGGAGTAGTAAGCTCTAATGTTCTCCAGTTAGACAGGGCCATCTTAAGCACTTTTGGGGCCATGGGCACGGACATCTTTGGGGCCCCCCTCCACCAAACCAAAGAAGTGAAGTGATTGAAGTTATTCAAAATAAGCATGTTTACTCCCTTTAAGTCCCCTTACCCTCTTCATTCTTGCTCTAATCAAAATGATAAACAAGTAGCATTTGAAGGCCAACATTAGGAGCCTGAGAAGAGGTTACTTTTGTTCTAGTATAGATACAGGAGACTTTTTATCAATAACATCTAGGAAGGTATGCAGCCTGTAGTATCAATGCAGGTCCGTATGTAAAAGGTACATGTAACCCAAAATGGAGAACTTGCATTATCTACCTTACAAAATGCAATTGTGCTGAAGCATTAACAGAGGAGACCAATTGGAAGGAAGGAGAAAGCTACACATACCATAGCATGGCTAGTGGATGCAGTTTAGAAGCTACCATTATGGTGTCTGTATCCAGACAGACTGAGATTAGAAGTAGGACATTGGGCCTCTTTACGAGTTTGGAGGCAGCCATGCCCATAATAAGGACATGGCTGCCTCCAAACTCAGGTCCGGGTCCGTGGTCCCTAAATGGGGAAATACCGGGCCATTCCGACTTTGGAGGGCCCGGTATTTCCCCATTCAGGGAACCTGGACCCGGACCATTCCCATTCCCATTTGAGCCCCCATAGGGCTCAATGGGAATGGGGAGCATGCTAACAATGGGCCCATTAATAATAGGCCCATTGTTATCATGCTTGTCCCCTCGCGGGACCCACAAAGGACGTCTGGTAAAATCAGACGTCCAGAGCGGGTCCCGCCAGGGGACCTCGTAATAGGGCGATACGGGATTAACGGCTCCGGCACCTTTACTGGCGCCATTAACCCCTTACCGCCCTCCTCATAATGAGGGCCATTGTTTTCAAATAGTGTTGTCATTAGAGATCAAAGGAACATGTGCCTGTAGTGTGCAATTCATCAATGCTCACTATTATAGTGTAAGCAACACTGTAGCCAGTGAAACCATGAGTGTGGCTTTTTTGAAGATCATATCCCGAAAAGGAAATCACTCTGCAGGGCTCACAATTTTGAAAGGTTTAGGGACTGGCAATTTTGAGCGGTTAGGCAATACACGATCAAATGCAATGCCCAGGATCACACATTGGTTAAAGTGTGAAGCTGTGATGTGTGCCAATTCTGCAATTACTGCATTTGAACACTTTCTTTTCCAGTTCTTACCATGAACTAAAATAATCTAATTTTATAAAACCGACTTGGGAAGTGCACAAATCACATTACCAAACATGACAATATTTAAAAACTAAATATGTTAGAAGGGTGTTACACATAATGGGAATGATTCTAGCTTGATTCTCTTCATCATCAAGGGAAGTTTATAAGTACCAGCATACCAATTGATGTGATTTAACAGACTTAATCTGGGGTTGTCTTTTGTATTTTAAAGCATTAAATACTTCCAAAACACTGATTTGTGAAATTGTAATTTATAAATGTGCAGAAAAATCTTTGACTTTTACAAAAAAGCAAACCGTTTTTTGTGTCAAACGAGCAGACCTTAAAATATGCATGCCCAAGTCCTGCACCATCTGGTCAACTCTCTTCTGTCTACCACCCCTTCCACTCAAATGGACTACATAATAGGAAAGATCAACTAAAGGCCAGTGTTCGAAGTGAGCCGGAGCGGGTGGCATCGCTGTTCCTCTACTTTTTTTTTAATTAAAATTTGCTGTTCCTGTACTTTTCGTTTTGAAAAAGAAATCATTCTGGAATGGAAGTATAGGAAGAAGTTGAAGCTTGCACTGCAGTGCACTGAACATTCCCTTAAACAGTAGGCACATTTCTTTGGGGGGTTATATTGCGCGTGGGACAGAGCTTGGCGATGGGGTTTGTGGGGTGTGGGTGCAGGCCAGCAGAGAACATAGTTCCACTATTTCTTTTCATACACTTCGACCACTGGTAAAGGACTAAATGATTCCACCAGCATGCGAGAAGGCAAACATCACAGAAGACAGCACAGTGATGTAAGAGATATTACATAATTTGACCAGGATTACTGTATCATCTGCTGGCAAAGCCAGGATACAAGCATGAACGCTTTGGTTCCACATTCTTGAATTTGGATACTTATTCACCACTTGGTCTGAACTTTTATGCTCATCATTGGAGGTGATTGCCTATCTTTTACTGCACCCCATCTGAACAAACCAATTTCTAGACCTTCATCATACAGAGGGCATGTTAGTTTTTATAGCAACTCCTATCTGGTGCAGGTACATTGCTGATAATAGCACCTGTTGTGTTGCAAAACCAAGTACATATGCAGGCAGGTTTATAAACTTCAAACATAGGAAAGGCTCAGCCAGCCTTGCTGGAATGTGCTATTCTAATCTTGTATTTGAACACATACCTCTGCAATGAGTACTTAACACACTGAGCTAACTTCTGAACCATTGTTGCACTTAATATGTCAATATGCATTTCAACTTCTATTGCACATGATCCGCAGAATTCCCTCAGGAAAAAAAGAAAGCTACAGGAGTTGTGCCATAAGGAACACACATACTATGTATACCACAGTGAACCCACACACACACAAAGCATTACATAATGAACTGATCAAGGCACAATGTACTTGTCAAAACAGAAAGGCAATAGCTTTAGAGACTCAGCAGCTTGCCATAAAATATCCTGATGTGTGCAATTTAAGTCTTGGGAACAATGGAATCTTACTTCCTTAGATCAGGCACCCTTTTGCCCTCCCATAAAAAAACGTCTCTGCAGTTAGAGCTCGAGCATTGCTGTGTTGTGTATCTTTATATATCTAATTCCGAGACCATTTTCATGTCTTACTTCTTCTTTATTATATCAAATCTAACTGCCTTCTTACAAAACATCACAAACCTAACATTCCTGGCCTACATTCTAATCTGTCATACAATTCCTGGTTCCACGTTCTAAGCAACCACAAAACACCTTTATGTGCTTTATTAAAATCCCCACAACAACCCCCCCTGACTTATCATTTTAATTCAACTTAACAATCAATAAGTAAATCTGTAAATTTGTACTTACAGTATAGCAGGCTTATACTACATCTGCTCAATTAACCGGGTTGGCTTTCGAATCATTCTACAAGGCCGACTCCTTGCAACTATATCCTGTATTTCTGAACTTACATTAACTTCTGAATTCACCAACCCCGACTTCTCTTGAACATGAATATCATCCACATTTACAGATATATCATCTTCAGAAACAGAAAAATCCATCTCTTCAAACATATTTGACAGAGGTTCATCTTGCTTTCCTTCATTTAAACTCTCCTGAAACAGTCTTCTGAAGTATGACGCGTTGCTGGTTATCTCACAGTCATCTCCAGTAGCTGTTACCATAGAACGTTTAATTTTCTTGATCGTTAATGGTACAGGTCGGTACCTTGAATCCAATTTTCTGTGTTGCCTTTGTTGAACAAGAACAGACTCTTGCACTTTTAAATTGTTCTCAATTGATTTCCTTTTTTTATCAGTCCACTATTTACTTCTTTTCCTTTTCAACATATCTCTTTCTCTTATTTCTTCATCTTCCACAGGAGTATAGTCTTCCAAATGTGGAAGTCTGGTTCGGGGTTTATATCTGATCATCAATTCCGAAGGAAAATGTCCAGTCATCTCATGAGGAGTGTTCCTATAGCTGCTCAACATTTGGGATATAGCCTGAGGCATAGACATATTATCTACCACTGCTTTTTGTCTAGTTTTCTTTATAGTGTACATGAATCTCTCGACCATGCCCTTTGCTTGTGGCCAAAGTGGAGTGACCTTTTGATGTTTAAATCCAAGATATACTCTAAATGCGTTGAAATCATGTCCTTGAAATGGCGGGCCATTATCAGTCTTGACTACATTTGGAACACCCCATTCACTGAATAAATCCTCCAAAACAACTGCAACATGATGAAACGCAGTAGAAGCTATATGCTTTACCAGTGGAAATCTGGAATACTCATCCACAATCACTAGCAAATATCCTCCTTCCTCAAGTGGGGCAAGGAAATCAACTGCCACTCTATTCCAGGGGCCATCATGTAAGGGTTTCAACTGAAGAGGTTCCGTTTTTTTTTCCTGATGCCGTCACCTGGCATGCAACACAATGTTGTAATGTGTCATCAACTATAAAATCCATGTATGGAAACCATACTTGACTTTGAAGAATTTTCTTTGTATTTGCAACTCCTCAGTGACCTTCATGCGATAGCATTACAAGTATTTTCCTCCAACCTTTAGGAGCTACTAACCTATTTCATCTCAGCAATATTCCTTGGCTTGTTAGTGACAGTTCACTACATATTCTGGCTATCATTTCCAGGTCTCTCAGGTCTACCCCTTCTTTTGTAACTTGATTCTTACTCCAATTTTTCCATTTACCAGCTTTTGTAATTTGGATTGCCACCTGAATTGTAGGATCTGCATTACTCTTCTCAGAAAATATTTCCTACGTGACAGCGGATGGTAATGCATTCAGTGATATATATGACTAGAATTCTTCAACCTCCTCTTGCATTTTGTTTTCACATCCTCTTTTTGGATGTCTCGAAAAATAATCAGCAAGATTAGCTTCTTTCCCTGGTTTGTGAATAATGTTATAATCATATTCCTGTAAACAAATTCCTCATCGCTCAATCCTTGGAGGCATCTTAATTCTAGGATTTCCAAATAGAGCCAGCAGAGCTTGGTGATCTGTTATCAAAGTGAACGGTTTTCCGATTATAAAATTATTACATTTTTCACAAGCCCATACTGCTGCTAAACTCTCCCTTTCAGCTTGGGAATATACCTGTTCAATTTTACTCAGGGGTCTACTTGCATACACCACAACATGTCTGACCCTGTCTTCTCCTGGCTCAGTTTGTGCTAAAATGGCCCCTAGACCCACTGGGCTTGCGCCCACAGTGATTTCAGTTTCCCATTCCGGATTTAGTATTCCTACTGTCTTTCACTGGCCAATTCCTTTTTTATTAATTCAAAACTTTCCTTGCACTTATCATTCCAGTCAAACACTACCTCTTTCTTCAACAATTGTCTCAGAGCGTCAGTCATCATTGCATAATTGGCAAAATACCTCGCACAGTATCCAGTCATTCCCAAAAATGATCTCACTTCTGCCACATCCTTGGGAGGATCCAACTCCAAAATAGTATTCACTTTTTCTGGGTCTGCTTTGATCCCATTCCTTGAGAATATATGCCCAAAAAATCGTAAACTACTTTTGTTCACTTCACACTTTGGAGCATTTAATTTTAATCCACTGTCCTGAAGGATTCGACATAAATGTTCCAATGCCTCATCATGTTGATTTTGATCCACACCATATATCAATATGTCGTCACTATAATTAAATGCATGCTTTACTGGTGCAATAACTCTTCTTATCGTTTCTTGAAATATTTCAGCTGCAGATGAAATCCCAAAGCTCAGTCTTTTATATCTAAACAACTGTTCATGAGTCGTAAAAGTGGTTATTGGTCTTGAATTTGGATCAATTACCAACTGATGATATCCTTGGTTTAGGTCCAATTTTGTGAACCTGGTGGCCAGATTCAGATGAATTATCATGTCCTCAATACTAGGTCCTGGGTGACACTCTCTCTGTATTGCCATATTCGGTATTCTCATGTCCACACATAAATGAAGACAACCGTCTGCTTTAGTTGCTACCACCAACGGAGACACCCATAGTGTAGGTCCTCCTTCAACCTTTTCAATAATGTCATTTTCAATTAGTTGTTGTAGCTCTTTAGACACTTTTGCTTGCAAATGAAAACCAATCCTTCTGGGATGCTGAGGGACCGGACAAACTGATTTATCAATATGGAATTGTACTACACTGTCCTTCAGTTTTCCAACCTCTTGAAATAACGTAGGAAACTTCTCTTTAATTTTTTCCAAATCTAATATCTCTTTTTCCATGACACACACTTTATGATGACTCTGTGATGGAAACCCTTGTATTTTCTCTGATTGGTTATATTTGATATCAATGAGCTGGAGTTCCGTCGCTGTTTTGCAACTGATAAGGCATCGATCCACAGCTGGAGTGTTTATAACATGCATGTTAACTGATACACACCGTCCATTATGAATCAAGTCACAATGAAATTGACCTTTTGATAATAGTGGTTGTTTAGCACCCCATTGATATATTTGAGCCCTTGATGACCTTAAAAGATATAATGTTGAAATCCGTTCAAATGCTCTTTCACTCAGTACATTTGCCTTTGCACCAGTGTCAACTAGAAACAGTATATCTTTTCCACCCAAATTCACAGTTACTTTTATGGCCACTTTATCATCTTCATTATTATAGATCAGTCTTACATATTCTTTACTGTATCTATCATATTCTTTATATTGATATTGATCTTTATTTACATTTTCTTCTCCTACTGGTGGGTTTTCATATGGATCTACAATCTGTGTTTCTTCTTGGCTCTGAAGTTGGGATAGTTTCACATCTTGATTCTGGTCACAACTTCTCTGCTCAGATGTTTCTATTTGTAGATTATCTATTGCTCTAACAAATCCTGGCTGTTGAGCTTGTTGATTCGATCCAGATATTCCACTTGATCTTGTTACTTCTTTCTCTGGAAATGGTCTTACATTGAAAGCTCTCTGTCCATTATAATTTCTGTTCATTACCATTGATGTGTTAGGTCTATAAGTAAGTGTCATCATTCTTTCTCGACACATTGGGCCTCATCACGAGTTTGGCGGTAACCCTTAAATCCGACGGTAGCGCTATTACTGCTGGATTTAAGGGGCAGCCAAATCAGGGCTTCGGTGGATTTCTCCCCAGCTCTGAGCTCGTGTATTTTGTCCTATAGCTGCAACAGTATCCAGTGTTTTGGGATTTTCTATATTTGCTGCTTGAGTATCCACTCTCTCAAATACTTTGCTAATTCTAGCACTTCTTTCAATGGAAGCGGTTTCTTTAGTAAATGTTTCCTGAATTGGGATGACACATATCCTTCGATAATTCTTGATCTTATGGCTTCATTGTCATTGTAATTTGCAAAATTACAAATATTTTTGCTTTCTGTTGTAACCTTAGTGCAAATTGTGCAATAGTCTCATTCAAACCTTGTGTACATTGATTGACTATGTACCTCTCATAGGGCCTCATTACGACCCTGGCGGAAATCGCGGTGCTAAATGCACCGCGGAGCACGGCGGAAAGCTGCCGATAGCGCCATGGAGGTTGGCGGATTTTCCGCCCCATGCCGACCTTGGCGGGGCGGTAAATCCCCATTCCCCATTTTACCCTTCCCCATTCCCATTTTTGCCCCATAGGGTATAATGGGAGTGGGGAAGGCGTTAATTGCGCCACCGTAAAATACGGTGGCGTAATTAACAACAAGGTCCCGTAGCGCCATGGATTTTTCCGCCCGGAAAAACCAGGCGGAAAACGTTCCATGGCGCTACGGGAACTCGTAGTAGGGCGGACGGGTCCGCCGCGAATAACGCTGGCGTAAACCCACTCCGCCAGGGTCGTAATGAGGCCCATAGTCTTTGTTCGGTGGAATTACCAGTCGACTGTTAATTGCTGCTTTTAAGAGCTGATATTTTTCTTTCTCCTATGGAGGTATTGTTTGGATCACACTGGTTAATTCTTGGCCAACCAAATTTATAAATATGTCCACTTTGTTTATGGCATTTTGATTTCCAACTGCCCTCAAGAACTGTTCAAATCCATCTAACCACTCTTGCCCCCTTTGACCTTGATCCTCGTGAGGCTCTAACCTGAAAGGATTTGGAGGTCCTAAGTAACTGACTGGATTCATGGGCATTAACATTCCAGGCACACTTTGAGTAGAATTTGTGCTCGCATCCCCATTTGCATTTTCAGAAGACATTTTGTTTTATGTCTTTATATTTTCGTTTGTGTGGGTATCAGTCTCAACCTTGTTTCATGACATCTTTGTATCCTATTTTCATAGGTGGATGGTGTGCATCTGTCAGTTCAATTGTTGTATTTCTTTAATTATTTGTTTAACTTTGATGATCTGAATGTATTTGTGAATTTAAATTCTAAACATTTCATTTAAAGAAATATTACCGCTGTATATTCTCTGAATCCTTTTGTAAATCTATGCAGAGATGTACTCAGTTATTTATGCTGTTGCTTTTAATGTGATTCCACTAAATCATCAAGTTTCTGCCTTCTCATTGAACATTTTGTTTCATCTTCTTCATTTTTGGTGCTATGACAATCCCTTTTGATATACTGTGTGGTAAGATAAATCTGCTTTCAATTTTAATGTATCTTGACTGCACAGTTGTATTTATTTATTTATTTAGCTCACTATAGACTTAAATCTTTGTTTTATTGCTGTCCTTTCCCATTCCACATTGTGTTTCTTATCATGGCATTGTTTCTACACTTTGTATTGGTTGTCTTGGTAACACCCACATTTTAAAATGGCAGCCGCACGTTTTTTCATGTTTTACTAGGTTCTTTTTTCTAATGTCCTTAATCATATACGCTTGTGCTATATTAACAAATGCGAAGATGGTTGCACGTTGTTTCACGCTTTAAGGTACTTTCCTCTAAGCGTTTTGACATCACAGTGCTCCCTCCCTTGCGTTGTGGTGTGCCTCGCGCTCCGGTAAACCGCATTCAGTTGTACTCCTATTTTTAAAAAATGCTTTATCTATTTTAGCAATATGTGTATTGCTGTCGATTGTGTTACCATTGTATTACATAAATGTCTATGTGCAATGGCTGCCGTACCAAAAGCTTCTTGACTGTAATTACGCCACGCCTCTTAGCCATTTGTATCTTTGTTTTTCATTTTGACATCCACTAGGATTCCATTCACAGCCGTAGTTATTAATCCAGGTTATTCTTTCTTGTGTCTTTTGGTGTCTTGACTTGACTTTTCTTGACTTTTTCCTTTGATTGTTGCTTATACCGTATTTTCCAAAGTCTCTGTATTTCTCATGTGCCTTTTTGTCTTCTCTTCACACGCCTAAGTTACTGTTTTCCTCATCGCCAAATGTTGTGTTTCTTTATATATATAATTCGGTGACCATTTTTATGTCGTACTTCTTCTTTATTATATTAAATCTAACTGCCTTCTTACAAAACATCACAAACCTAACATTCCTGGCCTACATTCTAATCTGTCATACAATTCTTGGTTCCACGTTCTAAGCATAGGGAATACAATGGAGAGAGCCCAAATTCCACAAGTGTGGCGTCCTATCTTGTTTTTGGGACTTAAAACTACACAAGACTCGAAAAGATAGGACTTGGTCCTTTATCAACAGTTATCCATTCATCTGAATGCCATGAATTAGTTCAAAAAGTACAAATTTTAATAGAAATTACAAAATTGTCTTAAATACATGATTAGACCCTCTAAAAAGATACATATGTATCATATTAACAAAGACAAACATCATGCACAATCAATTCTAAAAAATCTTAGAGATACTGACGTTACTGATCTCTAATTAAATCCCTGTTGTGTAGTTCTTCTAGATCAGAGTTACGATTATGATTCGTTATCTTTTCTATTCTTCTATTCTAATTCTATTCCATTATTAGGATTAGAACATCCCTTCACTGGAATATTCAATTCACTCAGACAGTTTAATTAATTAGACTGACAAAAAATTCTCGACATGTTTCAGTCCTCTATGTGGGTCTTGGGACTTTCTCCAGGAGTAGTCAATGTGAGGGGTTAAAAGTGGGCTTGGGCCAAGTTCGGAATCCTCTGGCCTTCTCTTAGAGATGATAGTAACTGTTGATAAAGAAACGATTAAAAAGAATCAATTTATGTTTCTTCCGACATTTTAAAAGTGTCAAAGAAGACTACAGGGTCCTATTGGTTCCCTGGTCTTCTTAGTGCGTGGGCTTTCTTGATTAGCAGGCGAAAATTTGTCCACATAGATTGGGCATTATTTTCTTACGAGGAAGGATCTTCCAACAGAATCTGCAAACAAATAAATGTTTGTTTTATTTGCAAGAAAGTTTCTTACAGCCTTCAGGTTAAAAAACGCAATGCGTTCTGGTAGTCGTAGTTCCTTTGAGGGGTCATTTAGTTAAAAGAGGTGTAGTATCCTTTCAGTAGTGATAAGTACTCGTTTATATAGATTTCTAAACATTGTGGCGAAACCTTAGTGGCATTTCCATTGTGCATAAACTCTTAGAAAAAGTTGCGTGTTGTCCGCTTACCATTAGGTTTAGTCCAAAGAGCTCTCTTCGTGGTTTTCCTTGCCGTGGGTTTTTGCGGATATGCTAATAGTTTTCTAGCTTCTGTCTTGCGGCTTCTATAGGTGGTTTCTGAAAACAAACCACAGGGAGTATGTCCATTAGTTATAAAGGGATTCTTTTTTTCCGTTACTGCAAACAGATCAAAAAAGGCTGCAGTTCAACCCTTTCCACAGCTATTCTCAAGCTAAAATTTAGCAAATCAAATGCTGTGTTATATCTTACTTCTATTTAGCTCAGTATTCGGAGCGGGTTACTGCGTGTATAGTGATTTACCTCTTGCTTGGTCTCTTGATATACCCAATGGTGCTGCTGAGGGGTGAAATGGTATCCCTGTGAGCTGGTGTATTGTAGGAGCTGCAATTGGCTCCTTCTGCACGATCCTACTTCATAGGTGCTCGCACTTGTTATGGTTCTTGTCTACGTTTCGGCCGCCATTTTAGGAGGTCTAAATATAGCTCTCTAGTTGTCCTTTTTTAATGTTGTTATAATTAAAGGACCTCTAGTCTTTTTAATCCTTTACCTCTGCCACTGACGAACGAAAAATGATTATAAATTGAGACGGTCAGATTTTTAACCAATCTATAGACTCATTAGGCCTCATTCCGAGTACGGCGCTAACCAATGGCGCTATTAACGCCTTGGTTGACGCCGTACCCGGACCGGCAGCGCCTTGGTGGATGGCGGAATCACCGCCCCATTCCAAGGTTGGCGGGGCGGTAATTCCCCATTCACCAAGGCTCTTCCCCATTCCCAAATTAGCCCCTATAGGGCTCAATGGGAATGGGGAAGATGCAAATAACGGTGACCGTTCATTATGGTCACCGTTATTGGCTTGGAGGCCCCTTTGCGCCCTCGACTTTAACACCTGCTCAAAGCAGGCGTTAAGGGCGAGGGCGCAGAGGGAACTCGGAGTATGGCGGTAAGGGATTACCGCCACCGGTCTCATTACCGGTGGCCGCTATCCCTTACCGCCATACTCGGAATGAGGCCCAATAAGTCCTATTTTATCACTTTTTGTTATAAAAATTAGTCTCTGTTCTTTTTCAAGCAGAATTCTGCTTTTTGTATTATGATCTCTCCCTTGTACCATTAATAAAACGGTCCAGCTGAAATTTTCATAACCGTGTTGTGTTTCTCCAGAATGTTTTACTAGCGGAGCATTGATGACTTTATTTTTCAAACGTTCTAAGCAACCATGAAATACCTTTATGTGCTTTATTAACATACCCACAACATGCTGGAGGCGCATTGTAGTCGCTGCCAAATGTCCATGGCTCCAGACACCAATGTAAAGCGACTGTACATACCCAATGCAACGTTCTGTGAACCCAGCAAGGAATCCCTGCCTCCTCTGCAGAGCCACACTTAGATTTACCCAAAATAGAGCCCCAGGTTGGCCAGAGGAGACCATGTTGGATGCACAGGCACCTCCCCATTACCATTGAGTCCAATGGGACTCAAATGGGAATGGGGGTAATATTTTCGGGCGCCCAGGAATGGGCAATTACCGGGTCTGCCGAGGCTGTAATGCCCCGGTAATTGCCCATTACCGGGCACCGGTAAAAAAATGACTGCCGCCAGAGTCATAATGAGGCCCAGGGACTTATTTGTGGGTGATCCAGGAGGCTTGGTCACCATGATTGAGAAAATGCAGAAATCAATACTATCTGGTCATGCGTACCAGTATGCATCGGCATCTTTTCAGGTTGGCACTCATTCAGACTTTTTGGACAAAATGTCCTGATGCCCAACTTCATGACTAACTTCGGAATTTGCTTCTGGATGACATCTGTAAAACCTCACAATATGGTGATTGAATAGATACTAAAATAGCTTCCATATGGAGAGGTGGATGGTGCAGAAATGTAAAGTCTCTGCTGTATATGATCCAGGGCTGCAGGAAGATGGCAGGCAAATCTTAAGTTGAAAGGGACAGGCGGACAGGTCCCAGGCAGATTCTTGGCTCCACAAAGAGAGGAGAGACCTCTGCATGCAAACTCACACAGCAGATGATCATTGCTGACACACCAAAGTACCTAAGCAGAAGGCAAAACTACTTCAAATCATCAAAATTATGCAGGTTGCTCTGGGTACACACTCATAGGAAGAGGCCTTATTTGAACAGCCCAAAGTATCAAAGCATCAGTCTGGGCTCAGCAAGTGCACCAACAGACAATCAGGCATACCTGGGACAGGAGAGTGTCCCATGCATATCTAGGGCTCTACAACGTGGGCGGAGTTATCCAGGGTCAGTCCCTTGGAGGAGGTGGCCATCACTAACTGGTTAAACAATACCTAACCAGAAGACAAGGCTGACTATATGAAGCAGCAGACACCAAGGCATTCCAAAAGCTGGATGGCCAGTTCAAGGATAATTCACGCCTCCCCAAGGCAGTCATGGAGATCTATGTCCAGTGCCAGCTTACCCAAAGTCCTTGGACCCAGAGGGGGGAGGTCGAAGAATGACCAAGACCCTCAATTTGCACACCCATCCCAATCTCCAGTAGAGAGTTGTCCCCACCCCGAAGCAGGAAACCACAAGAAATTTAAATATGTCACCCAAATGCGAAGCCCAGTCATTTTCCTATGGATTAATATTGGAAGTGTGAAATGAAACCTAAACCGACCCAAATCACTTCTCATTTCTGACATTGTGCTCCAGGTGGTCTGGAAGGAACCTTTTGTTGTAGTGCCCGGAATGGGGCTCCAGCTACTGATGCACAGTGAGTTCTGTGATCCTAGGGAGGAGTGTCAGCCTCCTGCAGGGTGCAATGCACTGACTTGCACAGGTTAATGCTCCAAGGTGCCCATATATCCGATATCTAGGCTTTAAGGCTCCAGACAAATACAAAATGAGTTATCCCAGCCCCTGTCAGGATAGCCAAACCCCTGGACAGTCTGAGTCAGGGATTTATGAGGCCTTCACAGGACTTCCAGGTGTGGGCCCCGCAGAAGCATCCTGCCCTAGTTGATCTAAGGGCCTAGGCCATGGGGTGATGGGCAAAGCTGACGATGACACCAGGTGATGCCCATGACCATCCCATGCAAAGAGCTCGCTCCATTCCAATAAAGTAAACCCAAAGCAGTGCTAACTGGGTCCTTGGTCTGAGCTTCCATTGGAATGAAAGGTACGACCAGATGTCTGCACCTCCTTGGAAATCTCCATGAAGGCTCATTTTGAATTTTATTCCAGCATGGTCCACATGGAGGTTGGATGGAGGTTGAATACATTGGTGGGCAAGGTCACTTCTGGGGTTTAAAGCTATCTGAGCTCCAATAATCCATGAAGGTCCATCATGGAATTACTCTTGGGCCCAGCCATCGTCTGCTGATGAGATAGTTCTATCCATGTCTAAAGCAGAGTTTTACAATCTCTGGGAGGAGTCCCAGTCTTCTCTTTGGACTAGATTCTGACTCCCCCTTCCAGGAAGGGTGTGGGTGCACTTGTGCCACTGCCTCGGTTCTGGGCTTCTGACAATGTACCATAGATGGGTTTTCCAAGCAGGGAAGAATTCTCTGTGCCCTGGGATGAATTCCAGACTCCTCTTGAATGCAAAGTTCCAACTCATCCTGTAGCTCCGCAATGGAGCCGGAGGGGAACTTGTGCTGCTCTCCATGTGAGCTGATGGCCCTTGAAACGTGCATATGTTACTGGATGGGATTACACCAGAATCATTCTGGGTCCAAATAACCAGACAAACTCAAGATGGTGGCAAGTTACTGTTTTATTAACAATTCGCTAAAACAGGGAGCTTAGTATGAACATCAACGGACATACGCTCAGTCTCTCAATGATTTCCGCAAAAATACATTTGTATACTTCATTATGCATCAGAGTGACATCATACTATGTGGCAGTAGGGAAAAACCTATCAATGGTCGTGATTGGTTAAGGGAGACATCTAGATATACAATCATATAGGAGCTTGGATTGTTATTGTCTGTCCTTAATCAGGTGAATAACTTATTCCTACCTCTTCATATCTGTCATTTTCATTCAAATCAGTTACACCATGTTTCATTGGTCTCTCAAGGTAAAAGGTCCTTTGTTATATGGACTAATGTAATTGGTTTGGCATGTTTGTGCCGTGTCTGGAACATTCAGTTAATTTTAGCAGCACGTACGCCAAGACCCAGATGCAGGGAGATAGCACATGAAGCTACCTCACCACCCAATTAGCCCAGCATCTATCATCACCCATGTCTTATGCCATGAAATTACTTAGCCTTGAAGAGTATTCTCATTCTGGTAATACACAGGAGTGAGGGCACTCGCTATCGTGTCTGGAACTCCAAGTTAAAACTCTATTTCCTTCCTTGACTCACGTGACAAGCAACCACAATTTGGTCCATTCTGCAGACTTTTAAATGCTTTAAATTAATTAAAACTGGGCATCCTTTGTGTTCTTTCTTGCACCATGACGTGAGAGGATTCATCGTCTGCACACTCGTTCTTCTTCAGCATACATAGCTGACCTCGATTTCTAGGACCTTGACTTCAGGCTAGACAGCCTCGCCATGCAGCTTCAGAAAACTGTTATTCCACTGCGACTCAGCTTTTCACACCCTATTCATTTATTTATTTATTTATTTATTTATTCGCATTTGTTAAGCGCACAGAATCAGCCCTGAGGCATCGTGGCGCTGGTTACAGAATAGCGCTGGTTACAGGGAAAGCGCGTCTTAGTTACAGCATACAGAGGCATACATGCATACAGTTTGGGCAGTAGCAATAGTTAGCAGTGTGTGCCTGAATGGCAGTAGGTAGAGGAATTTTAGTTAAAGAGAGAGGTTTTGAGTTTTTTTCTAAACGCTGTGAGGGAGCCTTCTGCTCTTAGAGCGTGGGGGAGATTATTCCAAAGTTTTGGTGCTATGTAGGGGAAACCCAGCCCCCCGGCTGTAATCTTGTGGATGCGTGGTACAGTGAGTTGGTTAGTGTAGCAGAGTCTGGTAGGTCTGGATGAGGTCTGTCTGAGAATGGTGTCTGAGAGATATGATGGTGCAGTGTGGTGGATACATTTGTGGGTAGTAGTCAGTACCTTGAAGGTGATGCGTTCTTTGACAGGGAGCCAGTGAACTGATTGCCTTGCCAGTGAGATGTGGTCCCTTTTGGAGATGTTTAATGCTGCTCTTAGAGCGTTATTTTGGGTGACCTGGAGTTTGTTTAGGTTTTTTTCAGAGGTGCCGGCTAGAAGTGCATTGCAATAGTCAAGTTTAGCGCCTATGGTAGCTCTTGCTATTGAAAGGCAGTTTTCTTTGGAAAGGAATGGTTTAATGGCGTTGATGAGTTTAGTGCTTAGTGCAGATGCGGAGACAATGGCACTAACTTGTTTGTCCATGGACAGGGTTGCATCAATGTAGACCCCTAGCGTTTTCACAGAGGATAGGACTGGGATAGTGCAGTTGTCGATGTTGAAATTGGCATAGCAGCTGTCTAGCCTGGCCAGTGTGGATTTTTGGCCGAGGATAAGGATTTCAGTCTTATCCCCGTTAAGACATAGGCCGTTAGTGGCCATCCAGGCTTGAATGGTGGCATATATGAGTTTTAGAGCTAGGGCGTCTTTGTGGTATGAGCCTGATAGAGGGAGGAGCACTTGGGTGTCGTCGGCGTAGTTGGTGTAGGCAATCCCAAGTGCATCAAGTTTCTCGAATAGGGGCTTAGTGAATAGATTGTAAAGCGTAGGTGCTGTACAGGAGCCTTGAGGGACACCGCAGTGTATTATGGATGGTGTTGCGCTCGAAATGTTTGAAAAGACTTTCATGGCCCTCCCTTCAAGAAATGAGGTTATCCAGGAGGTGGCTTGGTCAGAGAAATGTGCGGAGTGGGAGAGGTGTGAGGTGAGGGTCTTGTGGTCCACTAGGTCGAATGCTGCAGAGAGGTCGAGGAGAAGTAAAAGGGCGGGTTTACCTTTGTCCAATATCTTGGTTATTTGGTTTTTTAGGTCCAGCAAAGCAGTCTCTGTTCCATGACCTTTGCGGAAGCCTGACTGTCTGGTGCCTAGGATGGAGTTAGATTCGAGGTATAGTTGGATTTGGCTGTGTGCCACTTTATCTAGAATCTTGAGAAGGAAGGGGACAGTTGTTATAGGTCTGTAATTGTTAGGCATCGTGGGGTCGAGAGTGGGCTTTTTTAGAAGTGGGCGCACCCAGGCTTCTTTAAGACTGTCTGGGACAGAGCAGGACTTAAATGAGGCATTAATGAATGCGGTAATGATTGGGGCAAGTGGTTCAGCGCAGTCCTTGATTAATTTAGGGGGGCATGTATCGGCTTTGCAAGTCGATGGTTTCAGATGTTTCAGTATGTCCAGGACTTCTAGTTCTGAAACTTCTTTAAAGGCAAATTTGGGAATGTTAGTGGTTTTGCTATGGGATTGGGAATCTAAGTGTCGACTCTGTTTTGGCAAGGTATTGTAGTGGTCGCGGATTTTGTTTTGTAAGAGGTCTATTTTGTTGAGCATGGCGGCTTGGATACTGTTGCACCAGCCTTCATCCTTGATGATCTCGTCAGAGGAAGTGGGAGGCACTGTGAGCTCTTTAAAGATAGAGAAGAGTTCTCTTGAGTGGCACTTTGAGTCTAGTATTCGACGGTTGTATGATTCAGATTTGGCATTGAAGATGGCGGTTTTGTATTTTTTTGCAGTGACTTTGAATAAGTCTTTGGTGATGTCGCATGGGTTGGCCTGCCAGTTTTTAAGTGCTTGGCGCTTTTTGTCACGCAGAGCTTGGAGGTCCTCTGTGAACCATGCGTTTGAGTGGAAGGATTTTTTTTCTTTTTTCTCTTCTAGAGGAGCGATGGAGTTTATAGCATTGGTGAGCGTATCCTTGAGTATGTCTGCTAGGATGTTAGGATCTTGAGGGAAAGGAGGGGCGAGGCATGGGGTGTTGAGAAGGGGGAGTAGATTGTCTGCAGTTAACTTTTTGGAGCTTCTGGCTAGGGTGGCGGATTTATGTACTGGTGTTTTTCTGGTAGGTAACGTAGGGATAGAGAATTGTATGCAGCTGTGATCTGTCCAAGGGAGGAATGTGTTGGATGTGATAGAGGAGTTACAGTTATGGTCGGCCAGCCAGTCAAGAGTTCTGCCTTTGGAGTGGGTGGGTGACAGGATTTTTTGTGTGAAGTCTAGGTTGGAGAGGTCCTTGAGGAAGGAGGTTGCTGTTTTGTCCTTTGGGTCATTATAGCCTAGGTTAAGATCACCTAGGAGTAAGGTTTTGGGGGATTTTTTTAGGTTTTCGCTGAGAATATGCGTGATTTGCCCTTGAAAATCGGTTGGGAGTCCTGGAGGCCGGTAGATGACGTGAATGTTAATGGTGTTGTTGTGAGAGAGGGATAGTTTGGCCGATAGTATGTCTGCATTCCCTTCCCATGTGTGGGGTGTGGGCCTGATATGGTGGATGTCTTTATAGATTATGGCAACCCCTCCCCCTGATTTTGTAGGTCTGTCTTGTCTAAGGATGGAGTAGCCTATTGGTACAGCTAGGGTAATGGCGGGGCCTGAGGCTTCATGCAGCCAAGTCTCTGTGATGGCTAGCAGATCTAGGTCGAAGCTGGAGATGAGCTCGTTGATTTCTAAGGCATGGGCAGTGAGCGATCGAGTGTTAAGTAATGCGCATTTGAGTGTAGGTGCTACCTGACTTCTGTTGGGAGGCCGCTGTTTCGTTTGTTTTTTCAGCTTGAAGTTGGGTGGGGTGGATGGTATAGTGGTGGGTGTGAGGTTGGAACACGGTGTGGGGATGTGGGGAATCCTACCCACAAAGTTGTGAGAGACAGATGTGCGAGAACCTAATCTATAGTTTCTGAGTGATGCTGGGATGTGTTGCGATGAGAAGGACCTAGGTAGTGTGCGTGTCCTCAGTCTGCACAGTCTGGTGCAGCTATTAGGTGTAGAGGTGTGAGGATGCGCGGTGTTGGGGCTGGGGTGAGGTGTCGAATTTGTGTTGGACTGCATCATGATGCTGGGGCTAGGTAAGCACGAGTGTAGATAGTGTCGTTCATATATTGCATTGGCGAGGAGAGCGCCTATGAGTAGTAGTGTGCTAATCTGGTGGTGCAGCCCTGGTAGCATGCTGGAATACTCTGTAGTGCACGTGGAGGGAGGCGAGACTGAGCAGCGATGGTTCTAGTAGTGCAAGGCGCTAGTTGCCTAGAGGATGTCAGAATATAGTGGTCTCTGGGCGACCATAAAGGCACTACGCAATAATACAGTGGTCTATGGGCGACCATAAGGCACTACGCAATAATACAGTGGTCTCTGGGCGACCATAAGGCACTACACAATACTACAGTGGTCTCTGGGCGACCAAAAGGCACTACGCAATAATACAGTGGTCTCTGGGCGACCATAAGGCACTACGCAATAATACAGTGGTCTCTGGGCGACCATAAGGCACTACGCAATAATACAGTGGTCTCTGGGCGACCATAAGGCACTACACAATACTACAGTGGTCTCTGGGCGACCAAAAGGCACTACACAATACTACAGTGGTCTCTGGGCGACCAAAAGGCACTACGCAATAATACAGTGGTCTCTGGGCGACCATAAGGCACTACGCAATAATACAGTGGTCTCTGGGCGACCATAAGGCACTACGCAATAATACAGTGGTCTCTGGGCGCCAGAGCCTCGCTCTGGTGCCGCTATGCGCCCGCCATTGCTGGGCCAGGCGGAAGAATCTGACGAGGTCGGGCGAGACTCAAGAAGCGTTACGCCTCAGAACTCGCCGTACAGCTGGCAATAATGAGTGTGCACGATGGGCATACCTGGCTGTGAAAAGATGTCAACCCTCGCCTTTGAGGGAGTTCGATGAGGCAGGGTGATCTAAGCACGGCCGAACCGTGTGTGGCAGAAGATGCTCCTCGGCTCAGGGGCTAGTCCGTTGTGTGCTGTTGCGGCCGGAATGGTGAGGGCAGGGTCCGTGGCCCCTGGCTCCTGATGCTCCTAACAGGCTCTCAACAGGCCTTAGAGTGGCCTTTGCGCTGGCCGCCGGCGTGATCCGCCTGCCGGCGGTTACAGCTGATTTTCACGATTTTCATTCATGGTTTGTGGCTTATTATTTCATGAGACCAATGTCCAGTTTCTATACAATGGTGGCTTTGCCTGCATTCTATTTAGTACTTATAGCTAGCCTATATGATGACTTGATCTATCTTGCGTTTCAGTGTCTCTACATTCTCTATGATTCTGATTTCTGCAGAACTTTTCTACCATGTACTTTTCTTCTTTATACTTTTAAGGTTCACTTAATTCTTTCCTTTGTTATTTCTTCTCTAGGATCAATTCTTTGTCTTCATTCAGTATCTCAGGACATTGTGCACACTTTCTTATGACATCATCAGTCCGTCTTCTTAGTTTGTTCTTATATTTCTTCACAGATCTCTTGCTGCAATCCGTCATTACCTCGTGGGTACATTCGATACGGTTGTCTCAATGGATATCTCCTTCCAAACACTTGCTGCAGGATTGGTATGATAGCTGGTGTCAGACAAGTCACGGTTTCATGTCCCCAATACAAAGCGGGTAGGGGGCAGCATCTCCAGCAGATGCATACATCTGCTCCTCTACCCCAGGGTCTGGGTCCCAGACACCTACCAAATTCCACAACCTATGGGAGCAATCTCAGCCTACTACTGCAAGCCAAGCTCTGACTGGACAGTGTGCAATTTTCATCAGGGCTGCAATCAAACTTCGGTCACTGAAAATGGTCTTGGGCTCTGGCCACCAATGCATGGCCAGAGAAGAGTTCTGTGAGCCATGGCTGGAGTCACAGACAACTCTCGGGAGCCAAGCACTAACTAGGATAAATTAGCTGTCAAGGAGGGATGCAGGATGACTTTGGTGACTACACTCATCTGGGGGACAGGTTTTGATGCAGGGCTGCTCTCGCTACCAAGCAGAACAGAGTTCTGTGATCCTTGGTATGAGTCCTAGCCTTCTCTGAGGTCAAAGGTCTGACTTGTCTGAGACACACCCACACAAGGCACTCAAATGTACTCTGAATGTTTGATCCCCATTGTGGCATCCGGTGCTAGCTGACCTAAGTGCTAAGGTGGGGGTGGCATGTGCAACACTTAAAAATACTCCCTGGGAAGACACTCATGCCAAATCCTGCTAACAAAATAGTGCCAGTCAGAGAGAGGAATGCCCAACAAGTGTGTGCCTCGCCCCGGACCCAAGTTGTTATTTTACAAATGGTACAACCAGATGGGCGTGCGTTTTCAGAAGTTCGTATGAAGGCTTATTGAAATTAAAAATGTTCTCTAGTGAGGGCTATAAGACTATGAGATACAAAGCAGACCCAGCTGTGCCCTCACACCCACATGTCTTCTAGGGGAAACAGACTACAGGTGCCATGGACCCCTGTGGGGTTCTGTAGGATAATTCTCAGCCATACCTTTTCTTTCCATCTGCCTATTCCCTGGGGCCATCTTGGAATAGCAGTATGTTTAATAAAAGCCCTAACTAACTGGGCTAACTCAGTCCTTGCCTATTTCCATCTAGACCAAGCCTTCCACAGTTTCTGTGTCCACCTGCCCGTTGAATCCTGCTGCTTCTGTGCTTGCATTCTAAGAGGAGGAAGCAAGCTGAAGTGAAATAAAAAAAACTGTAGGGGCAGGAATGGAGTGAAAAAGAAATCCTGGAAAGTGGAGAAAGATGGAGTGAAAGAGAAAACCTGGAGGGTAGAGTAAAGTAGAGTGACTGCAAACAACCTAGGGAATGAGAGAAGTTGGAGGGAAAGAGGAGGAAGAAGAAAGTTGATGATGGTGGAGCAAAAGAGAAAACCCAAAGAGCAGAGAAAGGTGAAAAAAGAGGACAAAAGCAAAATGAGAAACGGGTGAGCAGAGCAGCTTACCCCAAGAGCTGAAGAAGGGAAGCGGGGTACATTATACCCAGAAAAGGAAGACAGAGATCAAAGCCACTTAATAGACAAACTCTTTGGCCATTGAAAAGGTAGTAGAGAAGAAGAGGAGCTGGGCACCTTATCCCCAGAGATGAAAGACAGAGGCATTCGTCGAGTAATAACTTTGGCTCCAGAAATGAAAGCAAAAGTAGAGGTGGAGCCTGAGGCAAATGGGAAGGCAGAAAAACAAAAGGCTGAAGTGCTGGGCAAATATAATGGAGAGAGAAAGGGTAGGAGCTCTGGCCCAGGAAAAGTGGAAAATAATGGCTGAGGCCCTGGCTTTGTATAAGGAGAAAAAAAGTTGAAAGAGTTCCTGGCCATCAACACAGAGATCAGATGAGCCAGAAGAGTAGCCTGGGCTCCAAATCAAAGCGACCATGCTCCTCTACAGTAAGGTCCACAATTACAGATCCAGGGACAGAAGGGGAGAGTAGATTGTTTCACTGTGGGTTTATTATACATCATTGCCTGATGATGTTTGTTCTTTGTTGCTTTTTTGTGTGTACTTTTTGTAGTAGCTGCCCATGCTTGGGTCTCACCACTTCTAATCTCAGCAGGTACAGAATTGCTAGCATGGTCACTGTGTATGATTGGACTATTAATTATGGGCACTTGTCTTGCACCACACATATAGGATGTCTCATTCCTCATAATGAACAGTGCATTGCTGCCTATATGGCCTACATTGGGGACCTCAGACACTGCCTCTAATTGGCCTCCTCAATAGTCAAATCAGTTACGCCAGTGACATTCAATCTATATCCCCTACTTACACCCTTATCCAAAATGTAGCCTAATACTGCACTGTGCAATGCCAAGGAGGTAGTTTCCATTGCCTCACATGTATTAATTATAACCATTAGGATGTGTTTGAATGCTCAATATAGCCGCGTTGATTAAATAATCTCCCACCTGCTTTCAGTCTCCAGCATACTGTGTATATCCTCCTCAATACTAGCAGATGTAACTTCAATAGTTATCAAAGGAGATTATGGGGCAATCTGTGGTAATGTAGGTGTTGCATATAGGGAGATGTCTATCCGTTTACTCTCATCCACACCACAGGTTTACTTTAGGTCAACCGGAAGCATACAGCTACCATGGCTGGGGCAGCTGACATCCTCATTAAGCCGTGTATCAAATACTTCATTGACAATGTCACCCGTTAGTTCGATACTTGGTTGCGGTTCCAATTCCTCAATGGAGGGATGCGAAATAGACAGTTGAGTATCTTCTGGCGATATGGCACTAATTATGCTTCCAGTCAATTTAGTGCCTAAACATTCTTACGTTTCTTAAAGTTCAAGCTCCAAGGGATTTAATTCTCTATTCCGTCTGACCTCGCAAGTGGGAACAAAGTTAGTAATCCTATTAGTCTGACCACTTGATGCAGATTTACTAATTCCGCGAAGAGCTTTGATTATTTTAGGCAACACACCTGTGAATGTCTGAAAGGGTACATACGAGTGTCAAAAGAACACAGACTTTCGTCACTCACCACAGGGTAGTTCTTAGATGTATAGAGATCCTGTGATTCGAATACATTAGAGCAGATCTCCACTTCCTCAGCCAGGGGTGTTGCCAGGTCTGGAAAAGACCCAGGGCTATGCTGATGTTGGAACTGTCAGGACTGGGGGCTTGCTAGCCTTTTGGTTGTAGCTCCTGAGATTCTATCCAGGGCTACAACCAAAAGATCAGGGGCTATAGCCCCCTTAGCCCCCCCCTAGCAACGCCTCTGTCCTCAGCGATAAGCACTGCTCCATCTGCCATCATGCCTGATGGCGACAAGCTGCCGCGGCGCTGAAGCCCGGTTGAAGAGCTGCTGAAGCGCAGCTTCAAAGCATGCTTTAATTTTATAATCAGAAAAGTGTGCGGCTCAAAGGCAATGAGCCCGCAGTCGCCACCACCAGTGATTGTGGTCACAGGAGTCCAGCACGCAGCTCCACAGGTTGAAGAAATGCTAGAAACAACTGCACCGCTTCAGCACTTCATTAGCAGGAGAACATTCTTGTTAAAGGGCTGTTTTTCATTGAACTTGGATCTAAATCATTTTGGTGGTATCTCTCCATATGTACTGCTGAGATACCACCAAACTTGTAATGAGGCTCATTGTCTTGATGTTCTTGAACCGTTAGGTCCTTTTTAACTGAGGAAGTGAGTCAATACATGGATGGGGGTTCAGAATAGCTCTCACACCAATAATCAAACCGATTTAGGAAGCTGGCAAATAAAAGTTGTTTTATTGTCAATTGTCTAAAACAACGGACATCAATGGACGTCTCACAGCATAATCTCGAAGCATAAGATGAAAAAGCATCCTTATATATCAAAGACTCGTCATAAGTGATGCCATTCTACGTGGCAAACTGCGAAAACCTATTTGAGATTGTGATAGGTCTGCGGGGAACAACTAGGTATACTTTCTGTAGGGGATTGGATAGTGATTGGATTCTATAGTCAGGTGGACAATGTATGCCCGCCCCTTTTGCAAGTCATCCTCACTATTTGTTAGATTCACGACACACCATTAGATCTCAAGATATAGGGCTCTTCAATATTTAGCCCTCTATAATTGGTTGGCACGCTTGTACGCTTCAAGAACATTTGACTCGCTAACAGCACGCAAGCTGGTACCCCAGATAGTTGTGGGTGAACTTGACCATGCCACCCCACCCAATTAGCCCAACATCGATCATCAGTCATACCGTCTGCCATTCAAAGTGTCTTTGAACTCGGCCTTGTAAAGTATCACTGCTCCTGAGAATAGAAGGGAGTCTAAGCATGTTCTTATCTTCAAGTCTCGATGCAGCTTATCCATTTTCTATTTCCATCCATCCCACGAGACAGGAGACTGTGTTTGATCTCCTTTCTTTGCATTTAATGATTTTAATTGAATAAAACTTGGCACTCATAATATTTCCGTCGCAGCTTAACAGGATATTGCCTTCTTTCTCATGTTCCTTGTGTCTCCTTGAATAGATAACCAGTTATTGGCTTCCCCAGCCCTTGACACTGGGCCAGACAGCCTTCTCTTCACACATACAGGCCGATTCATGGAATTAATGTGCGCTGAAAATTCCTGCGCAAGCGTCGGAAACCGTGCGAATCGTAGTGCAAGTGCGATAATCGCAGCAAAACCCGCACACATCGATTCATGGAAGTCCGTGCGCGAGTAAAATCTGGGATGTGCACTGAAAATCTGCATGGCGCACATAACAAAAGTAGGCGTAACAAGGGGCGTGACACGCGGAATGGGGAACAACGCGTGAAAATGTGGGCGTCACGGGGGAAGTACAGGAGGCAAATGCGCGGAACACCCACACGCTCGCCTACAACACGTATTCATGGAATCGAGTAGGGCAAACCAGCGCACCGGCGAAGACGCGCACAGGCGTAAACACGTACGCCACATGAAGGCAGGCGGTAGCGTCCCTGCGCATGAAAAAAATGTGTGCTAACAAAAAGCACGTATATACAGCTCTGATGATTGTCCCATACTGTGGCCCTCTAGGACAAATGACGTGCAAAGGGGTACGTGACGAACACGAACACCCGCTGTGTCAAAAATAGCGTTTGCGTGTATTTCGGGGGTGCGCGGGAAGTTTCACACGCGATTGGCCTTGGGCGAGCGGGGTGCGTGTAAATCTGGGGTTGCGGGAAGTTTCACACGTGGCAGGCCCTGTGCGAGTGGGTATGTGTATATCTGGGGTGCAGGGGAGTCCTACATGTGAATTGGCAGTGTGGCTCCTCCCAGGTGTTCCCTCTACAAACTCCACGGCCACTGCAGGCAGCCCACACCACAGGGGACTACCCTGCACACCTGGTCATGTCCCGCAGGCAGCCCATCCACAATGGGCATGCCCTCCAGCCAAGCCACATGTCACCTTGAACTACTGATCACCAACGCATGACCCCCTCCACCCCCACCCCCCAGCAGTGCAGGGCACCTGCCAGCAGGCCCCCACTCATGTCCCACTAATGTCCCCTTGCACCCCCACCCCCAGCACCAGCAATGCAGGGCACCTGCCAGCAGGCCCCCACTCATGTCCCACTCATGTCCCCTTGCACCCCCACCCCCCAAAAGTGCAGGGCACCTACCAGCAGCCCCCCATTCATGTCCCACTCATGTCCCCTTGCACCCCCACCTCCCAGAAGTGCAGGGCACCTGCCAGCAGGCCCCCACTCATGTCCCCTTGCACCCCAACCCCCCAGAAGTGAAGGGCACCTGCCAGCAGGCCCCCACTCATGTCCCACTCATGTCCCCTTGCACCCCCACCCCCCAGCAGTGCAGGGCACCTACCAGCAGGCCCCCACTCATGTCCCACTCATGTCCCCTTGCACCCCCACCCCCCAGAAGTGCAGGGCACCTGCCAGCAGGCCCCCACTCATGTCCCCTTGCACCCCCACCCCCCAGCAGGGCAGGGCACCTGCCAGCAGGCCCCCACACATGTCCCACTCATGTCCCTTTGCACCCCCAACCCCCAGCAGTGCAGGGCACCTGCCAGCAGGCCCCCACTCATGTCCCAATCATGTCCCCTTGAACCCCCACCCCGAGCACTGAGGGGCACCTGCCAGCAGGCCCCCACTCATGTCCCACTCATGTCCCCTTGCACCCCCACCGCCCAGCACTGAGGGGTACCTGCCAACAGGCCCCCACTCATGTCCCCTTGCACCCACACCCCCCAGCACTGAGGGGCACCTGCCAGCAGGCCCCCACTCATGTCCCCTTGCACCCCCACCTCCCAGCAGTGCAGGGCACCTGCCAGCAGGCCCCCACTCATGTCCCCTTGCACATCCACCCCCCAGCACTGAGGGGCACCTGCCAACAGGCCCCCACTCATGTCGCCTTGCACCCCCACCCCCCGGCAGGGCAGGGCACCTGCCAGCAGGCCTCCACACACGTCCCACTCATGTCCCCTTGCACCCCCACCCCCCAGCAGTGCAGGGCACCTGCCAGCAGGCCTCCACTCATGTCCCACTCATGTCCCCTTGAACCCCCACCCCCAGCACTGAGGGGCACCTGCCAACAGGACCCCACTCATGTCCCCTTGCACCCCCACCCCCCAGCAGTGCAGGGCACCTGCCAGCAAGCCTCCACTCATGTCCCACTCATGTCCCCTTAAACACCCACCCCCCAGCAGTGCAGGGTACCTGCCAGCAGGCCCCCACTCATTTCCCCTTGCACCCCCACACCCCAGCACTGAGGGGCACCTGCCAACAGGCCCCCACTCATGTCCCCATGCACCCCCACCCCCCAGCACTGAGGGGCACCTGCCAGCAGGCCCCCACTCATGTCCCACACATGTCCCCTTGCACGCCCACCCCCCAGCAGTGCAGGGCACCTGCCAGCAGGCCCCCACTCATGTCCCACTCATGTCCCCTTGCACCCCCACCCCCCAGAAGTGAAGGGCACCTGCCAGCAGGCCCTCACTCATGTCCTACTCATGTCCCCTTGCACCCCCACCCCCCAGCAGTGCAGGGCACCTGCCAGTAGGCCCCCACTGATGTCTCACTCATGTACCCTTGCACCCCCACCCCCCAGCAGTGCAGGGCACCTACCAGCAGGCCCCCACTCATGTCCCACTCATGTCCCCTTGCACCCCCACCCCCCAGAAGTGCAGGGCACCTGCCAGCAGGCCCCCACTCATGTCCCCTTGCACATCCACCCCCCAGCACTGAGGGGCACCTGCCAACAGGCCCCCACTCATGTCGCCTTGCACCCCCACCCCCCAGCAGGGCAGGGCACCTGCCAGCAGGCCTCCACACATGTCCCACTCATGTCCCCTTGCACCCCCACCCCCCAGCAGTGCAGGGCACCTGCCAGCAGGCCTCCACTCATATCCCACTCATGTCCCCTTAAACACCCAACCCCCAGCAGTGCAGGGTACCTGCCAGCAGGCCCCCACTCATGTCCCACTCATGTCCCCTTGAACCCCCACCCCCAGCACTGAGGGGCACCTGCCAACAGGCCCCCACTCATGTCCCCTTGCACCCCCACCCCCCAGCAGTGCAGGGCACCTGCCAGCAAGCCTCCACTCATGTCCCACTCATGTCCCCTTAAACACCCACCCCCCAGCAGTGCAGGATACCTGCCAGCAGGCCCCCACTCATGTCCCACTCATGTCCCCTTGCACACCCACCCCCCAGCAGTGCAGGGCACCTGCCAACAGGCCCCCACTCATGTCCCCTTGCACCCCCACCCCCCAGCACTGAGGGGCACCTGCCAGCAGGCCCCCACTCATGTCCCCTTGGACCCCTACCCCCCAGCAGTGCAGGGTACCTGCCAGCAGGCCCCCACTCATGTCCCCTTGCACCCCCACTCCCCAGCACTGAGAGGCACCTGCCAGCAGGCCCCCACTCATGTCCCACACATGTCCCCTTGCACGCCCACCCCCCAGCAGTGCAGGGCACCTACCAGCAGCCCCCCATTCATGTCCCACTCATGTCCCCTTGCACCCCCACCTCCCAGAAGTGCAGGGCACCTGCCAGCAGGCCCCCACTCATGTCCCCTTGCACCCCCACCCCCCAGAAGTGAAGGGCACCTGCCAGCAGGCCCCCACTCATGTCCCACTCATGTCCCCTTGCACCCCCACCCCCCAGCAGTGCAGGGCACCTACCAGCAGGCCCCCACTCATGTCCCACTCATGTCCCCTTGCACCCCCACCCCCCAGAAGTGCAGGGCACCTGCCAGCAGGCCCCCACTCATGTCCCCTTGCACCCCCACCCCCCAGCAGGGCAGGGCACCTGCCAGCAGGCCCCCACACATGTCCCACTCATGTCCCCTTGCACCCCCAACCCCCAGCAGTGCAGGGCACCTGCCAGCAGGCCCCCATTCATGTCCCAATCATGTCCCCTTGAACCCCCACCCCCAGCACTGAGGGGCACCTGCCAGCAGTCCCCCACTCATGTCCCACTCATGTCCCCTTGCACCCCCACCCCCCAGCACTGAGGGGTACCTGCCAACAGGCCCCCACTCATGTCCCCTTGCACCCACACCCCCCAGCACTGAGGGGCACCTGCCAGCAGGCCCCCACTCATGTCCCCTTGCACCCCCACCTCCCAGCAGTGCAGGGCACCTGCCAGCAGGCCCCCACTCATGTCCCCTTGCACATCCACCCCCCAGCACTCAGGGGCACCTGCCAACAGGCCCCCACCCATGTCGCCTTGCACCCCCACCCCCCAGCAGGGCAGGGCACCTGCCAGAAGGCCTCCACACATGTCCCAATCATGTCCCCTTGCACCCCCACCCCCCAGCAGTGCAGGGCACCTGCCAGCAGGCCTCCACTCATGTCCCACTCATGTCCCCTTGAACCCCCATCCCAAGCACTGAGGGGCACCTGCCAACAGGCCCCCACTCATGTCCCCTTGCACCCCCACCCCCCAGCAGTGCAGGGCACCTGCCAGCAGGCCTCCACTCATGTCCCACTCATGTCCCCTTGCACACCCACCCCCCAGCAGTGCAGGGTACCTGCCAGCAGGCCCCCACTCATTTCCCCTTGCACCCCCACCCCCAGCACTGAGGGGCACCTGCCAACAGGCCCCCACTCATGTCCCCTTGCACCCCCACCCCCCAGCACTGAGGGGCACCTGCCAGCAGGCCTCCACTCATGTCCCCTTGCACCCCCACCCCCAGCAGTGCAGGGCACCTGCCAGCAGGCCCCCACTCATGTCCCCTTGCATCCCCACTCCCCAGCACTGAGGGGCACCTGCCAGCAGGCCCCCACTCATGTCCCACACATGTCCCCTTGCACGCCCACCCCCCAGCAGTGCAGGGCACCTGCCAGCAGGCCCCCACTCATGTCCCACTCATGTCCCCTTGCACCCCCACCCCCCAGAAGTGAAGGGAACCTGCCAGCAGGCCCTCACTCATGTCCTACTCATGTCCCCTTGCACCCCCACCCCCCAGCAGTGCAGGGCACCTGCCAGTAGGCCCCCACTGATGTCCCACTCATGTACCCTTGCACCCCCACCCCCCAGCAGGGCAGGGAACCTGCAAGCAGGCCTCCACACATGTCCCACTCATGTCTCCTTGCACCCCCACCCCCCAGAAGTGCAGGGCACCTGCCAGCAGGCCCCCACTCATGTCCCACTCATGTCCCCTTGAACCCCCACCCCCAGCACTGAGGGGAACCTGCCAACAGGCCCCCACTCATGTCCCCTTGCACCCCCACCCCCAGCAGTGCAGGGCACCTGCCAGCAGGCCCCCACTCATGTCCCACTCATGTCCCCTTGCACACCCACCCCCCAGCAGTGCAGGGCACCTGCCAGCAGGCCCCCACTCATTTCCCCTTGCACCCCCACCCCCCAGCACTGAGGGGCACCTGCCAACAGGCCCCCACTCATGTCCCCTTGCACCCCCACCCCCCAGCACTGAGGGGCACCTGCCAGCAGGCCCCCACTCATGTCCCCTTTCACCCCCACCCCCCAGCAGTGCAGGGCACCTGCCAGCAGGCCCCCACTCATGTCCCCTTGCACCCCCACTCCCCAGCACTGAGGGGCACCTGCCAGCAGGCCCCCACTCATGTCCAACACATGTCCCCTTGCACGCCCCCCCCTCAGCAGTGCAGGGCACCTGCCAGAAGGCCCCCACTCATGTCCCACTCATGTCCCCTTGCACCCCCACCCCCAAGCAGTGCAGGCCACCTGCCAGCAGGCCCCCACTCATGTCCCCTTGCACCCCCACCCCACAACAGTGCAGGGCACCTGCCAGCAGGCCCCCACTCATGTCCCACTCATGTGCCCTTGCACCCCCACCCCCCAGCACTGAGGGGCACCTGCCAGCATGCCCCCACTCATGTCCCACTCATGTCCCCTTGCACCACCACCCCCAGCAGTGCAGGGCACCTGCCAGCAGGCCCCCACTCATGTCCCACTCATGTCCCCTTGCACCCCCACCCCCCAGCACTGAGGGGCACCTGCCAACAGGCCCCCACTCATGTCACCTTGCACCCCCACCCCCCAGCAGTGCAGGGCACCTGCCAGCAAGCCCCCACTCATGTCCCACTCATGTCCCCTTGCACACCCACCCCCCAGCAGTGCAGGGCACCTGCCAGCAGGCCCCCACTCATGTCCCCTTGCACCCCCACTCCCCAGCACTGAGGGGCACCTGCCAGCAGGCCCCCACTCATGTCCCACACATGTCCCCTTGCATCCCCACCCCCCAGCAGTGCAGGGCACCTGCCAGAAGGCCCCCACTCATGTCCCACTCATGTCCCCTTGCACCCCCACCCCCAAGCAGTGCAGGGCACCTGCCAGCAGGCCCCCACTCATGTCCCCTTGCACCCCCACTTCCCAGCACTGAGGGGCACCTGCCAGCAGGCCCCCACTCATGTCCCACACATGTCCCCTTGCACGCCCACCCCCCAGCAGTGCAGGGCACCTGCCAGAAGGCCCCCACTCATGTCCCACTCATGTCCCCTTGCACCCCCACCCCCAAGCAGTGCAGGGCACCTGTCAGCAGGCCCCCACTCATGTCCCCTTGCACCCCCACCCCACAACAGTGCAGGGCACCTGCCAGCAGGCCCCCACTCATGTCCCACTCATGTCCCCTTGCACCCCCACACCCAGCACTGAGGGGCACCTGCCAGCAGGCCCCCACTCATGTCCCACTCATGTCCCCTTGCACCACCACCCCCAGGCGTGCAGGGCACCTGCCAGCAGGCCCCCACTCATGTCCCACTCATGTCCCCTTGCACCCCCACCCTCCAGCACTGAGGGGCACCTGCCAACAGGCCCCCACTCATGTCACCTTGCACCCCCACCCCCCAGCAGTGCAGGGCACCTGCCAGCAGGCCCCCACTCATGTCCCACTCATGTCCCCTTGCACACCCACCTCCCAGCAGTGCAGGGCACCTGCCAGCAGGCCCCCACTCATGTCCCCTTGCACCCCCACTCCCCAGCACTGAGGGGCACCTGCCAGCAGGCCCCCACTCATGTCCCACACATGTCCCCTTGCATGCCCACCCCCCAGCAGTGCAGGGCATCTGCCAGAAGGCCCCCACTCATGTCCCACTCATGTCCCCTTGCACCCCCACCCCCAAGCAGTGCAGGGCACCTGCCAGCAGGCCCCCACTCATGTCCCCTTGAACCCCCCACCCCACAACAGTGCAGGGCACCTGCCAGCAGGCCCCCACTCATGTCCCACTCATGTCCCCCTGCACCCCCACCCCCCAGCACTGAGGGGGACCTGCCAGCAGGCCCCCACTCATGTCCCACTCATGTCCCCTTGCACCACCACCCCCAGCAGTGCAGGGCACCTGCCAGCAGGCCCCCACTCATGTCCCACTCATGTCCCCTTGCACCCCCAACCCCAAGCACTGAGGGGCACCTGCCAGCAGGCCCCCACTCATGTCCCACTCATGTCCCCCTGCACCTCCACCCCCCAGCACTGAGGGGGACCTGCCAGCAGGCCCCCACTCATGTCCCACTCATGTCACCTTGCACCCCCATCCCCCAGCAGTGCAGGGCACCTGCCAGCAGGCCCCCACTCATGTCCCACTCATGTCCCCTTGCACACCCACCCCCCAGCACTGAGGGGCACCTGCCACTAGGCCCCCACTCATGTCCCATTGCACCCCCACCCCCCAGCAGTGCAGGGAACCTGCCAGCAGGTGCCCACTCATGTCCCACTTATGTCCCCTTGCACCCCTACCCCCCAGCACTGAGGGGTACCTGCCAACAGGCTCCCACTCATGTCCCCTTGCACCCCACCCCCCAGCACTGAGGGGCACCTGCCAGCAGGCCCCCACTCATGTCCCCTTGCACCCCCACCCTCCAGCAGTGCAGGGCACCTGCCAGCAGGCCCCCACTTATGTCCCCTTGCACACCCACCCCCCAGCACTGAGGGGCACCTGCCAACAGGCCCCCTCATGTACCCTTGCACCCCACCCCCCAGCAGTGCAGGGCACCTGCCAGCAGGCCCCCACTCATGTCCCCTTGCACCCCCACCCCTCAGCACTGAGGGGCACCTGCCAGCAGGCCCCCACTCATGTCCCACTCATGTCCCCTTGCACCCCCACCCCCCAGCAGTGCAGGGCACCTGCCAGCAGGTCCCCACTCATGTCCCACTCATGTCCCCTTGCACCCTAACCCCCCAGCAGTGAAATGGCGATCTCATGACACAAACCAAAAGTCAACTATGTACATCAACACATGTCCGCCACATGAAGGCAGGCGGTAGTGTCCCTGCTCTAACAAAAAGCCCATATATACAGCTCTGATGAATGTCCCATACTGTGGCCCTCTAGGACAAATGACGTGCAAAGGGGTACGCGACAAACACGGACAGCCGCTGTGTCAAAAATAGCATGTATTGCGCGGGTGCGCGGGAAGTTTCACACGCGATTGTGCCTGGGCGAGCGGGGTACGTGTACTTCAGGGGCTCGCTGGAAGTTTTACACGCGATTGTGCCTGGGTGAGCGGGGTACGTGTACTTCAGGGGCTCGTGGGAAGTTTTACACGCGATTGGGCCTGGGCGAGCATGGTACGTGTATTATTGGGGTGGGCAGGGAAGTAAATGAGGCAAATGCGCGGAATGCCCACATGCACGCGCCAAAAAAAATGCACTAATCCGTAAACACGTACGCCAGCAGGAAGCAGGCATACGTGGACCCGTGCAGCATAAAAGTGTGCGCAAACAACAAGCAAGCTCAGATGCCAGGATGAACATACCGTTCCTAGCAGCAGTGGTCGTGGGATACCGCAGGAGGAGGAGGAGGATAGTCAGGCCCAGAATTTTCACACCCAGAACCAGCCTTTTTGGCATGCCTGATGACCAGGTGTATGGGAGGTACAGGTTTCCACCTCACATAATACTCGACCTGGTCAGTGAGTGGGAGGATGACCTCACATAACCCACCCTCTGCTCCCAAGCACTCAGCCCCCTGGAGAAGGTCCTCAATGTACTGCACTTTTTGGCCACCAGATCATTTCAGCGGACAAGTGCCATAATGGGGGCGGTGTCACAGGCCACGCAGTCACGCTGCCTACACCAGGTCTTGGCCATCATGACTGCACGCCCATCAGTCCGCAGGCACATATACCTGCCCAGAACACCTGCAGAAAGGCAGGCTGCCGTCCAGGATTTCTACGAGGTGGCACGATTCCCCAAAGTCCTAGGTGCCATTGATTGCACCCATGTGGCTCTACGTCCCCCCAGGGCATCAGAGCACATCTATAGAAACTGCAAGTACTGGCATTCCATCAGTGTCCAGGTAGTATGTGATGCCAAGGGAATCATCACCTCATTATATGCCAATTATCCAGGGTCCACCCACAACAGTTTCATTTACAGAATGTCAACCCTAAACCGGGACATAGAAGCTGGGCGGCATGGCAATACATGGCTGCTCGGTGATTATAAATGCCACAGCACATGCATGCATGCCAGATACTGAGTAATGTCACAACCCTACTAATGATACCCATCACCACCTCCTTAGGGAACAGTGCCTACCCTCTGAGCACCCACATGATGACGCCAATTCAGAACCCCACCACGCCACCCGAGGTAAGATACAACACAGCCCATATTGCAACCCGGGGCATAGTGGAGCGCACATTCGGAGTGCTCAAGTCACGCTTTCTCTCCCTTGACCGTTCTGGCGGTCAGCTGTTATACGCTTCCCAGTAGTGTGTAGGATCATAGTGGCAGCATGTGTCCTGCACAACGTTGCAACACGCCGGGGCCTGCCGGTGGACATGGTGGTGCCCCCACATCCCCAACCACATGCACGCCCGCTGCGCATGGGAGGGGAAAGGGCACGGGGTGAGGCAGCCCAAACGCAGCTTGTGGCTAATTACCTCACTTAGAATCACACCCCTGTGGAGTGCACACAGCCCTGCCACATACCAGCTAACAATCGATGATGACACAAGGGACAGTGAACTGTCACAACCATACCAGCCTGAGATTGGTCACCTGGAAGTGTCACAATGTGTGTATCCCTACCTACAGAAACACCACCAATGCTGTGTCATCAAAATACGCATATGCTGCTAAATACATTACCCCCTTTCAAAATACAACATGAGAACAGTGCCATGTCACCCAACCCCTCCCCAGCACCACCACCCAACACACCATGGCATGTCATGCTATGTGAGAGCAAACAAAGCAATCCCGAAAACCTGACACAAGTGTCACAAAGTACAGTGTCCCTAATGGAAACTGGCCACACACAATATGCTCCCAGTAATGTTGAACTAACAACACACATGACCAAATACTTACCAACAATACAATTCAGCTACACAAGCTCAAACATAACTAAAACATGTCAGTACTAAGTTAAAGTAGTCGTAGTCTTACAACCTGAATATGCCACCACATCGCCCCCTTCCAACTGTAGTCTTGCAGGCTTCAAAACCTGTCTGTGTACTGCATGCAACATGAACTCCATCTCCAAAGTAGACAGCCTTGTGAAGACATGAGGAATGAACCTGAAAATTCAGAGGGAGACATTTAAACAGAAGCATACATAATTCCAACATGCAGTGTACAATACAACAACAATATACACAAGGAATGTCTACACAGTATTGACTACAGACTGCCCACACAGCTCATGGGAGCCCAACATCACTGTGTACATCACTGTCACTTGGTCAAACCCTTTGCAAGCCCAAGGAAACGGGAAGCAGGAGGGGTGTGTGTCTCACGAACCCAAGCATCGAACCCAAACTCAGGACAAGCCTGCATGTGCCCAGCCGGAATAAAGTGGATGCCCACGGGAGCCACACAAGGCAACACACTGTTAAAAAATAATAAAAAATAAAAAATAAAAAATCAAAAAAGCAAAAATCAAAATTCAAAAAAGCAAAAATAAAAAATGGCCATGTGGGGGTTGGGGGGGGGGCACCCAGGAGGTCCGAGGACAGGGTGCGCACCAACAGCCGCCTGTGTGGATGTTGGGAAAAAAAAAACACCTCCATGGGCTCATGACCTGCACGGATATGCCAATGTGGGAGAACTGCTGCTGTCGTTCTCATTACCCTTTGCTGCTGCCACAGGAGGTGGTGGTGCTATGGGAGGCAGCCCACGCAAAGCCCTGGTATGGTCCTCCATGACAGCAAGCATGCAGTGTGGAAGGTCTCGTTCTGGAGGCCTATAGTGCGGAGATCCCCATGCAGCACCTAACGTGATGCCTGAATCTCCTCCCGAGTTGCCTACATCTCAGCTGAGAGCGAACGTGTGAGCCGCTCCAGCTTCTGTTCTGTCCTCAAGTTAGTGGAAGTCTCAAGGTCAACAAGAGTCTCCCTGAGGTGATTGAGTTCTACCCTCAGGGCTTCCCTGTGGCCCTGGGACTCTACTGATATCGATTGGCATAGAGTCTCCAGTGCCGCCCATCTGTCCCTGTTGGACGCCAACATGGCCTTCCTGTGTGATTGGCAAATGGAGTCTGTTGCCTGCTGTAGTAGCTCCATCTGCCTTTCAGGGGGGACAGTGGAAGTGGCCACCCTCTCCATTGCTTGAGCCATCATCTCAACTAATGCTGCATGTTGGGTTGCCATACCGTAAATTGATTGTTCCCATGTGGTATTGCCTGGTGGTGTACGGCCACCGCGTCGGCGGGCACCACACCTGTTTGGGGAAAGGCGATCTATGCCTTGCTGTGCCGGCACTGCCTGAGGCTGCAGGTCTGCATTCCCCCTCTGATCTGCTGGCCCAGGAACAGGATCAGATGTTGTGGAGTGTGACCCTGCACCCGTAACCGCCAAAGGCTGACTAACCAGCACTGACATCCCCATAGAGGGTTCTACCCCTGGTGCAGGTGGGTTGGACAGAACAGAACCCCTTCCAGAAACACTTACCTGTGACGCACATCGGTCTCATCATCCAAATCAACACCTGAATAGAGGTCTGGGGAGGTGCACCCAGAGACACCCCTCGACAGAATCGTCTGAAACAAGAGTGGGTTCTCACCCACCACCACACCAGGTCCCCCACTGGTGGCTGGTTGTGCCTCAGGTTCCTCCTGGGTCTGCACCATCTCCTCAACCTCACCAGCATCAAGTGCGTCATCCCCTGCAAAAACATGAAAGACACAAAATGGAAACTGGCATTAGCACCATAGCACACAAATAGGCCTGACAAGCTACAGAACCAGTACATGATTTACAAATGTCCCACATGACTATAACCCTCCCATGCATGCACTGTCACAGAGTTGGAAGGGGAGGCAAAGTCTGACACTGATGACACCAAGATGGAAGAGCAACACATTTGCTGCATGCTGGGTAGCACTGCCATCACACATTGGCCTGTGAGTGGCATGTCCTATACACATAAATGACACATGCATCACACAGATGGCATGTACCGTAGCCATGGTACATTCCACAAGTACATCCATATGTCAGTGAATGAGTACTGTCACCCATCCATGTGAGATGGGCATGAAGAGATGAAAAATGCCACATAGTGTGAAAAGATACGCCATGTGCCACACACTGCAACAGATCCAGTGTACAAAAATACAGTGATTGCAGGGCCATGTACACATCAATGGTTGTGCACTTCAACATGACATGAAATAACTAGCATGTTCCACATTCAAACAGGCCCAAAAACATCATGTAATTAGGACAATACTCATTCAGCCTGAATGGTCAAATCTTTCAACTACCAAGGTGACACATGTGGGCCTATGTGAGGTTCTTCACTGACAGAAGCATGTCAGATATGTGACAATAGGGCTGAGGAATGTGTTGCAAAAGTGGGAGAATTGAAACAATCAGCCTGAAAGAACACTGAAAAATACAAACAATGTTGTTGCATGATGCCACCTCAAGGGCAACTGCCGTAATGTTGCGCTAAATTACTACTGTGGGCAGAAGGGATAGTGTCACACCCAAATTCAAGGCCGCAGAATGTTTTGGATGAAGCGCATGGGTGACCCATACTACTCAGTCACACACACCCTCACCTTGCACTCAATCAGAACCCGTCACCCAAACAACATACACATGCATTACACACACATGCATGGGCACTCACCAGACAATGTGTCATAATCTGGTAGTTCTCCCACACCTCGGATCTGTTCCTCTGTGACGAAAGACCCAGCATCAGACTCATGTTCAGTGAGTTTGTTGTCCTCTTGTGGAGACCCACCGCTAGTCACCAGAGTAGCGGCATGACTTGAGGCCAGCTTGTCCTTTGCTCTGCGTTTCAGGTCGTTCCACCGCTTGTAGCAATCGTCAGCTGAGCGCCTCACAAATCCAAGGGCACTTCTGTGGTTGGCGATGGTCTGCCAGTGTGCCTTACATTGACCCGATGTGGTCTTGGACCCTGCAGTCACCACCATTTCGTGGCTATGTTGCAACACATAGCTCACAAGTGCATTAAGCTCTGCGTCATTAAAGCAAGGCTTCTTTGTTGTGTCGGAGTGTGTGGCCATGCCTGGGGTCTCAGCCTGTCATGCCAGAGCACCCTTATTCCTCTTTTTAGAAGGTGGAGCGGAGCCAGAGTGGCTAACTCTGCTCTGGTCAGTAGGGGCAGAATCACCAGTGGACTGGGTTGTTGGAGTTTACGAATGCACATTGACCATAGGACTTGGTGCAGGCATTGTCTGAAGTGTGATGTTGGCAGGGGGAACATCAGTATGATGGACCAGGACCGACACTGTCCTGGCTGGGAGAGTCAGAGCTGGGGCGGATGGAGCTGCAGCTGCACCTGCAGCCTCACCACCCTGCATACTTTGGGCAGCAGATGACATAGCTGCCCCAGATCCACGTGCCTTGGTGACAACTTGCACCACCACACGTGGCCTAGACTTGCTGACCTGGGAGTCAGCCAGGAAGTCATCCTGTGCCAGGTCAGGTGCCACAATGGACTGGTCCAACAGGGGCTGAGCTGGGATGGTCTCAGCCACGTTTCCCTCAACCATGGGGGGGGGCATGGGTGTCCCTGATTGGTCCTCCACACATGGGGGTCTAGGGGCACCCTGCAAATCCTGGCCATATCCCCTACCGCGCCCACCACATCCACCTTTTGAAGGTCAGTCACCTTTGCCTCCCTTACCGCTTGGTCACCTCCCAACCATGGCACTGATGTTGTTGTGCGTATGGGAGGAGCAGTAAACTATTTTCTTGGGCAATTTGGGGTCAAAGGGGTAGGATACTAGATGTAATTCGTACCCTAGTGCTCTAACAAGGCTGTCTGTGACACCTGGGGGAAGATGACGGGTCACGCAACGCACAGGCAACCTAAAAACAAAAATAAACGTGCACGCCACCCCTCATGCACCACGTGCGTGGAAAAATGAACCCGCACTACGCTCTGACACCCAGAAACGTACGCATGATACACGCAGCCTACAATGACCTCTGAAGGGATACGCGTGTAAGAGGATTCAATTCAACACTACAGCTAAGTCAACGCCTAGTCTATAATACTGAATGAAAACCCTTATTGATATATCTTTAGGTCCAGTTCATGCGTTCTGGATGACTACCCCTATATAACACCCCTCTCTTGGAATCCCCCTGACCCCACTGAGCCAAGAAGTAGTTCTGTTTTGCAAGTTTAAAAGGTTTATTTGATAATTTAAACAATAGATATATATATGACACTTTATAATAAATTAATAATTGAAGAGCACACTTAATCTGATATGATAAAGATCAACAACGGAGAATCTGGCACTACCACACTTCTTATAATCACTAATGAGTTGACATGAAATGGATAAGGTAGCACACTGGTAAATAGGAACAAAAGAAGAAGGTGGTACAAAATGCTTTATAGAGTTCAAATGGATGCAAGGTTGAATGAATGAAATGCAGTATAGAAATACTCAATATGATTTCAACAAAACAATGTAATCACTTTTCTCTGGCAATTCCCTCCCCCCCTTGATGCAAGGCAAGGAAATGGAAGGAAGCACACAGTTCTCAGAAATGCGATCAAATGTGATTCAGTTCACCCCAGCAAGCTTAGACTACAGAAGTTTGAAAACACAGATAGGAGTTTTGAAAACACAGGCCCAAATGCTTTGATATGTGCTAGCAATGGATGAGAAATATGCTGGAAATGCTTTTTAATTCCCTTTCAGAGGTTCAGGGTGAGTGGTATCTAGTTAATATTAGTCCAGGCTCACACTAGCAATGATGCAGGGATAGTTAGCAGGTTAAAACGAATTTCTGGCAAATGGAAGGCAAGCAGCAGCAGTTTTTACATGTGAAGAAATTGCAAATCGCGGTAAAATTCGCGGATGCGTGTTCCGCGATTGCGGTAAAACTATAAGGGGTTCTTGGTGCGATTCAAAGCTACGATTCTAAGCTATCAGAGGAAAGTTACTGCAAGTCTCTAGCCCAAACGGTCGCGGAGATATGAGCGATTTAATAAAGGTCGTTTTTGGGTTTGCAAATTTCAAAAGCTCAAAATGACAAGTGCAGCTTGCAACTAGCAAATCACAGGTGACAGCTTTACAAGTGACAGGTGACAGTTAGGAGACAGTTCTACTTAGATTAAAATAGGATTGAATTATATTATTTTAACTAAGAGATTGGTTCTGCACAGTTTTCTAGGTACTCACACTATATTCTTGAGTGAAATGGGCCTCGCCATGGATCTGGTCAGGGTTTTGGACTGGGCTCGGGTCTGGTCTGGTCTGGCCTCTGCACTTCACAGTGATCTGGGTCAGCTCTCTCTGCTGGTCTGGGTCTCTCTGGGTACAGCACTGCTTTCTCTCTGGTCTGGTCTCTTAGTTCTGGATAGATTGAAGTCTCTAGTTTGGCTTTCTGGAGGTTGATGGAGGTAAGTATGGATTTTTCCGGCAGAGCGTCCCGCTGCAGATGGATTTTGAAGGTCCCTATCTGTCCTGTCTGTCTGCTTTTATGTGTTTAGAATGTGGGTGTGTTCTAGCATCACTGACCCTACCTCTCTCTCAGCTTCTAATTGGTCAAACTTCCATTTATCATTTGATTGGGGAATGAACTGTGAGTCAGAGTGATGTCATTTTACAGCCTGCAGAAAGTCCACTCCTCCTGTCAACTTACACACAAATCTAGATTTGAAACAAATACATATTTGCAGAGGTACATATTGTTTTAAAATCATATGCACCCATCATGCATTACAGGAGGTATCCCCTGTTCAAACTCTGCTCTTCCTGGGAGCTTGCATTCAGAACTGGCACATATTTCACTTTTTAACTGATTTTGCAATTTCTGACATTGACCCAACTTTACATACATGTGTGCAGGGAGTACGGACATTAACTGATGAAGTTTCAGATTTTTAACATGCATACATTTAGAGTTATATCCACTTTTCCGCTAAAACCCCCCTGAACACGCCACCGGGTCGAAAAACCTCTTAAAATGTGGGCAGAAAAATCACAAGAATTATGGTATCATTTATAAAATTTTCACATGTCCGCTCTATGAGTTATTCATCTTTTTAAAGTTATGTTCTGGCTCCAAAGGGGTGTGGTTTCCCAGGTCACATGGTATAGAAACCAGTCTTTCCAGTTTCTGCCAAGCCAGCTTGCTCTCACAGGCAGTGCCCCTCCCAGCTCTTGCCAAGAGGAAGCTACATTTTACGACTGCGGTAATAAAAACCTTTGCCTGAGTGAAGAGGGCTTTGTTCACTCTCCTGCAGAGCACAGATAATTCAATTATCAGATAGATGGCATATCCTTAGTGTGGGCAGCAAAAGGAAGGTTGGCCTGGGAACACAGTGGTGACTCAAGTTTCCCTCCTGATGGGGTAGTTGCCAGGCAGAATTCAGTTCCTTAAGCCGGGTTTCAGATAAAATGTCACTTTTTGTTCCCCAGTTTCTGCATTCAAATAAAACTAAACATTTTTACATATGCAGCTAGAAGGCTGATTCTAAGTTTAAAACTATGACATTTAAACAGTTACAAAGGCATGTGACACCAAACATAGCTCACTCATTTAATCTAAACATTTTCGATTTTAGTGTCTTTAAATCCAGTGCAACTTAAACTGCTGACTCCATAGCAGTTTTGTTATAAGCATTGTTTTGGGCTCTTCATTTCCCAGATTTTGTAGGCACACAACACTCCATTCTACCAAATGTCTGCTGGTGTCCAGTGAGTTTTTAGATGTGTTGCAATGTTTAAAATAGACAGTTTGAGCCTGCCTTCAGAGAAACACAGGGTGGTTTTAAACTGCCGGCTTTTGGATAGTGGTGAGTACTGGTACTGCACCCATTTTTGGGATTTAAGAAAATGAATTCCCAACAGTTATGGGTTTGCTTTTGGCAATCAGCATTGCCACTCCCAATGGTTTCAGACTACTGTGCGGGTAGTCCAATGGTGGTTTTAAAGCGCTTTGAAGCTAACCGGCGCTACTGTTTTTCCTTTGGCAACCCATTTCCCTCATGGCAACCCAGCCTTTCATTCTCGCACTGGTGGGTGGCAAGTGAGGCAACCATTTTAGTGGGCGCACAAACTGCGCAGCTTTCCTGGATTTCAGCGCACATGTGGGTTTTCCGCCATCTTGAATTTTCTAAGCCCACAGCACCAAATGTTGCAGCATGATAGCTTAAACGTGGGTCAGGACACCCAACAAGCCCCCCCACGCGACTGCACTTTGAATTTGAGTCGATGGGGAGTCGCGTGCCCATGGGTTTTGACCCACGCACCGGTCTGTCCGCATAATCTTCTTCCTCTTCTGTAGATGGCACAGTTCAGCATCTTCTTCTCCATCCGGTACTGATCGATCGGTTCTCCTCGCCAGTCCTGATGGGAGTATTGGGCGGTCCACTGGGCCCATTGGATCTTCGTTCCCGGTCTCCGGATCATCCTCCTTGGCCAGTCTCAAGGTCTTCTTTCTCCTAGGACGACAAAGGAAGAGCGGCAATACCTACTCATAGACGTTTTTCCACCACTGTTGAGATGGTGGGACAGCATATGCATTTCATCATGACGAAACATTACATTCTTACTTTGATAAAAAAAAAAACAGTATAACTAAGAGACAGTTTCATGCAAATCACAATATTTTAGAGACTAGATGTGGTATGTTTTATGATTGGAACTGAATTAGTCTAAGACAGTACCCGCTAGGATTCCAGAGGATTCCTCCAGTTGTTGCAGAGTGTGCCTGGGATGGCAACACTTCAACTGGTTTATGTGGACCCACTTGTCTTCCCCCTCTGCCGAACCGCCTTTCGGGATGCGGATCTTGTAGGCCACAGGGGAGATCTTATCGACGATCTCAAAGGGTCCTTTCCATGTAGGCAAAAATTTGCGCTGCTTGGCCTGGTTCCTTTGGAAGTTGTATAGATAGACCCGGTCTCCCACCTGATATTCCTTCCTGGAAGTTTTCAGGTCATAATGGGTCTTCATGCTATCAGCCGATCTTTCTAGATTCCGCTGAGCATAAGCAAAAGCATGTTGGAGGTGTTTCCTTAAATTCTCTACATACTCATGAGTAGTGGAGGCATTTATCAGTGTCTGCTCTTGGGTCCTGTAGAGCAAATGCTGAGGAAGCACCATCTTGCGTCCAGTCATCAACTCAAATGGTGACATTTTGGTTGCAGATGAAGGGGTAGATCTGATGGCCATTAGGACCAGAGGTAATCGGATATCCCAACTTGGCCCAGAATCTGCCACAAACTTCTTTAATATGCTCACAATTGTCCGGTTATATCTCTCTACTGCCCCAGAAGAAGCTGGTCTATAAGCAATATGCAGCTTTCTCTTGACCCCCAGTATCTCCCACATCTTTGTCATTACTTCACTGGTGAAGTGGCTACCTCTGTCTGACTCAATCCTTTGAGGTAGACCAAAACGGGAAAAGATGTGGTTAATCATCAAGGCAGCTGCAGTTTCTGCCTTGCAATTTGGGGCTGGGAGACATTCCACCCACTTGGTAAACAAGCATGTCACAGTCAACATGTACTTATTCCCCCTAGCCGAGCGAATCACAGGGCCTACAAAGTCGATTTGTAAATCTGACCATGGCAGTGTCATTCCCCTCTTTTGTAAAGGCGCCCGGTGTGTGAGGGATGTCGGCTGAAATTGTGCACACACAAGACAACCCTTCAAATATTGGTTGAGGTCCTGGCCCATGTGTGGCCAGTATGCAACCTCTCTTAAGATTTCCAATGTTGTGTGAAACCCCCTATGACCGGCGGTGGCCGCATCATGGGCGTGACTTAACATCAGGCTTCGGAATGAGGTAGGAACCACCCACTGATCGTGGCCAGCTTTGGATTTCCTTACCAGCAAACCGTCTTGGATTCGGAACATTTTTGGACATTTCATCAACACTCTTAGGTCCTCTTTCCCAATGTAATCGGTATCCGTCAGGGGAAAGTTCTCAGGGTCCTCAAGGTGCTGGTAAAATTTACCAATAATTGGATCCCCCTTCTGAGCGGTAATCAAATCAGCATCAGGGGTCTCCTTACTCCATTGTGCAATTGAAAGGTCGTTGTGAGCATTGGTCTGGGACCTAGTGATAGCAGTGACCTGGATTTCCCCCAATAGGGACTCAATCTCAATTAGATCCCCTTGGATGGCCCCGGTTTTGGCCAGCTGATCAGCTAAGTCATTTCCAGTTTTGTCTGGTCCCTCTACTTTGGAATGACCCTTGATCTTTTTCCAATAGATGGTCATCCCATTCGATGTGACCAGATCATCAATGTTTTGGATCAACTTCCCATGTTTCAAGGGTTTGTTGTTAGCACATAACATGCCTCTGGTTTTCCAATTAACCAGGTGCTCCACGAACCCGTTCCGTACATAATCCGAATCTGTGATTATGACCAGTTCGTGGAGTTGATGCTGGACAGCAGTGAGGATGGCATGATGCACAGCCATCAATTCTGCCACCTGACTACTTCGGGGACCAATTTTGTATCCAGCGGAGGGTTCTGGGGACTCATTCACCCATGCATTCCCTACGCCAGCCACCAGTTCTTTCTCCCCGTCGTTGTCAACATGGTAAGAGCATCCATCCACATAGACAGTGGGCATTCCCTCACACTTGTCCTCTTCAAAGACTTTGTGGGGGGAATTAAGGTATGCCTCCATGTTGTCCTTGATTTTTAGACTTTCGTCCTCGAGACAGTTTTCTCTGGCACAATCATGCAAGTCAGCCAGACCTTGCGCGAGGGGACTCTTCTTGTTTTGGCCATATCTGACCTCCACAGGAAAGCCTTGCATTGACAGAATCCAGGAAGTAATTCGGGAATTACTCACATTTCCGGCCCGGATTCTGTCACTTTGGAGATATTGCAGAGGCTGGTGTGGAGTCTCCACTATGATGTGTTCCCCCTGGATAAACGGGCGGTAATTCTTCAATGCCCACACCGTTGCCAGGAGTGCCTTCTCACAATCGTTGAATTTTTCCTCCACAGAGGATAAAGTTTTGCTCGCATAGGAGATTACTTTATTGACCTTGTCATGCTTTTGGTATAATACTGCCGTCAAGCACGTATTAGAGAACCCCGTCTCCAGGAAGAACTCCTTGTTTCTGACAGGGTAAGCTAGGCAGGGCGCTTGTGAGAGGCTTCTTTTGAGTTGTTTTACTGCCTCGGCTTGTTCTGGACCCCATTCCCACTTGACCCCCCCCTTTCAGGAGATGAATCAGGGGTCTGGTGATCTCTGCGTAGCCCTCAATGAACTTTCTGCTGTAATTAGTCAGTCCAAGGAGGCTCCTTAGTTCCCGCAGAGTTGTGGGGTCTTTCAGTTTCTGAAGTGCTTCCACTTTCTTTTCCTGGGGACAGAGACCCTGAGGAGTAATCTCATGGCCCAAGAAATTAACACGGGTTCTACACCACTGTGCTTTCTGAAAGGAAAGTTTTGCTCCGGCGGCCCTCAACTGTGTCAGAACATAACGGATCTCCGCTATATGTTCCCCCACAGATGAACTTTTAATGAGGACATCATCTACATAAGCCAGGTTACCCCTCGCACCCAGGTCGGGCATGGCCTTATGTAGGAAAATATTGAACTCATTACCGGAGTTAAGGTATCCGAAGGGAGTCCGGGTCCATGTGTACTGCTGGCCCCCAAAGGTAAAAGCCAGTTTGTATTGGTCCTCCCTACTGACAGGCACGGTCCAGTACCCATTGGTCAGGTCTATTGCAGTGAATACCTGTGACCCCTGGATCTGGGCCAGCCCTTGGTCAATGTAGGGCAGTGGCCATCGGGAAGTATGGACCCGTTTGTTGAGCTCCCTGAGGTCGGCGCAGAGTCTCCACTGGCCGTTTGGCTTCAATATTCCCAGCACCGGATTATTGAAGGTGCTGTGGACGGGACGGATTATTCCCCGGTACTCAAGGTTCTTAATTATTTCGGTAAGGGACTCCATTGATGCGAGAGGCAAGCGATATTGCTTCACAAACACAGGAGTCATGCCAGGGTCCGTGGGGATTGTTGTTGTGTGGATGTCAGTGCGACCACAGTCATATGAGTCTACCGCAAAGAGATCTTGGAAATCCAAGAAAACTTGTTTCAACTTTTGCTTTTGTTCCAGAGTCACACAGGCATCAGCTAGGTTGACTCTCACTTCCACCATCTGCCTGAAGCCTGGAAAGACTTCTGGTTTGGCTATTTCAGCGGCCTCCTCCAGCTGGGTGGAGAAGTCCCTGGTCAGAGTGCTGATTTGGACCGGAGGCTTCAGGTGGGAAAGGCAGCCCTCATGGACCTGGAAAATCACCTCATCCCTCCTGAAGTCACAAGTCACATCTTCCTTACCATAGGGGCAGGAAGTGTACACCAGGAAGTTCCCCCCATGCCGGGTAAAGATCCTGTCTGGTGTTGTATTGTCATCACTGTCACTGTCAAAACAGTCCTTGGGGATTGGTCCTAACAGTTCATTTACAAGATCAATGGAGAAATGTCGGTCATCAACCGCCATTCCAATAATGGTGCCTGCGGCTAGAGTAATACTCTTTAAGTCGCTGTTATCCACCTCTATTGGAATGGTGTCATGTTCTATGTTGACTAATGGTGTTGGGTTTACCCCCAACCCTTGCTGTTGGAGAGAAGCATTTAGATGTATGTAAGCATCAGGGTTTTTCAACTCTTGTCCCCTTTTAACTTTCACTTCCAGGGAGAATTGTCGGGTCCTTTCTGGGATGGTGACTTCCTCTTTAATCTGAATTTCAACTGCATAAGGTAGTAATTGAGCTGACCTAAATGCTTTTTCTGGATCATCAAAGCCCATGGGATTATCCGCTAATCGGGACCAAGCTTTGAAGTTTATTAGGTCCAAACTAATGGCAAAGCGATTGAGAATGTCACTGCCTAAGTAAAAGGCGGCAGGGACGTCTCGCACGACCCAACAATTGTGGACTATGCTCTTGTTGCCAATGGAGATTTTGAGCATACACCTGCTTGGCAGGAGATGTTTGGAATTAGGTGCTTCCAGGTCCATTTCCCATTTGTCTATCAGTTTGAAGGTGGGAATGGCTGGATCTTTTGGGAGTTGGCGAAACATGGCTTCGCTGATGAAGCTCTTACCGTTGTTCACACACACTCGAGCGAGAACAGAGTCCTTCCCATCATTTAACTGAACAGGGATGAACAACTGCTCTTCAATTTGCTGAATATCAGCCAGGCTCTGAGCTGATTTCACATCTTTCTGGACTATAGGAGTGTGAGTTTCTGATTGTGGATTAGTATAGAATCTCAGAGTGTTTCCTTCCAGCGTGGAATACCACCTTAAATTGGAAGGAAGGTTGATTTTCAGAAATAGAGAGGACCCCCCATCACCAGTCTGTTGTCCTACCGCTATTACTGTCACGTCTGGAATCTGGTTGTTCTGGAAGTGAAATTCTACTTGGTCAGATTTTTGTTCAACCATGTGGCAGGTGCCGTTTAAACTAACATGGTTAACACTCTGTTTTAATTTTATTGGTCGGCTAGTCTGGGTCCAGAGGACCTTGTTTACACAATCTATTAGGGGTGACAACCTTCTCAGGAGGTCATTCCCTAGTAAACAAGGGGTGCCCTCTGGGGTCACAACTATGACCGGGTGTTTCAACTTATGTCGCCCAATTTTAATGTCCAAGTCTGCAGTCCCCTCAACGGGAATTTCCTTCCCGTCAAAGTTCTGTAGTTGTCCCGGAAGAGAGGTGAGAGGAATTTGGTAATCCTCTCCCCTTCCTGCATTCAGTTCATCAAAGGCCCTTCTGGACAGAAGGGTAGCTTGAGATCCAGTGTCCACCAGTGCCGAGATTGTACCCTGCCCCTGTACTTGTACCGGGGCATAGTATCTTCCCTCCTTCTCCTCAAGGGGGCACAGATAATGTACATTTTTGGACAACTGGTGGGCTAATTTTCTGGTTTTGGACATTGCAAGAGAAGAGATTTGGGCAGAATTCTGTGGAGAGCCTTGGGAATCTGAAAGAAAAAGTTGGCAACTGGAGATCAGAGCCATTGTGGGTTCCCCTGGTTCCGGTTCTGGGCTGCCCCCCGCTTTTTGGAGGCAGTCCCCAGGATGGGTTTGAACCAGGGGATTTTCTTGCTGTTGGTTCTGGGATGAGATGGTGGGCGGCGGTAGCTCAGTCTCCACATCTCCCCAGTCTGGATTTGCATCCCTAGGGACCCATTTTTCTTTGGGAGGAGTTCCCCCCTCTCTGAAGGAGAAGATCCTTTTCCCAGGATCCTCTGAGGATCCCTCTCCCTCAAATTGGAAGATCTGTACCTCCTCCTCAAACTGAGTCTGTTTGGGTCTTTTGTTTCTCCTACCCCCCCTCTGCTCCTTAGGAGGCAGACTTTCAGGGGCAAGAGATTTTGTTTCCGGTTCCTGGGTTTCCAGGGGCTGTTTACAAGTGAGGAAGGAAGCTTCCTCCAAGGCTTTACACCCCCCTTCCCCTTGTGCCTCCTCCCTGTGAACCGGTGAGTTATCGGGGTGCTGCCCCCGTCATTGTTCTGGAGCACCAGGTCCAGAGTTGGGTGCGTTCTGCGCCGGCATGCCCATCTGGGGGTTCTGCTGCGCCCTCAGTATTTGACCCAGATCCCGTGCCATATTTTGGACCTGGCGCTCTAACTGGGAAACCCGCTCAGGCTGATACGGGGCCCTGTTTTCTCCCCTGGGCTGATCCCGGGAAGGGTAGCTATCCCTTCTTTGGTAGTACCCCTGGTTGGGAAGATTTGGGTACCCCTCCACCCTTGGCCTCCCCTCTCCCGGATTCAGTGGTCTGGGCTCAGGGAATTGGGGAAAGACGGATGGATGGTTTTGGGGCTGAAAGTCGGGTGGATATCTGGGGAAAAAGTTCTGCCCAGGGTTTGGTAAATTTCTGCCCTCCTGTGGGAAGTTTGGAGGGAAGTTCCCTGGGTTAGGTGCTTGGCTGGATCCCCCCCCTTGGGCTGGAGGAGTCCACACATAACCCAGGATGGGTCGATTTCCCTTGTAACGGGGACTTACATAATCAGGAGAGCGAGGGACCCCATTTGTGGGGCTGCCTCCCTGGCTCCCTGTCTGTGACTGGCCCGAGGACCTTCTGGGCCTAGCATTATTAGGTGCAGGTAGGTTTTTAGGCCCCCCCATCTCCAAATCTAAAACGGGGGTGACCTTTACCTCTGCCACCTTGGCAGCAGCAGGGGTGGTGTTGGCTTTGGGGTTTTTCTGGGCATTACTTTTGCTATCTACCGGTTTCTGCACCTCATAGATCCGGGTAGCCTGTTCAATGACCCAGTCTAAAGATCTTTTCTCGTGAAAATCCCTCACGAGCTGGGTCATGATATATTTGGGCAAGGCATGAAAAAATGTATTAACGAATTCTCGACTGTCTGTGCGCACCCTTCTGGTGGTCTGCGCAAAAGCACGCTTTAACTCCTGCACAAATTCTTGTGGGGCCTGATCCTCCCCACATTGCAAATTGTAGGCTGCCTTGCGAGCCTCTTGAGGATTTCTGTGAACAGAAAAATGTTTCAAGATGGCCGCCTTATAGGTGGACCATCTTAAATGATTTTGGTCCTCCAGCCCTGCAAAGAAACTGGAGTATTCCGGGGAGAAGGTCCACTTTACATATTGAATACAGCTTTGGCTGTCCTTCAAATGGAAAGTCTCCATCATTTGTTCAAACAACTCTAAGTGCTCCCAAACAGAATACTTAGCGTTCTTATGGTAAGGCGTGATGACGCTCCTGATCGCCTTAATCTGCTTTAAGGGGTCCTTAAGCAAGGCCCTTTTTGCCTTATTGGCCTTTTTGGTTCGGGTAACCCTTGTCCATTCTTCCTCGGACTCAGAGGCACTGCTCCCAGAGGTCCCCGTCTGTTCTTCCAGGTTTTCCCGGATTCTGCGAGCCTGGGAATGGCTGGCAGAATGTGGGGACCTGGTCTCCTGTGTCCTGCGCAGTTCAGAGGAGTCTTCAGATTCCTCCTTGCTGCCAGGATTTGATGGGTACCCCCTCCACTGACCTAACTGGGCAGAGGTTTTCAGGATGCCCTTAATGGGCCTACTCTCCTGGGGTTCCCCATTGAACTGTACTGTACTTGGGTGCCCATACCCGGATGCCCACCCCTCCATTCCTGAGTGGTTCTGGCCTATGAGCCCCATACTCTTAGCTGGATAGTAATCTGCCATCCCTGTGGCCCTGTGCTCATGTGCGCCAGGGAACATGGGGGTGGCAGAGTCCAGGGACTGAGAGGTATGAGGGCCTCTGGTACTAGCGCTCCTGAGGTTATGCTCCGGAGTTTCCCTTTCCCAGCGAACCTCATCTCTATCCGCCCCTGCTCCCTGTTGCAATGCAAGAGCCTGCATTTGTGCCTTCAGTTCTTCAGTTAAGGCCTTACTGGACTCTATCAGTCTCTCCTGCATCGCTACCTGTTGTTGGAGCCTATCATTGTGTTCACAGAGGGCCTCGTTTTCCCTCTGTGCTTCCTGGTTGGTCCTGGAGAACTGGGCCAGTCTTTGCTGCAGGAGGGTTACCTCCTGAGCTGTGTCCCTATTGGCCTGCTCCTTTCTTGCTAGAGCATCCTCCACCCTCCTGGTGTGCTCTAACAAGTTCTGGTGTTCTTTATGGAGATCACCCAGTCCCTGGTGGGCCAGGTGATTTTCTTCCATTTTTCTTTTTAAATGGCAGACTTCCTGGCCTAAGGCGTCTCTTTCCTGACTAAGAGCCTGCATTTGTGCCGCCAGGTCGTCCCTTTGCCGTTGAAGGGCACCAGCTTTTTGGCGCTCCTCCTCAAACTCTGCCTGGGTATCCAGGTCTTTCAAGATCAGCTTGTTGCTCTCTACCTTCACTCTATCTAGATGACTTTGCAGGGTGGCTACCTGCTCCGTGCATGCCCTGTTAAAGTCTAATTGTTGCTCCAGCTTTTTCTGGTTCTGCAGTAAGGAGTCCAAACTGTCTTGGTGCTCCTTCTGCAGGGCCAGAAATCGGGTATCCTGGTCTGTCTTTTCCTGTTGTAGGATGCCCATATCCTCTTTTATTTTAATGATATATTGCCTACTATTATTTTCTGCCTCCTGGCTCCTCTGCAGCCTCTGCTCAGAAGAGTCCAGATCAGATTGGGCCTTCTGTAATGCCATCTGTTGCCTATTTGCCAGATTTTGGCTTTCAGCACATCTATCCTGCATGTCTCCCATATATAGGTACAGGTATGCTGCTATCCTGGCAATCTTATTGTGTTCCTCTTTGGCTTTAGGAGCCATATATAGTTCACTCAGGGCCACATGTAAGGGACCCTGATCTCTATATATATCTGACCCTGTTTCAGTGACCTGTTGTGTGATGGCCTGCAACCACACATCCTGGCCCTGTTCGGTCCATTCACCTCTCACAAATAGCTTATGCAAGAGGTGCTCTCTGGCTATTTTCATGTCTACTAAGGTCGTCATTCTAGAGATTGGTCTCTGACCTGACTTACAGAAGTTAGTATTTTATTTTTGCAGAACAGAACTTTTCTTGGAGTGTCCCTTTTGAGGAATGCTTCACAGCGTAATGCAGCGTGGTGATCCGACCGGATGTATGTATCCCGTCCGTTAGCACCCTGTATTAAGCTGCACAAGTGGTAAATCTAACCCAACGTCTCGGCTCGAGCCCCCAATTTGTAAGAGGATTCAATTCAACACTACAGCTAAGTCAACGCCTAGTCTATAATACTGAATGAAAACCCTTATTGATATATCTTTAGGTCCAGTTCATGCGCTCTGGATGACTACCCCTATATAACACCCCTCTCTTGGAATCCCCCTGACCCCACTGAGCCAAGAAGTAGTTCTGTTTTGCAAGTTTAAAAGGTTTATTTGATAATTTAAACAATAGATATATATATGACACTTTATAATAAATTAATAATTGAAGAGCACACTTAATCTGATATGATAAAGATCAACAACGGAGAATCTGGCACTAGCACACTTCTTATAATCACTAATGAGTTGACATGAAATGGATAAGGTAGCACACTGGTAAATAGGAACAAAAGAAGAAGGTGGTACAAAATGCTTTATAGAGTTCAAATGGATGCAAGGTTGAATGAATGAAATGCAGTATAGAAATACTCAATATGATTTCAACAAAACAATGTAATCACTTTTCTCTGGCAATTCCCTCCCCCCCTTGATGCAAGGCAAGGAAATGGAAGGAAGCACACAGTTCTCAGAAATGCGATCAAATGTGATTCAGTTCACCCCAGCAAGCTTAGACTACAGAAGTTTGAAAACACAGATAGGAGTTTTGAAAACACAGGCCCAAATGCTTTGATATGTGCTAGCAATGGATGAGAAATATGCTGGAAATGCTTTTTAATTCCCTTTCAGAGGTTCAGGGTGAGTGGTATCTAGTTAATATTAGTCCAGGCTCACACTAGCAATGATGCAGGGATAGTTAGCAGGTTAAAACGAATTTCTGGCAAATGGAAGGCAAGCAGCAGCAGTTTTTACATGTGAAGAAATTGCAAATCGCGGTAAAATTCGCGGATGCGTGTTCCGCGATTGCGGTAAAACTATAAGGGGTAGGAATGCGGTTCTTGGTGCGATTCAAAGCTACGATTCTAAGCTATCAGAGGAAAGTTACTGCAAGTCTCTAGCCCAAACGGTCGCGGAGATATGAGCGATTTAATAAAGGTCGTTTTTGGGTTTGCAAATTTCAAAAGCTCAAAATGACAAGTGCAGCTTGCAACTAGCAAATCACAGGTGACAGCTTTACAAGTGACAGGTGACAGTTAGGAGACAGTTCTACTTAGATTAAAATAGGATTGAATTATATTATTTTAACTAAGAGATTGGTTCTGCACAGTTTTCTAGGTACTCACACTATATTCTTGAGTGAAATGGGCCTCGCCATGGATCTGGTCAGGGTTTTGGACTGGGCTCGGGTCTGGTCTGGTCTGGCCTCTGCACTTCACAGTGATCTGGGTCAGCTCTCTCTGCTGGTCTGGGTCTCTCTGGGTACAGCACTGCTTTCTCTCTGGTCTGGTCTCTTAGTTCTGGATAGATTGAAGTCTCTAGTTTGGCTTTCTGGAGGTTGATGGAGGTAAGTATGGATTTTTCCGGCAGAGCGTCCCGCTGCAGATGGATTTTGAAGGTCCCTATCTGTCCTGTCTGTCTGCTTTTATGTGTTTAGAATGTGGGTGTGTTCTAGCATCACTGACCCTACCTCTCTCTCAGCTTCTAATTGGTCAAACTTCCATTTATCATTTGATTGGGGAATGAACTGTGAGTCAGAGTGATGTCATTTTACAGCCTGCAGAAAGTCCACTCCTCCTGTCAACTTACACACAAATCTAGATTTGAAACAAATACATATTTGCAGAGGTACATATTGTTTTAAAATCATATGCACCCATCATGCATTACAGGAGGTATACCCTGTTCAAACTCTGCTCTTCCTGGGAGCTTGCATTCAGAACTGGCACATATTTCACTTTTTAACTGATTTTGCAATTTCTGACATTGACCCAACTTTACATACATGTGTGCAGGGAGTACGGACATTAACTGATGAAGTTTCAGATTTTTAACATGCATACATTTAGAGTTATATCCACTTTTCCGCTAAAACCCCCCTGAACACGCCACCGGGTCGAAAAACCTCTTAAAATGTGGGCAGAAAAATCACAAGAATTATGGTATCATTTATAAAATTTTCACATGTCCGCTCTATGAGTTATTCATCTTTTTAAAGTTATGTTCTGGCTCCAAAGGGGTGTGGTTTCCCAGGTCACATGGTATAGAAACCAGTCTTTCCAGTTTCTGCCAAGCCAGCTTGCTCTCACAGGCAGTGCCCCTCCCAGCTCTTGCCAAGAGGAAGCTACATTTTACGACTGCGGTAATAAAAACCTTTGCCTGAGTGAAGAGGGCTTTGTTCACTCTCCTGCAGAGCACAGATAATTCAATTATCAGATAGATGGCATATCCTTAGTGTGGGCAGCAAAAGGAAGGTTGGCCTGGGAACACAGTGGTGACTCAAGTTTCCCTCCTGATGGGGTAGTTGCCAGGCAGAATTCAGTTCCTTAAGCCGGGTTTCAGATAAAATGTCACTTTTTGTTCCCCAGTTTCTGCATTCAAATAAAACTAAACATTTTTACATATGCAGCTAGAAGGCTGATTCTAAGTTTAAAACTATGACATTTAAACAGTTACAAAGGCATGTGACACCAAACATAGCTCACTCATTTAATCTAAACATTTTCGATTTTAGTGTCTTTAAATCCAGTGCAACTTAAACTGCTGACTCCATAGCAGTTTTGTTATAAGCATTGTTTTGGGCTCTTCATTTCCCAGATTTTGTAGGCACACAACACTCCATTCTACCAAATGTCTGCTGGTGTCCAGTGAGTTTTTAGATGTGTTGCAATGTTTAAAATAGACAGTTTGAGCCTGCCTTCAGAGAAACACAGGGTGGTTTTAAACTGCCGGCTTTTGGATAGTGGTGAGTACTGGTACTGCACCCATTTTTGGGATTTAAGAAAATGAATTCCCAACAGTTATGGGTTTGCTTTTGGCAATCAGCATTGCCACTCCCAATGGTTTCAGACTACTGTGCGGGTAGTCCAATGGTGGTTTTAAAGCGCTTTGAAGCTAACCGGCGCTACTGTTTTTCCTTTGGCAACCCATTTCCCTCATGGCAACCCAGCCTTTCATTCTCGCACTGGTGGGTGGCAAGTGAGGCAACCATTTTAGTGGGCGCACAAACTGCGCAGCTTTCCTGGATTTCAGCGCACATGTGGGTTTTCCGCCATCTTGAATTTTCTAAGCCCACAGCACCAAATGTTGCAGCATGATAGCTTAAACGTGGGTCAGGACACCCAACACGCGACACACGGAGCAAGCACAGTTGCTAAGTACATGCGGAACTCACCGTCTGCCTGGAAAAAGAATGTGAAAAATACGCGTGTGTGTGCGTTGGCAACACACCCGCCAAAAGAAGAATTGTACGCTGTCTGAGGAGACAGGACAAAAGGAGAAGTGAACACTGTTTGAGGAAACAGGCCCAAAAAAAGTAGAACAATGAAAGCTGTCAGAGGTAACAGGGAGTACGAACTTGAAACGCTGTGAAGTAATCGTGTGTGAACCGACAAGAAGTACAGAATCAACCCACTCGCTCTCCACAAAAAGCACATACAAGGAAATGGCGTCCTACACATATCTTTTAAACCGGCCCACACCTACACGTCACTTACGCGTGTACGCGCCCTTTCCTCCAATTACACGCGCTGACACTCGGACGTGCAGTTTTTCCACGTGTGCTCTGTCATCACGTGCTATGAGGGAAACACCCGCGCACGTCACGTCACAGACACGATTACACGCTAAGGGCCTTTGGTCCAATGAAATCGCGTACGTGCGCTGACGCACTTACGCGCTAAGGGCCTTTCCTCGAATTACACGCTGACGTGCAAGATTTTCACGTGCCAAATCACTCCGTATCAAGCTGGCCATGCTTTCACACACGGAAGACCACGCTCCTGCCCAGAAGGCCGAATTACTGCCCCCCAGAGCCCTGAGCACGCTCCCACCTGCCATCTGCTGCTGCCTGATTGCCTGCTGCCCATGTGCCCTGCCATTTGCTGCCTGCACGTCAGCCAGGGGTGCTGTTGCTGTGACCACCCATGCTGGAACCGAAGACTCCTGACTGGGATTCCATCGCTCCACAGCCCAGCCCCAGGACCCAATTGCCCACCCACTCCTACCTCTGGGGTTGCCATGTCCAGCACTACAGCATCTGGCGGCACTGGCAACCCCCAGCCAGAGAGGCAGAGGGCCACCAGCTTCACTGCCACTGAAGTTGGTGTCCTGGTGGAGCAAGTCCTGGGGCAGTATGATGCCCTCTTCGGAAGGTTGCGTGCCGACAAGGAAGGACGGACCAGGATCTGGACGGACATCGTGACTGCAATCAACGCGGAGGGGGTGGCAGTCCGCGAATTCCATCATGTCAAGAAGCGCTGGGAGGACTTCAGGTCCAGGACCCTCTACAAGGCCCGGCGCCTCTTGAAGGCAGCGGATGCTAAGGGGCGCCGGGGACACCTGTCGGAAGACCTAATGAGGGTCCTGGAATGCGTATGCCCAACGCTCCACGTCCAGGTCCTTGAGAGGCAGACCCGTCTGGAGTCGAGCGGTAAGTGTACATGCATACTGATTGGAAGCTGTGCGGGTGGTGGTGTGCCAGTAGTGTGCAGGTTGCACAGGTGGTTTTGTAGGGCCATGTATGGCTGTGTATGTACAGGGCTGTGAGGCTGACACATGCTTGTCCTTTCATGTGTGAGACATATGGATGGTGTATTTGTGGGTAAGCATGCAGGCTAAATGCAGATGTGTGACCACACATGTTTGAATGACTGTGTATGTCAGTTGTCAAGGTTGTGGTGTCACACATGGATGTTGGTTCCAGCTGCATGTATCTGCACTGTGTACATGTGCATGTATGTGTATCTGACAAGTGTACAACTGTCATGCAACATGGATGCATGTGAGACTGATATGTAGAAGACTGATTGCCAGATGTGACATGGATGCCGATCTCATCACTGCGACACTTGGTTGAGGTGTGCACATGCATGTAAGTGTGGTGGCGTGTGTGCATGTCTAGTGCACTCCCTGTGTCTCATGTTTTGTCTGGCTCACCTTTGCCTGCTCATGCTGTCGTATGTGTATGGATGGTGCTGGCTGTTGCGATATGGCTGTGTGATTTGAAATGACATGTGTGTTGGGGATTGTGATGCCATGTCTGAAGTTTGACAATGCCACGCATGTGCAACTGTCATGTGTGTATGAGTCCATTGTACAGTGCCCTGATGCCTGTGTCCTATCCCTCCATCTGCAGCGTCGATTGATGAAGAGGGCTGAGAGGATGCTGTGGAGCACAGCGGCAGGGATCGCACCGCCAGCCGGAGACGCAAGGCCCAGCTCCCCTCCCAGGTTGTCATCTCGTTGGGGAGTGAGGAGTCCGGTGCCGCGTCCCTGGTCGCAGCTGCCGAGGGGAGGTCCAAGAGGCGGAGGTCGGAGTTGGACTTCTCGGCAGCCGAAGGGGCAGCTGAGACCCCACAGGGCCCAACGGAGGAAGATGGCATGGAGTCATCCAGGTTGGTGGGGGGTTTGGTGGAGGAGGAGGCCGTGCAAGGGACAGAGACGGGGTCTGGAGGTGGGGATTCCAATGGTGCTAGTGGTGCAGTGCAGGGGCAGGGACAGGAGGCAGCACAGGCCGCCGCGTAGGTGCCTGTGTGTAATCCTGTCCCCGATCCTGTGACTGCATCATCTTGCACCAGCAGGGATACCTACGTCCAGACCCGTTTTCAGGCAGGGGGTGAGCTTACGACAACTGGCCTTCCTCTGTCTGCAGACGTGACTATCCGGGACCGGGTTGAGCCTGTCCTGGGTGGTGTGGCATTGCGTCAACGGGCCATGCGAGGCAAAATGCAGTCTTTTCATGGGGAGACTGCATGTCGTCTCGAATGGCTTGTTGACCACGTCGACCTAATGGGACAGGTCACCAGGGCCAGATTTCTCTGTTTGCTGGGCCTTGTTCCGACCCCCTCCTCAACTGAACCCACTATGCGCCAGTCGTACTCCGTGCCATCTTCCCACCCATGTGTCACCTGGATGCCCTGTGGAGCTGCCTCTGACCCTGCAGCCAGGCTGGTGGAGGACACATCCCTGCCACAGTCAGGAGTCGGACGTCCAGCAGGGGTGGCCACCTCAACAACTGCACCCCAGGCGGAGGAAGATCTGCAGGCAGCAAGAGCCGGGGCACGGGCAGAGGCACAGCAGCAGCAGCAACAAGGTGGGAGCCATGATGGCTCGGGGCCTTCGTCATCGGAGGGGCAGGCATCGGCCAGAGGGCACACTTCCCGTGGACGGGAAGTGTTTTCCGTGTGGCAGAGGTTAGGTCATGCCATAGATGCGGAGCGGCAGCGGGCAGAAGAGGCACGGCTCACGATGGTCAGGGCTGAGAACTCCATGCGGAGGGCCCTCAGGTGGGCCGAGTGCCTCGAGGCAATTCACAGGGAGTTGGAAGAGAACATGTCGTTGTCCCTGTGAACCCTCGGGGCCATGGAAAAGGACCGCCTCCGGGACATTGAGCAGGAGTTCGATGATGCCCTTGCCCGGGACATCCAAAAGTGAGCCGTCTGACTTGCCCGCTGCTCTTGTAAATAGTTAGATAGTGTTAGGTTTCCTTCTTTATTTTGGTTGCGCTTGGACAATGCAACACGTTTCTGTATATAGTTTTTCATTAGGTAGTATTTTTGATAGGTTTCATTTCTTCAGTTGGGATCATGGACCCTGGATTGTTCATCTGTATATAGTTCAATATTGGATTCATCTCTTTTTTTTTGGATTTCCCCATGCAGCAATGGTTTTCACTTTTGTTTTTCACTTGGATTTGCTTTGTTGGACTGTGACTTTGGACACCTTTCCTTTGGATTATTATTTCTTGTTTTTCATTATTTTACGGACATGCAGCTTTTCTTTTTTTATTCCCATTGTTGTTTGTTTGATTTAAATTCCATTCATGTTGCTTTTAATACATTTTTTTCTTCATACTTTGATGTGTGGTATTATCTCATTGGTTTCATGCATGTCATGATATGGGTTTTCATATTCACTTGCAACCATTGTGTGTGTGTGACGGACATGTTTTCATTTACATACTTGCCATTGGGGTTGTATCATGTAATTGCCTTTTCTATGTGGGTGGATGCAATACTTGGTTGGGTCTTTGGGCTGGGGAGGCTGGCCATAAGGGCCATGATTGAGGATCGTCAGGACCTTTGGGCAGGGGGACATGAGTGGGGGCCTGCTGGCAGGTGCCCTGCACTGCTGGGGGGTGGGGGTGCAAGGGGGTAATGCGTTGGTGATCACTAGTGCAAGATGACATGTGGCTTGGCTGGGGGCATGCTCATGGTGGATGGGCTGCCTGCAGGACATGACAAGGGGTGCAGAGTAGTCCCCTGTGGTGTGGGCTGCCTGCAGGGGTCGTGGAGGGTGTAGAGGGAACACCTGGGAGGACCCACATTGCAAATTCACATGTAGGACTTCCCTGCACCCCCGAAATACATGTACCCCACTGGCACAGGGCCTATTGCGTGTGAAACTTCCAGCGAACCCCAGAAATACACGTACCCTGCTGGAATCGCATGTGAAACTTCCCGCGCACCCCAGAAATACACATACCCCACTCGCACAGGGCCTATCGCGTGTGAAACTTCCCGCGAACCCAAAAAATACACGTACCCTGCTGGAATCGTGTGTGAAACTTCCCACGCACCCCAGAAATACACGTACCCCACTCGCACAGGGCCTATCACGTGTGAAACTTCCCGCGAACCCCAGAAATACACATACCCTGCTGGAATCGTGTGTGAAACTTCCTGCGAACCCCAGAAATACACGTACCCTGCTGGAATCGCGTGTGAAACTTCCCGCGACACCTAGAAATACACGTACCCTGCTGGAACCACATGTGAAACTTCCCGCGAAGCCCAGAAATATTGGCCCTGTGCGAGCGAGCGGGGTACATGTAGTTCTGGGGTACAGCGTGAAGTTTTACATGTGAAAGGGCCCTGTTGAGCGGAGTACGTGTATTCCTGGGGGTCGTGGGAAGTTTCACCCGCAATTTCAGCAGGGTACGTGTATTCCTGGGGTTCGCGGGAAGTTTCACCCGTGATTTCAGCATGGTATGTGTATTACGGGTTTCACGTGAAGTTTCACATGCAAAAGGGCCCTGTTCGAGCGGAGTATGTGTATTTCAGGGGTGCGCGGCAGGTTTTACATGCGAAAGGGCAATGCCCGTGCACAATACGTCACAGACGCGCCTACGCGCTAAGGGCCTTTGGTCCAATGATATTGCGTACGTGTGCTGACGCACTTATGCGCTAAGGGCATTTCCTCGAATTACACGCTGACGTGTAAGATTTTCACATGCCAAATCACTCCGTATCAAGCTGGCCACGCGTACACACACAGAAGACCACGCTCCTGCCCTGAAGGCCATTTTCCTGCCCCCAATAGCCCCGAGCATTCTCCCACCAGCCATCTGCTGCTGCCTGCCTGCCTGCTGCCCACGTGCCCTGCTATTTGGTGCCTGCACGTCACCCATCTACAGGGGTGCAGTTGCTGTGTCCACCCCTGCTGGAACAGAAGACTCCCGACTGGGATTCCATCGCTCCACAGCCAAGCCCCAGGACCCAGTTGCCCACCCACTCCTGCCTCTGGGGTTGCCATGTCGGGCACATCTTCATCTGGCACCACTGGCAACCCCCAGCCAGAGAGGCAGAGGGCCACCAGCTTCACTGCCACCGAAGTTGGTGTCCTGGTGGAGCATGTCCTGGGGCATTATGATGCCCTCTTCCGAAGGTCACGCACCAACAAGGAAGGACGGATCAGGATCTGGACGGACATCGTGACTGCCATCAACCCGGAGGGGGTGGCAGTCCGCGAATTGCATCATGTCAAGAAGCGCTGGGAGGACTTCAGGTCCAGGACCCTCGTAAAGGCCCGGCGCCTCGTGGAGGGGGGCCGGGGCAGCATGAGTACCATCCAGATGAGGGTCCTGGAACGCGTAGGCCCAGTGCTCCATGCCCAGATCCTTCGGAGGCAGACCCATCCGGAGTTGAGCGGTAAGTGGCCAAGCATTGCTGTGTGAGACAGGGCATGTTGCAGGGTGCTGGTTGTCTGATACTTGCCTGTATGTGTGACATAGCCCATGTAAGTATGTGTGTGTGCAGGGACATCATGGTCATGCATGTGAGACTAGTAATGTGTGAACTACATGGTTGATGCATGTGTTACAATGCAACATGCAGAGCAGCATGGGGAATGTACACATTAATGCATGGCTGTCTCTGTTATTGGACATGGATGGGGTGTGAGAGATGAGTGCTGCTGTCATGGACATGTATGGTGTCCATGTCTGTGTGTCTGACTTGCGTGTCTGTGACTTGGAAATGCCATGGATGGATGACACATGTCTGTGACAATGTTCAGATTCACTGATGCAGCCTACTCATCCTTGTATCCACTGTGTCTGGGGTGTACGAGGCCAGATGGATGAAACTTGGGTGAAGTGTGTGCATGTGATGGGCATGACCCATGATGCATGTGAGTTTCAAACCAGCATTGTATGTTTGAAGAGTCCCTTGGACATGTATGCTAATGTTCATAGCATGCACCATGCCTGTTACTGCATGTGTTTTGCTTGCACTGACCCATGTGTTGTGGAGGGACATGATGGAAGTGACACTCATCTGCTATTGCTTCCTGTCTAGGGGACCATTGGACAGTACCCTGATGCTTGTGTTCTATGTCTCCCTCTACACAGCGGCAAGTGATGAAGAGGGCGGAGACGGCGCTGTGGAGCAAAGCGGCGGGGATGCCACCACCGCCCGGCGACGCAAGGCCCAGTCACCCTCCCAGAATTTACCATCGTCGGGGAGTGAGGGCACTGGTGCTGCGTCTGCCACTATGGCTGCAGCTGAAGGGGTGGGTGAGCCCCCACAGGGGCTTGCAATGGCGGAAGATGGTGTGGAGCCATCAAGGTTAGTGGTTTCCACAGAGGAGGAGGAGGCCGCTACTGAGCCGCACATGGGGCCTGGTGGGGGTGGTACCACTGGTGCAAGTGGTGCAGTCCAGGGCCAGGGGCAGGAGGCAGCACAGGTCACTGCGGAGGGGCCTGTGCTTGTCGCTGTCCCTGACCCTGTGACTGCACCACCATGCACCAGCAGGGATTCCCCATGCCAGGCTCGTCCGCAGGTAGAGGGGATCTCCATGTCATCTGACACTCCTCTACCTGCAGACGAGGGGACCGCTGGCCGTATGGAGAAGGTCCTGATTGGTGTTGTGTTGCGCACGCGTGACATTCGTGATGACGTGCGTGCTTCCCGGGGGTAGCACACACGTCATCACGAAGAGCAGCGTGTCAATGTGGCCCAGTTGGGAGTGTCCGTGGTAGAGGGGTTTTGTACATGTGTCGGCCACTCTGGCGGCCCTCTCCTTCTCTGTGGAGACTATGCGTCAGTCATTCCCCATGCCGTCTTCCGGCCCAGATGCCACCAGGGCCCCCTGTGGACCGGCCCAGACCAACACAGCCAGCTCGGTGGGGATCCCATCCCTGCCACAGTTGGGAGTCGGAGGTCCAGCAGAGGTGAACACCACAGCAACTGGACCCCAGCAGATGGAGGATGTGCCGGCATCATCGAGCAGGGCACGTGCACAACGCCGTTGGTGGATTCCATCAGCCTGGATGCCGTCGTGCTGGCAGAGGCAGTTGCGTCGGAGGCAGCGGCAAGCTCAACGTGGGAGGCATCATGGCTCGGGGCAATCTACATCAGAGGGGCAGGCATCGGCCGGAGGGCAGGAGGACCCTGGAATGGGAGTGTCTTCCGTGTGGCAGCGGTTGGGCCAGCAGAGCGGAGGAGGAACTGCTCACGATGGTCAGGGCGGAGAACTCCATGCGCAGGGTGCTGAGGCGGGCTGAGTGCCTCGAGGGAATTCGCAGGGAGTTGGAGGTGGACATGGCGTTATCCCTGCGAGACCTCGGGGCCAGAGAACAGGCCCGCCTCCAAGACATTGAACAGGAGTTCGATGATGCCCTGGCCTATGACATCAACAAGTGAGCCATTGGACTTGCCTGCCGCCATTGTACATAGTTCATTAGTGTTAAGTTTCATTTCTTTTTTCTTTCATTTGGGGTGCATGGACTATGCCCTACATTTTTGTATATAGTTAGTAATTTGGTAGGTTTCATTGTAGGTTTCATTTATGTCGTTGGGCTCATGGACCATGGATTTGCTATTTTTACATAGTTTTACAGTGGAATTTTCTCCTTCATCTTTATTTTTCTTCACCATGGAGCAATGGATATTACGCTTTTCTTTCACTTTGGATTTGCTTTGTTGGACGGTGACTTTGGACACATTTTCATTTGGATTAATTTGGATTCTCTTTTTTTTGATTAATCATTTTTTGGGACATGCTGCATTTTCATTATTATTGGCATTATTGTGTGTTTTATTTCATTCCCTTCATTTTGACTTGATTACATTTTTGTTTCTTACTTCAATGTGTGGTCTTCTCTCATTGGTTTCATGCATGTCACAATGTGGGTTTTCTCAGTCATGTGTTGCCATTGAGTGGGTCGGACAGACTTGTACTCGTGCGCATACTGCTTATTTGTGATCTATCATGTAATGGGGATTTCTATTTGGAGTGAATGTAAAGCTTGGTTGGTTGTTTGGACTTGGGTGCTGTGGTGTGGGATTTGTGTGGCCATAAAAGCCAGGGATCTGGATTGTGATGACGTGTTGGCTGGGGGACATGTGTCAAGGCCTGCTGGCAGTACCTGTCAATGATGGTGGGTGGGGGTGCAGGGGGACATGTGTGGGACATGTGTGGGGACCTGCTGGCAGGTGCCCTGCACTGCTGGGGGGGGTGGGGGTGCAAGGGGACATGAGTGGGACATGAGTGGGGGCCTGCTGGCAGGTGCCCCTGACTGCTGGGGGGTGGGGGTGCTGGGGGACATGAGTGGGACATGAGTGGGGGCCTGCTGGCAGGTGCCCTGCACTGCTGGGGGGTGGGGGTGCTGGGGGACATGTGTGGGGGCCTGCTGATAGGTGCCCTGCACTGCTGGGGGGTGGGGGTGCTGGGGGACATGAGTGGGACATGAGTGGGGGCCTGCTGGCAGGTGCCCTGCACTGCTGGGGGGTGGGGGTGCAAGGGGACATGAGTGGGACATGAGGGGGGGCCTGCTGGCAGGTGCCCTGCACTGCTGGGGTGTGGGGTTGCAAGGGCACATGAGTGGGACAGGAGTGGGGGCCTGCTGGCAGGTGCCCTGCACTGCTGGGGGGTGGGGGTGCAAGGGCAAATGCGTGGGGGCCTGCTGGCAGGTGCCCTGCACTGCTGGGGGGTGGGGGTGCAAGGAGACATGAGTGGGACATGTGTGGGGGCCTGCTGGCAGGTGCCCTGCTGGGGGGTGGGGGTGCTGGGGGACATGTGTGGGGCCTTCTGGCAGGTGCCCTGCACTGCTGGGGGGTGGGGGTGCTGGGAGACATGAGTGGGACATGAGTGGGGACCTGCTGGCAGGTGTCCTGCACTGCTGGGGGTTGGGGGTGCAAGGGGACATGAGTGGGGGCATGCTGGCAGGTGCCCTGCACTGCTGGGGGGTGGGGGTCCAAGGGGACATGAGTGGGACATGAGTGGGGGACTGCTGGCAGGTGCCCTGCACTGCTGAGGGGTGGGGGTGCAAGGGGACATGAGTGGGACATGTGTGGGGGCCTGCTTGCAGGTGCCCTGCACTGCTGGGGGATGGGGGTGCTGGGGGACATGAGTGGGGGCCTGCTGTCAGGTGCCCTGCACTGCTGGGGGGTGGGGGTGCAAGGGGACATGAGTGGGGGCCTGCTGGCAGGTGCACTGCACTGCTGGGGGTTGGGGTGCAAGGGGACATGAGTGGGACATGAGTGGGGGCCTGCTGGCAGGTGCCCTGCACTGCTGGGGTGTGGGGGTGCAAGGGGACATGAGTGGGACATGTGTGTTGGCCTGCCGGCAGGTGCCCCTGGCTGCTGCGGGTGGGGGTGCTGGGGGACATGAGTGGGACATGAGTGGGGGCCTGCTGGCAGGTGCCCTGCACTGCTGGGGGGTGGGGGTGCAAGGGGACATGAGTGGGACATGTGTGGGGGCCTGCTGGCAGGTGCCCTGCACTGCTGGGGGGTGGGGGTGCTGGGAGACTTGAGTTGGTGATCATATTGCAATGTGGCATGTGGCTTGGCTGGGGGGCATGCCCATGGTGGATGTGCTGCCTGCGGGACATGACCAGGGGTGCGGGGTAGTCCCCTGTGGTGTGGGCTGCCTTCAGGGGCCGTGGAGGGGGTAGAGGGGACACCGGGGAGGACCCACACTGCCAATTCACATGTAGGACTCCCCGCGCACCCCCGAAATACGCGTTCCCCGCTCTGACAGCAAAATCGCGTGTGAAACTTCATGTGCAGCCCGGTAATACACGTACCCTACTCCAATCGCGTGTGAAACTTACCGCGCACCCCTGAAATACACGTACCTAAGCCAATCGTGTGTGAAACTTCCTGCGCAACCCTGAAATACACGTAGCCAGGCCAATCGCGTGTGAAACTTCCCGCGCACCCCTGATATACACGTACCCAAGCCAATCGCGTGTGAAACTTCCTGCGCACCCCTGAAATACACGTACCCAGCCCAATCACATGTGAAACTTCCCGCACACCCCTGAATTACACATACCCAGGCCAATCGCGTGTGAAACTTCCCGCGGACCCCTGAAATACACGTTCCAAGCCCAATCGCGTGTGAAACTTCCCGCGCACCCCTGAGATACACGTACCCAGCCCAATCGCGTGTGAAACTTCCCGCGCACCCCCGTAATACACATACCCCACTCGCACAGGCCCTTTCGCATGTGAAAGTTCCCACGAACCCCGTAATACACGTACCCTGCTGAAATCGCGTGTGAAACTTCCCGCGAACCCCAGTAATACACGTACCCCACTCGCACAGGCCCTTTCGCATGTGAAACTTCATGCGCACCCCAATAATACACGTTCCCCGCTTGGCGTTTGCTGTTTGGCAGCCCTGTAAACTGGTCCAGGGTTAGCGCAGCCCTTTGCGCTGAATTGGGAATCTTGATGGCTTTTCCTTGCGCGAGGGCATTCTTGGGGGCGTAACTGGCGCTGCTGCAGGGTCTCTGCGCCACTCTGCACCACGGCTGGTTTTGGAGGCTAAAATCCATGAATACGCTGTGCGCGGAAATCGATTTTAGCACATGTGGCTGGCGCAGACATTCGCACGTGCACACTGTGCGCCAGCCGCGTGCTCCACTTTTGTGCGAAATTCTATGAATTACCCTGATAAACTGTTACTCAATTCCTTATTTTGTCATCAGTTTCCATAAGGTCTATGCATTCTCTTCTCTGATCATCCTTCTAAGTGCATCACTCACATTTCTTGTGACGTCACCAACCTTTTGCGTTCACCGCTTCACACTTCTTCAGGGATCTCCCCATAGAGGCTGTCATCTCTCTGCAGGTACATCTTATAAGGCTTTCTCAATGGATACCTTGTTTTGAAGCTTTTTCACGTATAGGTATCATTATCGGTGTTGTGCATGTCGCAATGTCTGGCTTCCAACATATAGGCAGAATTAGGGCAGGACTTCTGATCAAGGCATTTGGCTCCTCCTCTAGACTCCCCCCTCGGTTTGATTCATCGACCACTCTCCCATCAGTCTTCACATCTAGACATCCTCGTCTGAAACAGTGTTTCTTTGCAGTCCATGGGCCTCATTACGAATTTCGAGGTTGCCATGGTGCTATTAGCGCCATGGCTGCCTCCAAAATCGTGTCCGGAGTCTGTGAATGAGGAATTACCGGGTCATTCCAACCTTGGAGGACCCGGTAATTCCTCATTCACAAAACCATTCCCCATTCCCATTCGAGCCCCCCATAGAGCTCAATGGGAATGGGGATGGAGCTAATAATGGGCCCATTACGAACGGGCCTGTTATTAGCTCCGTGGTCCCCCGAGGGAACCTCGTAGTAGGGCAGAATGGGTTTACCGGCACCATTACCGGTGCCGATAAACACATTCTGCCAACCTTGTAATGAGGCCCCAGATCTTCATTACTTGTTTCAGAGATCCTGCTTACTTTGCATGATCATCAACACTCCAGATCATGTGGCTACATTGTCCATTCGGACTACAATAAATCCATCGTTCCACATACTTCTTGTGGTTTCTCGGATACAGGAACTTTGTTCCCTCAGGTGCTAGAATGCTTGCTTCTATATATTTTTGGATTTCTTCATCTGCCAGCTCATTGGGTCCAAACCCAGACTCCACATCAATCATGATCACCATTCCTACTCTTTTCTTTTCTGTCTACTTACACTGTGCGATTTGTATCCTGATCACACAGGATCCAAACATGATCATCACCAGAAGTGCTCCAAGAATCTATTCGACATCCATTGTGGAACCCATGAGAAGATTGATGCAAACCAACCATCATCTGCTATATCTTCTTTCTCATCTTCCATCTTAATTTGCATGTTTTTAGCAACGTTATGGCCTCTGTCAAGGTCCCATTCTCATCATTGTGAGAAGGTATGAATGTGCAACATGATTCCCCGATTTTGGTACAAACACCTCCATCCATTGCCTAAATCATATCCAGGACATACCTATTCTGGAGAGTCATCAGTCTTATGGCTCTTAATTCTTCCTTGATTTCGTTGAACCCTTTTATGGCAGTGTTGATCGTCTGCAGAAGCTCCCTGCAAGTGATTTGCAACCACTTTGCATTCACCATCATCTGCCATAAAGATAGTTGTGGATCCTGCAGCAGTCTGACTCAACAACCTATGTTCATATGGAATAGAATCAAAGGCTTCTATTGATTTAGCTGAAAAGTAAGTATCTGTCCTTGTCTGATTGAGCAATCCAAATGATCTCCTCTTCCTCATGTGAGCATCTGCTGTTAGAATCTTTCCAATGTTTAGGTCACTCTTTGGAACTACCAATGCTGGAACACAGCCCTCCCTAAACTCTGGGCAACTTCATTTAGGTTTTGGATCCACAGGCCCAGTAGTGGTCCAATAACACCACTGTTCCATCCTTCATTCCTAGTACATTGAAAATTCGGCCACACTGCTGATTCATTCCAACCTTTCTTGTGCCATTGTTTCTGAAACACAGGGATGCACTGGCTAAAGGTGCTATCTGCAAAGGTCCTCCTTTATCATCAACCCATGTCAACAATTTCACAATTTCCCACCAATGATACTTGCATTCATTCTCTGCAGTATCTATGACTGGTTCATAATATCCTGTTAGTGCTAATGCCTTACATAAAATTAGGGCTTTAGCCCATCCTTCTGGAATCAGCACATTTCCCTTGATTTGCAGCTGACCTCTGTCCTTGCATCTTCGTATTTCTTTGTGGTTGTTTCCTTGACAATTGAGCATTTTGTTTTCTTCTCTTCTGATTCCTGATCCATTTATTTCAGGCTGTTCATATCTGATCACTTGATTCCTTGTCTCTGATTTCTTTCTTGTTTTTAAATCCTGCACATATTCATCTTATCTTGGAGACGTCCTCTCAGTCACCCATATTAAGGATGCTGTTCGACCCTGGAACTGACCTCTCGTCTGGAGGAGTTAAAGGTGCGTCAGGCAATGCGCTTTTTGGACTGCTACCTCTATAGCTATGAATATCTTAGAAGTCCCCATAGCATAAGGTATGAGAGCACAAACATAGCAACTCTCTTTAGATGTTCTTTCTCCTACCTTTTTTATGTGTTGATACCACATGTTATTACCCAAATTTGTTGTACTGTTTAGATAATTATTTAATTCATTATCATCTTCCCTTGTGCTTTTCTTGTGTCTCTCTCTCGCAAAGTGAGTACTTGCATAATACTCAAGAAGCATATCAGTAATGGTCCTTCCTACAGGGGAAACCATATGAACATTTGTTTTAGCAATAGGCAACCCTACACGAGCTACTGGTGTGGGGAAAATCACAAATGGTCATGGTCTTTCAGTAATAGATCATTCTGTATGAGTCACTGGATTGGGAAGAATCAAAGGAACTTCTACTTTGCTTGGACCAATGAAGTAAACAGTATGGATCAAAAGAACCATGATCGAAAGAAACAGGAAAACCAGGATAAATGCTGAACATGCATATATTATACACCAATACATTAATCACCACCATTTACAATTCTCCGCACGTCGTTGGGCTTGCTCACTTTCTAAAACTGTACCATTTTCAAAATTCCTCATTGTGCCTGTTTACTACTTTAAGTAAGGAAAAAAACTTTTTAATCAGGCATTTGTGGTAAATAAGGTAGCTGCAGGATCTGTTTAACTATTGCCAAAAGTAGCCTCTTTATCGCAGGGCCTTTTTAGGAACATGCAGAAAAGTAGCTATGTTGACACTATGCCGAACAAGATCAGGATAAGCTCTAAGAATAAAGATGAAAACAGTGATAAGGAACCTATGGGCATCAGCATTTGTCAAGACCATAGAATCAACCAAACAATTGCATTGTATGAAAAGAAACAGCGTATTGTTGAAGCTTCCAGTCTCTTATCAGGTGGACGTCTCTCAAACATATCCACAATATGTCGACATTTTCTAAAGTTCAATTTTCAAAAGATTGCTGTGGCTCAAGAACTGAGTTTACACTCCTGCTAAAATATCTATAAAGAGTGTCTGGGGCGAGCCACAGTCCAAATGCACACTTGCATTTATTTAATCATCAACCTTAGCGCCCGTCTTCCTCATCATCGATAGGGTCTGCATGTGCCGAACTTCTTCTCCTTGTCTTGCTTCCGAAATCTGTACGTGCTGAACTTCTTCTCCTTGTCTTGCTTCCGAATCAATCATTAGGGGTGTGTCGGCCTCGCCAGCATATAGTTTTATGTCATTCAAATGAATCCAAGCCCATCTTCCTTGGACTTTCACTGCTGAGGGAGTAACATCCTCCACTAGGCAAGGTCCAGTAATCGTGGCTCATGCCACTTTCTGGTAAAGTTCCAAATTAATATCTCATCTCCAATGAAAAGTTTAGGTACAGGTAGTAATTCGGAAATTCAGGTTGCTGAATGGTCTTCATCTGTCTTCTGTGACCGACTCCCCTGGCGCTTGAGTTGATCTGAAATAAGAGCGATACTAGTGGTCGTACATGTGAAATATGCACATAACTAATTTCCCAACATTTCTGCAGTCTTCTGGGCATCACTTCTGCTCCTCGATGGAGGAGACAAAGGAATTCCCATTTGCCTCCCTGTCATTAATTCATGGGGTGTGAGGTGGTTGTCTGACCCAGGCTGATTCCTTAATGCATACAGGGCTAGGGTTAGTCAAAATATTCATCACTTCTTCTGTGTCAATTTAAATTTTACAGTTCTTTCCTGAAGGAGACTGTTGAGTCTCTCACATATGCCGTTGGCTTGCAGGTGATAAGCAGAAAAAAAACGTGTGCTTAATATTCAATAATAGGCTAATCGGTTCAAATACTTCATTGACAGAATGGGGACCGTTATCAGATCTCAGCACCTCACACACTCCCCATCTAGGAAATACTTCTCGTGCTAAAAACTTTGCTATACAAGTAGCATCAGGGTGTGTACAAGGACCTGCTTCAATCCACCTGGAAAAGGGACACACCACCACTATCATATACCTGTATCCACTCTATACTTGCAGCATATCAACATAGTCAATATGTAAATGCTGAAAAGGACCATTCAGTCGAGGAATCACTTCACTCCTCTAATCGTTCGCAGTGTGTGCCCAGCAGTAACCTTTTGACATGCAATGCAATTTACTACATAAAATGAAACGTGTCCTAACAGGTTTGGTACGAACCAGTCCTCTGCAATTGTTGCTGCAAGGCTATCCCTAGTTACATGTGATGGGTAGTGCAGCTGTTCAAGCACTCCCTTGAATAATGCTACTGGCATCACTGGCTTTCTAGTGCTGTTTTGTACCCATAATGTTTCGGAGGAGGATAATTAACACCCCCTTTGTTTCCATAACTCTTGCTCTTCCTGGGGTGCACTGCCCTGAATTTCCATAAACTGTGTTCTCGATAAATGATTAAACCCTTCATTGACTACCATAATTGTGACTACTTTCTCCTTTACATCGGGTATATAAAAGCATGACATTTCTGGTGAATATGCAAACCCTTTGGCCTCTACATCTGTGGCTTCATTCCAGCGAGAAATAAAGTCAGTTTGCTTAGCATGTGCTGCACATTTAACTATCACTATGGCTACTGGGATTTGTAGTGCCATAATAGGCCTGTTCAATAACGCTACGTGCTGCACTGGTGTGCCATCTGCTCTGATATAGTCCGTCCTTTTCCAACGTGTTGATCCTTCATGCACGGTTGACTTCACATAGACGTAGTCATTGCACACCGTCACTTCCTGCCATGCATGATTTCCGAGTGCAACAATAAGCGCCACTAATTCTGCTACTTGCGCTTAAAAGTGAGATGGTAGTCTTGCACTTGCTACAACCTCAAATCCACCATTTGCTGTATGTCTCACCACAGCTATGCAAGAATGCCTTTCTCCACTAGTTTGATCAATTTACACAGAACCATCAATAAAGAGAACCTACACCCTACTAACGCATTTTCCTTTACGCATGGCATGTCATAGTAGAATTCTTCATATTTTACGCAATCATGCACATGCTGGCCCTCTGCCACAGGCTCAGCTACAAATGTGGCAGGGTTCACTATTTTACATCTGACTATTTTAATCCCTGGATTTGATATGATCATCTCATATGCTGAAGCTCTCTGAGATGTCAATGTATCCTTAGGTTTTTCCAAAATGGCAAGCAATGCATGCTCCACAAAGAGTGTCATAGAACAACCCGTCACAATACTGGTAGACTTCTCAATTGTGAACACGGCTGCAGCCAGTGATTGTTCGCAAGGATAGTGCCCCTTCATAACTGGATCCAAAATCCCGCTGTAATATGCCAAAGGTTTATAACCCAAAATAGTCATCTGTGTAAGTATGTCTGTCATAACTATCCCATTCAAATGTGAAAATAAAAAGAACTCCTCATCATAATTGGGAATTCCTAAAACTGAAGCTGTACCAATTGCGTTCTTCAATTCTTCAAACTATCAATTTCTTCAGACCAAGGGCCTCATCACGAGTTGGGCGGTAACGCCGGCAGTAATACCGCCAGCGGTATTAGCCCTACCGCCAAACCCCCCAGTGCTATTAGCGCAGGATCACGGGTTTGGCGGTAATGGAATTCCCCATTCCCCACTGAGCCCATTCGGGAATGCCCCATTCCCCATTGGGCTCAATGGGGAATTTTCACGCTCTTACCGCTGTCAGATTTCCCGCCGACGGTAATAGCACAAATTTTCTGTGGATTTCCCCCCAGCTCAGAGCTGGGGAGAAATCCGTCAAAGCCCTGATTTGGCGGACCGTTAAATCTGGCAGAAAAAGCGCGACCGCCGGATTTAAGGGTTACCGCCAAACTTGTGATGAGGCCCCATATAATTTTCTCATTGTTTACCTGTGCTTCTTTTAGAGCTTGCAAAAGAGGTCTTGTGTATGAACTATAATCAAACACCCATGCTCTGGCATAATTGCATAGTCCCACAAACTGCTGCATTTTCTTTACTATGTGCGGATTTGCTGTTTTAATAATCGCCTCAGCTCTCTCAGGTGTGACCTTCTTTCCGTAATGTGAGATCAACTGGCCTATGTACACCATCTCTTCTTGACAATACTGTAACTTTTCTTTGTCTACCTTATATCCTTTGTCTGCTAGGATAGTCATTGACTGAATCGAGTCTTGCCTGCAATCGTATTCTCTAGTGCAACAAATCAGAATGTCATCTACGTACTGTATCACAACGCTCTTCAAATCAATATTGCCTAGGTCCATCTGGAGGATCCTATTAAAGGTCGATGGATACTCACAGTACCCTTGGGGAGCCTAGTATGTGTCAGACGAGTCTGCCAGAATTAAAAGGAAGTCAAGTCTTGTGAGGCCTTGTGCAACTGTATTGAGAAAAAAATGCATTTTTCAAGTCAATCACTTTAAAATAGTACACCTCTACTAGGATATTGCCTAATATCTTTGCTGGATTGGAACTAAAGTAAACTCTTTCTCTACAATCTGGTTAATTGTTCTCTTATCGTGTATGAATCTCCATGACCCCCCCCCCCTTTGATTTCTTGATAGTATACACCACGGTCTTGCATGATGAGTCAGACGGTACCAGAATACTTTGTTCTATCAGTGCTGAAATAGTCTTAAAAATCCCTTCATCTGCCTCTGGCGACATGGGGTACTGTCTTGCTCGAGTTAACATTGTTCCTTTTTTCAACTTTATCTTAACCTCCCCTATCCCCTTAAATAGGCCTACATCATAGGGGCCTGTAGTCCATAAAGCACTTGGCACCTTCTCCAAGTCGTCATCAAAAAATGCTGGGCGCTGCCACACTATCACCATTCACTGTGGGATCTCTCTTTCTCTATTCTAATCCGATATGTAATACTCATCTCGAATATTACTTCATCGTCTGTCATATCATCCCTAAACATATCATCATCAGCAACGTCAGTCAGTCAACACCCTTCCCCAATTGCAATCACTGTTCTCCATTGCCTGCCTTTGTCATCGGTTCCTTCGTGCATTGCCATTTCGCCTCATACTATGGCTGCATTTAACTCTTGGGGAAGGGTCTGTTCCACCCTCTTTATACATAGATATCTGTGGCCTGAACAAGAACTCATCAGGTATTCTCATGATCTTTCCCACTAAGCCGGGTAGCCATGTCAACAGAATGCATACCCCATGAAGTAAGACTTCTGGCTCTAGTGGCATTCCTCGCAGCGCTAATTGCCCTGTAAGTACCAATATAAATTTGTCCACATTCATATAATGTATCCATGGAGTAGAGCACACTATGCCTTCATCAGTGAAAGAAATCATCATGTTAAGCTTCGTCAGTAAATCATGTCCTAGGCCCTCATTAGGACTCCGGTGGAAAACCATGGTGCTATTAGCACCATGGTCGATGCCGGAGTCCGCCATGGCGAAATGGGGAATTGCGACCCCATTCCAAGGTTGGCGGGGCGGTAATTCCCCATGCCACCATGGCCCTTCCCCATTCCCATTTTTGCCCCATAGGGCATAATGGGAATGGGGAAGGCGGTAAGTACGGTACCGCAAATTGCGATACCGTACTTACCTCGAGAGTCCCTTTGCAGGCCCCTACGTTAACGGCTGGTCTAGACCAGCCGTTAAGGTCGGGTCCCGCAAAGGGACCTCATGGTAAGGCGTTAAGGGTTTAACGGCACCAACACCTTTTACGGCACCGTTAACCCCTTAACGAGGGGTCCTAATGAGGCCCCTAGAATATTAACTGGTGTCTGCCTTGGCTACAATAATGGAACAGACATTTCACACTCTCCTATGGAGACTGGTAATTTATCAGTAAAATGAACCTGACTCGTAGCTCCAGAGAATCCCAGAGCATTCATGGCAATCCCTGACATTGGGTATTTTCCCTCTCATATACATGAACAAGTAGCCCCAGTGTCTACTAGAAAAGAAAAGGATTTGCCTCCTATCGTCACATCTACCCTTTGTTCCTCTCGGGTGTTGGGTGTCACTGATAGTACTGAACACATCAAGTCGCCTTATGAGCTGTCCTGCTGTGGATATATTCATACCCCTGTACCTGTGAAAGTTCTTCCTCCCACCACAGTGACACCCCCTATTCTAGGTGTCAGTAATTGTCCCGTGTTTACGTTCTGCTGTATCTACATGGGTGCATGCTGCGACTGCCCTTGCGGTGGGTTCAATGGTGCTTGCTGTGGCTGCAATGCTTGTTGTATTTGCGATGCTTGTGCCTGATAAACTGTCTGATCTTGGGTGAACCCATCCTTGGCTTGCGAGCTATATGCTGGAGGATAAGCTGTCCCCCATCTTGAGAATTGCCCATTTTGTACATACCCTTGGTTTTCGCATGTGCGTGCAAAGTGCCCTGTCATCCCACAAGTCCAACATACAGGAGGAGCTCTTCTGACTAGTCCCCCTTGGTTAAATCCTCCTTGCACATTCTGATTATCATTCTGCATATTCTGAAAAACCCCTTGGTTATTTTTCAAACCACCCCTTCCTCTGTAGCCCACTCCTCTGCCTTGTGGCACAACCCATTCCCGCCTTGATCTATTTGGCATTGACTGTTTGCCTGTGATGTGCCCACTGCTTGCTGTATTCCCAGCCCCTCTCCACCTGTCAATACTGCCCATTCTATGGCATATTTTGACAATTTCTTCTGAACTAACTTAGCTTCCTCAAGTTTATTAGCATCTTCCTTCTTCATATTCTTCTTCTGTAACAGCCAACAGTGATGCACTAGAGTCAACTGTATCTCTGCGCACAGCTCTGCTTCCATTCCCACTTGTTTCTTGAGTTGCCTCTTTACCTGATCGGGCAACCCCTAACATAAAATGTGGTAAAATACTGTCACTGTTTTTCCCCACGGCTCTCGAGTTTCAAGAGTCCACTGTTTCTGAATGTCCTGAATGTAAGCAAGAAACTCCCCATCTTCTTTCATCATACGTGTCATAATTGCACCCATATCTGATGTGTCAGGATACTGCATTCTATGAGCTCTCCAGACATATGCTATACAAGTATTTAATGGTGCTCCATCGTGTGCTGTGTTCTGTGCCGTGACACTTGTATAGCCTACTGTCATCCAAATGTCATCAGCTCTTTCCCCAAGGATGGCTGCTAGGGGACCCTTAATGTCCCCTATTGCCAATGAATTTCCCCCTGTCATTTTCTCTAATTCATAAATCCATTTTCCCGCACCCGCCATCAAACTTGGAAGTTTGCACCTTAAATTATCCTTATCCATTTGTGGTCAAGGAATGTACTGCAGTGTGGCCTCTCCTTTCTCCAATAAAGAGAACTGCATGAATCCCAACCCGCAATCGGCTCCCATCATCTGCCTATTCATAGTGGGGACAATAGTTCCTGATCGCCTTCTAGCTGGCAATGATCTCAGCCTGCTCACATATGGCAGTGACACTCCTTTCTCACTACACAATCATCTTCTAGGATGCTCTGGATGTGCTACAGGATCTGCTGTCCTAACCTTAGGTTGCTCTAAAGCAGACCATCTCACTTACTTGTCTATCTGCAGACATCCCTCAGGCTGCATGCACCTCCTCCCTCTTCCCCACAGAAGGTTTCTCCCTTATCGTCTGACATATCTAGCCCCTAGCTGGTATGGCTCTTGTCCCCTTCACCCTTATCTAAAATCAGCCTGTCTAAGGACAAGGCTCTGTGCTCGGGACTAAACAGGTTTCTTTCTTTGTTTCATGATTGAAGACCAGGGATCGATCTCCCTTCCCTCAGCTTCCCGATTTGCTAAATTCTCTAAAGTCTTGGTAGGCCTTATCAATCCTATCACCGATGCTTTCATTTAGTTTAGTTTGTTTAGTTTAGTTTGTTTATGTATAGAGCGCGTCCGAACCCTCAGGTAGCTGGGCGCATAATCATGTGCACAGCATAGTTACATATTGTTACACAAATACAGGAATAAAAAAGTGTACATACATTTATACAAAATCTGAACAGTTACAAAATACAAAAATACTAAATAATTACAGCGGAAAGTGAGGACCAAGTTACAAAGTGTCAGGCTCAGGATTTAAATAGGACACACATTTGTAGATGGAGAGAAGATGCTAGGAATGTGTGTAAGTAAATGGCACAGTGTTTAGGCTGAGAGCCATGATTTCCCCATGGCTCTGAATGGCCAGAAAGAAGTTTCCAAACTGATTGCAAGAGGTAGAGAATTCTAGCATTGTGCTGCGAGAACTGGGAAGCTGGATCCTCCTGCTGTTTTTAGGTTGTAGTAGGGAACCTTTAGTTGGTGCAGGTAGGGAGTTCTTGTGGGTCAATTGGATCAGTGTCTAATGAATTTGTCCGAAAGGTAGCGTGGGGGAGTGAGTGACAGGCACTTATGTGTGATAATAAGGTTTCTTAGCTTAATTCTGTCCCAGATAGGGAGCCAGTGGATTTCTTTGCTGGCCTTAGGTATGTGAGCGATGCACGGGAGGTTAAGGGCACATCTTAAGGCATTATTTTGAAGAATCTGGAGTCTGTTCAGATTTTTTGTGGTGGTGCCTAGGTAGAGTGTGTTGCAGTAGTCTAATTTAGACAATATCAGCGCTCTAGATAGGGTGAGGCAACTGGAGGGGGAAAGAAAATGCCTACAGGCATTGATCAGTTTATTGGTGTAGGTGGTGGTTGAAATGGTGGTGTTTATTTGTTTTTTTAGCCACAGGGTGGAGTCGAGGTACACACCTGATGTTTTGACCTCTTTGGAGACTTTTATGATGTTGCCATTAATGGTAAAAGATTGGTACCTGGGGTCCAATTTATTGAGGCGGGCCTGGGAACCTATGATAAGCAGTTCCGTCTTATCGTCATTGAGGCAAAGACTATGTGTGGCCATCCAGGCTTGAATTTCTAGGTAGATTTCATTAAGCTTTGCAACATCTTCTTCATAGCAACCAGTGAGAGTGATGAGGTCCTGGGTGTCATCTCCGTAATTAGTGTAGCTGACACCCAGTTCATCAAGACAGTCAAAGAGGAGCTTAGTGAAGATGTTGTAAAGTGTGGGAGAAACGTAGGAGCCTTGAGGAACTCCACATTGGATTGGGATGGGGTCAGCAGCTGCGGAGGGGGCAAAGACCCTAGTCGACCTGTCAGACAGAAATGACTGAATCCAATTGGTGGCATTCTGTGAGAATGCAGCAGCCGAGGAGAGGTGTTGTGTTTGGATCTGGTGGTCAACCAGATCGAAGGCAGCAGAGAGGTCCAACAGAAGCAAAATGGCCAGTTTGCCCTTGTCTTTGGCATTATCCATTTGGATTTTTAGATCCAGGAGGGCCGTTTCGGTCCCATGCCTGGGTCTAAAGCTGGATTGTCGCAAGCCTAGGAGGTTGTTGTCTTCCAAATGTTGTTGTATTTGGAGGTAGGCTACTCTGTCCAAAATTTTGAGGAGAAAAGGGACCGTGGTGATGGGTCTATAATTCGTGGGGATGTTGGGGTCTAGGTTGGGTTTTTTGAGCAGGGTGAGGACCCACGCTTCTTTGAGGTTGTTGGGGACCATTCAGTTTTTGAAGGACGAGTCGATCAATGAGGTGATGAAGGTGGCTAGCTCATTAGCTCCATCTTTGATGACAGAAGCAGGGCATAAGTCACCTTTGCAATTGGATAGTTGGAGGCTGGCGATTATCTTAACTACTTCCTCCTCTGTGACTGTTGAGAAGTGGAAGGGGGGGCAGTTGCGGATGCTCTGCTCTTTTTTACTGTTGAGGTTATCTTTGGCGGCAAGGTTAGCCTTTTTGGCTTCTATCTTTGCTTGTACGAGAGCAATTTTGTTGGCGAGGGCAAGCTGGATATTATTGCACCAGGCCTTGTCCTTGGTGCAGTCCTCTGTAGGTGGCAGTGGTGATTCCAGTTCCCTTAATATAGAGAATAATTCTTTAGTACCAGATTTGGCGTTGAGTATTCTCGTGTTATAAATCTATTTTTTAGCGTTTAAGATGGCAGATTTGTAGGTTGAGGCGGCTGAGACAAATTTGTCTTTAGTGGAGAGAGATGGGGCTTTTCTCCAGCTGGTTTCCGCAGTTCTTTTGATGTTGCGGCGAGCCTTTAGTTCTGCTGAGAACCATTTGTTGGAGTGGGCAATGGGTTTGGCTTTTCGATGTTTAAGTGGAGCTATCTGGTTGAGAGCTAGTTCCAGAGTGTTGTTGTATATGTCTACAAGGGCTGATGGGTTGTCATTCTGAGTAGGAAGGTTGGCTTTATTGATATTCATGAGGAGTGGTCTAAGGTTCTCTATAGTGATGTTGCGATTGTTTCTGGAGATTATTTGTGGTGTCCTGGAGGGTGGTGTGGTTATGGGTATGGTTCTGGGTAGACAGAAGGTGATAAGGTGATCGTCAGTCCAAACACAAGGAATGATGTCAGTCAGTGAAAGGTTGCAGTTGGCATCTGCAAGCTAGTCAAGGGATCTTCCTTTTGTGTGTGTAGGTTTATTAATGTGTCAAGTGAGGCCTAAATGAGTAATGGTGTCATTGTGAGAGGTGGCGTGATTGTCATTAGGGTTATTAAGTCCCACGTTGAAATCACCTATGATGATGATTTGTGATTTAGGTTTAGTGTTTGTAGTGAGTAGGAGAGAGATATCCTCTTCAAAGGTGGAAAGGGGACCTGGGGGTCTGTATATAATGTGTAGGAGTATGGTTTGGGTGTTAGATAATGGCGGTTTGATCGATAGGCGTTCTGCTGAGGGTAGGGTTGTGTTAGTTACTTCTCTGATGTTTAGGATGCATTTGGCAATAATTGCTACACCTCCTCCTATTCAGTTTTTTCTGTCAGCTCCGATAATGTGGTAGTTATCCGGGATGGCTAAAGCTAGCGTGGGACCTGCTGCTAAGTGGAGCCACGTCTCAGTGATAGTGATAAAGTCAAGGTGGTTGGCAGAGATAATGTCGGCGACATCAGTGGCATGGGCTACCAGTGAGCGGGTGTTGATAAGAGCACCCTTAATGGAGGTGGATGAAAGGTTGACTTTCGTGTGTGGTGGAGTGTAGGGTGTTATGGGATTATGACTAGATGAGGGGTCGGTGTTCGCAGTTTGCTGCGCATGGTTCTTAGTCTGGTTGGTGAGCATTCTAGCGAGTTTTAGGTCAAGACTAGTGCGTTGGCTGAGTCTTGCGTTTCTAATCTTAGTCAGTGGGGCTGCATTCAGGAAGGTGGTAGTAGATAGAAGGAGGTGAGAGCCTAGTCTTGTGTTTCTGAGAGGTGTAGGGCAGGGTGTGAAGGGTGTAGGTGGTTGAGCGAATCTGTTTATCCAGTCCACTGGGTATAGTGAGTCTGGGTAAAGTGGCGAGGTTGTGTTGGTGCAGTTCTGGGGTGAGATATTGTGGAGTAAAGGGAGGAGCATTGCCATGGTTAATGTGGCACCTATAAGTGTGGCCATCATGGGAGGTTTGGCTCTGGGTGGTTGTGGCAGTGGGTGGCAGCAAAGGTTTAGCGAGTTGAGAGGTAATTTATGCAGTCAGTTCAAGTTTGCAGTAACAGTAAACATAGGCACCTACTCAGGTTGCAATAGGCGGAGCGCAATGTGGACACGTAATTGAGCATTGCAATAACAGCGAACATAGGCACCTACTCAGGTTGCAATAGGCGCAGGGCAATGTGGACACTTAAATGAGCATTGCAGTAACAGTAAACATAGACACCTGCAGGGCAAAGAGTGTTCACAATGAGAGGTATACAGGCGCCGCTAGGGCCTCAGTGGGTAAAGGCATCGGACAGTATGAGCAGACTGTAGATGCAAGCAATAAGTGCACGCATAAGTATCACTAGGGCCGCAGTAGACGAGGCGCAGTGTGGCAAAGTAAACACTTACAGACAGGGCAAAGTAAACGCTTAAGGATATTTGCAGCATAGGTCTGTTAGAGCAGTCAATAAATGCACACGATAGAAATAACATAGCCATCTACTAGGGCCGCGATAGGCAGAAGCAAAGAGACAATGTGAACATTTAAAAGATATTTGCAGTAGCAGTGGAATGTTCCTCTTTCTATGTCAAAATTCTCTTCTAGGGCTTGACTAGATGGCCCTGGTATTGCCTCCGTTAATGTAAAAAACTCCTCTATATTACTCCTTGATATTACTGGACTCGGTTCCATTAACTGCTTCTGAATGCAATCAATATCGTTCTCCCGCTGTCTCCTTTTTTGTTCCGATTCTTCGTCTAATTCTCTTTGCTTTCTCACTTCCCATCAATCTCTTTCCTATTATTGTCTTTTCTCCTCTCTTCTTTTGTTCGCTCTACTCTCTTCCTCTTCCCTTCATCTTTATATCCATTTATCTCTTAATTTCTGTGCTTCTTCTTCTTCTCTTTTCCTTTCTTGCCTATCTTGTTTTTCGATTGCTCTTTGCTTGTTGTCATGCTTCCTTTGCTACTCTGCCCTGTCTTCTTTCTTTTGTTGGTCTTCCTGATACATCTGTTCTCACCTCTGTCTGCTCTTTATTTTATGTTCATCCTCTTTCAATCTCTTTTCTCATTCCCTGTCTTTTCTGTCCTGTTCGTCTTGATCTTCCCTTTGCCTGACCGCCTCGATACTTTTCCTATCGAGCTAGAGCAATATCTATCCTCCCATCCATTTGTTCTTTACAAGCATTACCTCATCAGCCTTATCCTTCTCTGCTTTCCATCTCTTAATCTCTTGTTCTTTGTCTGTAGTCATATTCGATCGCTCCTTTTTCCTCTTTGTTTTCCATGATCTTAATGATCTCCTCCTTTCTTTTGGTCTTTTCTGGACTATAGTCACTGCTATAAGCAGGAAGTTCATTCATATATGGGATTACTATACCCCGTCGCCACCTTCAGTTGCTTCAACGGATACAGTCCTACATCTTCTGTAATATCGACATTCACTTCAGACAAGGTAAGGGGAGCAGAAGGCTCAACACCTTCCTCCCTACACTGAGTAAGAATCCACTCCTCAGGCAGTGGATCTTCTCTCTCCTATTGGTACATTTTCCAGTGCTCTAAAATAGCTAACCTCTTTTCCAATGTTTTCCCTCTGTACGCAGTGTGCAGGTATGTGGTCATGTGTTGCAATACCGCTTTTGACAGCGATCCGTAATTTGCCAAGGCATGAACATTTGCCTGCTGTGCCCTTTACTCACTCCACACTGTACTGTTTGAGCTTAGGCATGTGTTCTGGCAGAGTTATACACAGATGCATCAGTGGAGTAATATCTCCCATTGTGACAAGTCTTAATTGACTGTCAATACTTACCAGCGTTTACACAAATACGTTTATAAAAACAACAAATATGAGCACGCTCCAATGCTTGCCGCTCAAAACCTCTGTTTATCAATAACCTCAACCTACTGTTTGGTCAGCGCCGACAACAACCTTAAAATAGACAATAACTTTTGATCTCCACTTAAATTTTTACTCAACTTATTCTTGTCGCTCTTCGAAACCTTTTTGAAACAAACACATACACAGGCAGACAGATTAGTCAACCCTTTTACATTTACTTCATGGTACACCTTTTCTCCATCTTGCCCCTAAAAATACTCTTACTAGAGTTAACTCATCTCCTAACCTAAACCTTTTTATGCGCCGCCTAGTTTTCACCCGACTGGGGTGTGAGACAAATTCTTCTAAAACTCCTTGAGTTAGGAATGCCGGGCCTCATCTCTTAAACGCTCTTTGTTTTCTCTTTAAAACACTCTTCATTTACACTTTAAAACACTCTTCGTTTACACTTTTATGATCAACGGTGTTACTTTTCTAACTACCACAAGCCCATCCCTACAGTTTGCCATTCCCCTCAGTCTACTCAACATTAGCTCATTCTGCTCGAGGCCTTCAGTATCGGCTCCCCTCTCCAATTGACCACTTTCGCCTTCTGTCTGCAAAGCGCCTGTGGAAACCAGGAGGGATGTCGTCAAATAGGGGCCGTCCCACCTGTATATATTTTCTTGCAAGAATTTTATATCCGCCGCTCCCCACAGGGAACTGTCGGGGGGAAATTCTGCCGGGGTCGGCCGGGCCGTCCGCAGACCTCCGGGCAGGGAGGCCCCAACTCCTCCCGTATATCCCAGATGAGATAGAGTATGAGACACACGCAAGAAGCAAGGTGACTCTGCTGTTTATTAGACAAAACAGCAGGGATGGGTCAAGGAGCGTACGCGTCCGTCCTGACATACATACAATCGTGGGGCTCGCAGGCCCTTTTTACTGTATTATGACGCGCTACCTGCGTCACTTCAGAAAGTTAACAAAAAACCTATCGCCACTCTTAATTGGTTGCTCGAGTGGTAGGGTTAGTATAGCACACGTATAGAAAACAATGTTAGTGGTCGAGGGGTAGTCAGGTGATATATCTGGGTTGTCCCTACAATTAGATACATGAGAATTGTTACATGAAGTCTCCTAGGGATTGGTTAATATTACTGGCGTCAGTGATAAGAGCCCCATGTTCTGATTGGTGCGCCCGTGAGCTTCCCAGCCTGGGACCACCGCTGTTCCCAGCTCTCGGTGTACCTGCAATTTGCAACAATGTTTCACTATGGGTACGTGCAGACAATGTGAGGATTTATTCATAGCTGGAAGGCTGACCGCTCCCACTGTCGCAGATGTCCATTGAGCCTTTCAAGTGTATCTGCCTGTGTCTCGTAGCGAGAGATCCAGACGCCTCTTGTCTCCTGAGCTTGGCATCTCGTCAGGTTTCGGCTTGGTCACGTGAGGTGGGACCGTGTTTGAGGCAGAATTCTGCACAATTAATATTGCTTTTCCACTGTGTGTCTGGTTTAATTTGCAGGTGTGACCTTAACGTTGGTGCGCGGAGTGCGGGGTTGCAACATCGTGCCCTTGATGATTTGTTCTTGGAATGTGGGTTTGCAACATTGCGACCTTGGCTGGTTGCTTCGCCGGGCTCATTCTGCAGGATCAGCAACCTGACTCTTGTTTTGTTAATGTCCACGGGAGCTCTTGTTTGAGGCCTACTTAGGCCTGGTGTATAAGTGGGTCCGTCTGGTGCACAGGTGCTTTGGGTTACAGTACCATATAGTTTCGTGACCAGTATCGTGTCTTCATTATATTTCTCATGGTGGTAACTGGTTTTAAGAGAAGCGTGAGCAAGCCTTGTAGATGAGTTCATGACGCGTCTTGCGTTTCTGCATTCTGAAAGCCTATGTAAAAATATCTAAAGATGCACGTCCGTGAGTATGCCTCTCGCCTACGTCATAGCACTGAGTATATTCTTCGTGTAGATTGGTGCGGGAATGTCCAGTATGTATATTTGCACAGGTGTGCTTACCGTTGTCTAGGTCGTCATGGCATCTCTAGCGACGTGTAGATTTTAGTCTAGTTGGTCCGTGCCGCAGGTGTCGGCATGGCCAGTGCGGGCTGCTGGGCAGGCAGATGGACACATCCGTATGTTCCTGTACCAGGGTATCTGGTCGTCTGGTAAATGGACAAACTCTTCTCGTGGCGGGTGTCTGGGTCGTGACCCTTTAGGCCAAGCGCGAGAGGTGAAGGACGGGAGCCTGGTCTTCCATTGTCCCACTTCAGTCCCCCCTCTGGTCGACTTGTCGACCACAAACATATCCTTCTCGTTATCTCCTCTTACTCGCCATATCTTAGTTATTCCTCCTAGATGTCCATAGTGGTTTACATGATCTTCAAATGACCAATACATATATTCACAGGTTCCTCCAGGAGTACAGTATACCCATTTCCCTATGTAGCTCCTGGGGTTTCTTGGGTTCTCGATCTTCACTGATGGTGGGTCTAGATGGTTGGTGATTATTTGGTTGCGCAACTTCTCCCTCTCCTGTATTATCACACCTGTATGTTGGCCGTCATCTGCTGGCATCAAGGGGTGCATTCCCACCATTTCGAGCAACTCGTCAGTGGTACGTGCCTTCCGGGCCTTCCAAAATCTAATTATGATCAGTGTAGCTCCAGCCAAAATACTACAACCCACTATGATTTTCAGTCCATCTGACAGCCAGGATGGCATCCATGACCATAATAGTGAAAACCAGCTCTTATCCTTGTTTACACCGTTACTTTCATCCACCATTTTGGAGTGCATCTGGGCCAATTGTGAAACTGCTTCTGTCAGTGTACCATTGTCAGCATCGTTGGCAGGTGTGAACGTGCAGCATGATTGTCCTATCTTTGCACAAACTCCTCCTTCCATTGCTGTGAGAAGGTCCAATACATATCTGTTCTGCAGTGCTACCATCCTTATAGCTCGCAGCTCCTCTTTTATTGCGTTAAATCCATTTACTGTAGAATTGATGGTCATCATTAGTTCCCATCTAGTTATCTGGAGCCATTTTGCGTTTGCGTAAGCCTGCAGTCCCGGGTGTATTATTGAGGAGAAGAACATTGCTGCTCTGCTGAATAGTCTGTGTTCTGGCGGTATTGAAGTTAGTGCCGTTTCCGACCTTCCCCACAGGTAATTTCCTGTCAGTGCTTCTCCTTGTCTTTTCCTTCTATTTAGGACAGTATCATTGCTGTTGGTCCTGTTCCCTTGCTCCTCCTGAAGTGGTGCAGATCTCTTTTTTCTCTTGTCCCCTTCATCCATTCTGGGAAAGTTCGCCACATTGACATGCTTCTTGGGTACCACTAGTGATGGTACATTGACGTGCACCATTGTGCACACACCATTCCACACGGGAGGCAGTGTATGGTATGCCTTTTCTCCACAGGCCCAATAATGGTCCATTATTACTGCTGTTCCTGCTCCCCCCTCAGGTAACTCCATCACACTTGCACAGTTGGTGTTATATCCTACGTCCACCTCTCCTTTATGCTGGTAGCATACCTTGGGCGCAGTCAGCGGTAGTATTGTTATTGGGTCTTCATCCGTTTCTACCCACGTGAGCATTGGTACATACTTGATCCACGTCGTCCAACATCGGTGGTTGTGTGCCTCGATAGTTGAGATAGTTTCTTTTGTTACCATGTTGCTGCCAATCACTCCTATCTCCCAGCTGTTGTCCAGGTACACCTTCCCTGTTATCGTCACCAGCGGCCTTTCCCAACATCCTTGTTTACCCGGAACTTCAGTGGCGTACCAATCACATGGTAGATACTGCAGTGTTACTTTCTTTGTTTCTCCTTTTGCAGGACCACTTGTTATGTATCTGAATGCTTCAGCATGTAAACTGCTCTTGTGGTAACTCAAATAGGTCTTGAGGAAGTTGTTTTCATATGGGTATGAGTCTCGTGTTTTCCATGTCATATGTACCACTGTTCCTTGAAATCTTCCTTTCGTTTGGAACAGTGCCAAGTATATTATGCACTGTGCTGTCTTTTCATCTATTTCTGTGGCAACAAATGTTCGTGAAGCACTCATGGCGTATGGTATTAATGAGCAAACGTAGCAGCTGTACTCAGTTGTCTGCTTAACAATGCGGGTCATGTGTTGGTACCATATGTTGTTTGAGACGTGTGCTGAATCTTGTATATAATTATCAATACCTTTATTGTCTGAGTATGTGCTGCGTTTAACTCTATTTTGCTTGGGTGCAATGTTACTACTATCACCTGACGTAACACCTGTTGCAGCAGGGGACGGGGGTGTATTAGGTTTGGGTGCAGCAATAAATTTAATAGCATAGCTGTACTGCCATACAGAGGCACCCAAGAACCCGGTGATCATCAAAATCCCTATTATTTTTATTACATATGCTAATCTCACCGGCATTTTGCTCTTACCTTGCTGCAGTCCTGGCAGCGTATTCTTGCGACGTTAAAGTTGCCCGCCTAAAAATTCTCAAAATGCTTGTTATTAAATGTTAGTTGTTGGTTTCCTTTAAGCTCTCCCTATCAAATAGTCATTCAGTGCCCAGGCGAAGAGCTGTTCCCACGCTACTCTAAGTGATCTATCTCTTAGGACCGGCAAGTAAGGGCGGAGGTGGGGCATGGAATATTCTATGGCCAAGAGGAATGCTGTGTAGTAGACACATACCCTTCTCCTTTTTAGGTACGTTGGCCTTTTTATTTCATATACAAATTGGTGTGACAATTCTTCTGGGTAGTTATCGTCTGGGAGTACCATCTACGCCTGGGCAGTGAACTTGTTAGTTAGCTATTTTCTTAACAATACAATAATACGCAGTTCCTTTATGTGCGAGAGAAGAGAAAAAGAGATCATTCACGTGTTTACATGTGTATTTGTGCAGGCAATGTCCTTCAGTTCAGTTATTACTATACTTGGGGGTCAATGGGCGGGGGTTTGGGCTCAGTTGGCGGGAGTATTTTTACTCTTTGAGCGTGTGACCATGGGGTGGGCAGTATGGGGATCACCCCTTTCTTCGTCAGTTATTGTCTCCGGGGAAGCTGGTTAGTGACACGGTAAGGGAACAATTGGGTCGTTGTCTGTGGTAGAACTTCCTTCTGCTGTTGGGGATGTTGTTGCTGTTCTTCCAATGGACCTGTCGTTGGCGCTGGGGCGGGTCTGCAGTTTGTAGATCTTTACATCATTTAGGTGGTTCCAGGCACGCTTGTCCTTTAGTTTTACTGCTCTTGTTGATACGTCCTCTACCAGATGGGGGCCAATAAATCTCTTATCGTTCCACTTCCTATTGAAATTGCGAAGTAGCACGTGGTCACCTTTAGGAAGTTTGCACAGATTCTCCTTTTCCAATTCTGTATTGGCGCCTTCTTCTTTATTGCTGGTAGACCCGCCCCGTGTGCGCTCGAGCTGTTGAGACACAAACACAACACTAGTAATCAAAGAAGACACATATTGGTACATTTCATCACCTAACACACTCGCTGTACTTTCGTGATCAGTGAATGCCCTTGACGTTGGCGTTAGGGGAAGGCGCATCTGACGTCCGGTAACCACCTCGTGAGGGGTGAGGTGGTGGTCGGACCCTGGCCTATTTCTCAATTCAAATAGGGCTAATGGAAGGCAATACAACCAGCTTTTCTTTGTTGTTTGTTGTATTTTTGCAATTGCCTCCTTTAATAGGCCATTCAGGCGTTCACATACACCGTTAGCCTGTGGGTGGTATGCACATGCGAATTTGTGTTTTATGCTCAGCAAGGATGTGATATGCTGGAACATTTCGTTTGCGAAATGCGGGCCATTGTCTGACCTTAACACCTCGCACACTCCCCACCTGGGGAAGACCTCCCTTACTAGGAATTTGGCTGCTCTAAATGCATCTGGGTGTGAACAGGGCCCTGCTTCAATCCACCTAGAGAATGGGCATACTACTACAATCATATACCTATTACCTTGACATATGTTGATCATATCAACATAGTCAATGTGAAGGTGCCGAAAAGGTCCCTCTGGCCGGGGTATAGTACCTCTTATCACTTTTAGGGTATGACCGGCCGTAAACTGTTGACATGTGAGACAATTGCTGATAAAATTCGACACATGAGAATTTAACTCGGGGCAGAACCAATCTTCTCTAATTCGTGCTGCAATTATTTCCTTGCCTGTATGGGCTGGGTGATGTAGTTGGCTCAGGGCAGTGTTTAAAAGTGCCAATGGTATTACAACTTTTCCAGTGCCACCCTGGCGCCATAGTGCGTCGGTTGGTGACATTGTACATCCTCTTTTTACCCATATTTCTTTTTCGGCCATTGGTGCAGCCGCTTGTAGCTCCATAATCTGCGTGGCTGGGAGATGGGTGTACCCTTCTCTTATCAACATCTCCTTAGCCATTCCCCTCCCTCTCCCTCTCTGTGATTCTGTGGGGTTCCATATCTCACCAAAGTATGCAGCATATTTCGCATGTGCGTCTGCTGCTGCATTCCCTTTTGAGACGTTGTCTTCACCATTGGTGTGTGCGGTGCATTTTACTAGGGCTAGTTCTTGGGGGTCGTTTATTACTTCAATTAGTTCAGCCAATAAGAGGGCATGTTGTACTGGAGTGCCATCAGCTCTCCTAAACCCTCTTCTTCTCCATTTTGATAGCCCTGAGTGGACAGTGGATGTAACATATGCACTGTCGGAGTATATGGTTACTCGTTTGTCAAAACTTTCCTTCAATGCCAATATTAGTGCAACCAGTTCCGCGGCTTGAGCAGAGTAATGCTGTGGTAATTGTACACATTTCATAGCCACACACACCGGCGCCTCCATCATTTTTACCACTGCTGCCCCAGTCCTCCGTATCCCATCTCCTTGATCGATAGTTGATGACCCATCAATAAACAAAAGCTCACCTCCCTCTAGTGCGTTTTCTTCAACTTTTCTAGTACATGAGTACATTTCAGTTATTTGTGTACAGTCATGGGCATAATCTCCCTCCTCAATTACTTCTGCTAGGAACCTTGCAGGGTTAACCGTGCTACATCTAACAATTGCTAGTTCAGCTCTAGACAAAATGATCTCATAACCCGATGCCCTCTGCGTGGTTAGGGTGGACTTAGGTTTATTCAATATTGCAAATAGTGCATGTTCCACAAACAGTGTAGTTGGACACCCCATGGTTATTGCTGATGCTTTTTCCACTGCAAAAGCAGCTGCAGCGAGACCTTGTTCGCAAGGGAAGTGACCTTACATCACAGGGTCTAAGTGACCGCTGTAAAATGCTACTGGTTTATAGCCCATGCTCGTTTTTTGGGCCAATACTGCTTTCATCACTGCTGAGTCGCAATGTGAGAATATAAAAAATCGTCGCTCATAGTCTGGGGATGCCAGTACTGGAGCAGTTGATATCGCATCTTTCAATTCATCAAAGGCCTCCCTCATTTCCATAGTCCACCCCAACTTTTTCTCCCCTTTATTAGCTTCCCTCAAACCCTCAAGCAGGGGTCCTATGTATGAACTGTAATCAAATACCCATGCTCTACAGTAGTTGCACAGCCCCAGGAATTGCTGCAGTTCTCTCACAGTCTGTGGCATTGGAGTGCTTGAAATGGCCTGTGCTCCTTGTGGTGCAATCTTTCTTCCATGTTGGGATATCAGTTGGCCAATGTAAAGTACCTGTTCCTGACAGTATTGTATCTTTTCCATGTCTACCTTGTACCCTTTTTCAGCCAATATCGTCAACATCTTTAAGGAGTCCTCTCTGCATTTACTTTAGTTTGTACTGCAAATTATTATGTCATCCACATACTGTAACACTGTGCTTTCCACTTCAACGTTACCCAAATCCATCTGTATTACTCTATTGAAAATTGAGGGTGATTCGCAATATCCCTGTGGCAATCTGGTATGTTTCCATTTTGTATTTCGATAAGTGAAGCTTGTCAAATCTTGTGAGTCTGGGTGTAATGGTATTGAGAAAAAAGCATTTTTAAGGTCGATCACTGTAAATCGTGATGCTTCCGCTGGAATGCCACACAATATTGTGGCCGGGTTTGCTGTTACTGGATACTCTGCTTCTACTATGTTGTTCAAGGGCCTGAGGTCCTGTATGAAGCGCCAAGACCCCCCTTTAGCCTTGCGCACTGGGTACATAGCCGTGTTACATGGTGATTCTGAGGGGACCAATATGCCATTGTTTATAAGGGCCGTTATGGTTTCATATATGCCCTCATCTGCCTCTTTTGATAGTGGGTACTGTTTCACTCTTGGTAGTATGGCACCTTTTTTCAATTTTATCCTTACTCCCCCTATGCTTTTTATGCATCCCATGTCATAAGGGCTAATAGTCCACAATGATTTGGGCACCTTTGACATATCCTCCTTAAAGAAGGGGACTGGGGTGCATGCGGGTGCCTCAAGTGCCATTGCAATTTTCTGTGCTACTTGTTTGTGAGCCACTCTTAGCTATATTTCTACACTCATCATGAACACCATTTCACCTTCCTCCTTTTCTTCTGAGAACAGCTCCTCATCTGACACCTGGGTCAGCCTACATCCTTCTGCTAGTGCTATCACTGCCCTCCATGCTCTCCCTTCTTTATCTTGGGCGTGCACAGCAATATAATCAGCTTTTGCAATAATGCTCTCAATGTCCATTACAATCACCTTTCCTTCTGGTTCATTAACAGGTGTTTCTGGTCGGAACAGATAGGCTGCCGGCCTCCTCCATATTTTCCCTTCTATCCCTGGCATCCATGCAAATGCCATGTCTGTTCCATACTGGAATAGCTCGCCATCTACTGGCTCCGCCCTAATCGCTGTCTGTCCACAGTATGCTTGCATAATCTGTCGTGCTGTGAGCATGTTAATCCCTGGAGTAGAGCAAATTATGCCATCCTCTGTAAAGGAGATCGTCATATTCAACCTGTTCATTATGTCCCTCCCCAGTATATTTACTGGTGAGGCACTATAATATAAAAGTGGAACTGACAGATCATAATCTCCAATAGATAAGGGAACGTTATCAGTAAAGGGAACCAACCCTTTAGCCCCAGAGAATCCTTGGGTGTTCATGGCTTTGCCTGACATCTTAAATTTACCTTCCCTTATGCAAGACCGGGTTGCCCTGGTGTCAACAAGGAATGATAATTTTTTGTCACCTATCGTTACCTCTATGCGTGGCTCCTCCGCACTATTAGGTGTTAGTGACAGGATGGGACACACCAAGGCCGTCTGTGGGCTGTCCTATTGGGGGTACAATGATTGGCCATTCCCTGTGTAAGGGTTGTGTCCCAAGACCGTCACCCTACCCAATTGCGTTTGTTGCTTTTGGGGTTGTTGTGTTATCGCTACTTGTTGTTGTGGCAGTGAATATGTTTGTGGCTGTTGTTGTGTTATTTGTTGTTGTGGTTCACTTCCTTGTTGCAACGTTTGCTGTTGTTGTATGCCCTGCTGTTCTTGTGAGGTCCTAGGTTGTACCTGTTCATTCCATGCTGGTGTTCCTGGCCTGCCCCTACACGTGCGTGACATGTGTCCTAATAATCCACAACTTCAACACACGGGTGGTTCCCTGCTTTGCCATGGGAAGCTCCCTGTGTTGTCCTGGTATACTGGTTGCCCTGTGGGGTAGGAATTTCTAAGTCCTCCCACCTGCTGTTGGGTGTTATATCCGTATCCTCTCCCTCTCATAAATCCTCCTCTCCCCCTGTTATAACTATAATACCCAGCTCCTTGCATTGGGTACCCTCCTCCCATGTTTGGTGCGTGTAATTGCAGTGGCGGCCCTTGTTGTGTTATAGTCTGTGAAGGTGCTATTTGGGCGGGATCTTGTGCAGCCACTACTTGTGTGGGGCTTTGGGCCATTGGTGTGGGCGTAGTTATTAGTGCCCCTTCCATTGTGTATTTATTAAGTTTTTTCTGTACTAGTTTAGCCTCTTCTGTTTTCCTGTCCTCTTCCTTTTGTTTCATTTTTCCTTGCCATGTCCTGCAGTGATGTACTATAGTCAGTTGTATTTCTGGCCATGGTTTTGCTTCCATTCCCACTACTTTCTTTAGTTGTTTCTGAACTCCTTCTGGGAGCCCTTGTACTAGTATATGATAAAATATTGCTGGTGTTTTATCCCATTGTTCTCTAGTTTCCATGCGCCACTTCTCTTGGATATCCTGGATATAATCAACAGGATCCTCATTCTCACGCATCTTACGGGAAGTAATTGCTCCTATGTCTGATGTGTCTGGGTACTGTACTCTCAGTGCCTGCCATAGCGCATGTCTGCAGTTTGCAAATGGTGCCCCATCATGCGATGTGTTTGTTATTGTTACCCCATGGAATCCCGCTCTCTTCCAAATGTCATCCGCTCTATCCCCTAATATTGATATTAACAGGCCCTTTACATCTCCTACTGCTAGTTTCTGTCCTGCGGTGTGTTTTTCCATTTCATATATCCACTTACCCGCACCTCCACTTAGTGATGGAAGCCTACATTTTATATTTTCTTTATCCGTATGCTTCCAAGGGACGTACTGTGGTCTAACCCCTCCTCTCTCCAACAGTGGCATTAAGTTGTGTCTTGTGTCACCCTTTACGTTCCATAATATCGAGTCCTCACACCCCTCCTCTTCTTCCGTTTCTTTTACCTCTTCAATTTCGTCCTTATTACCCCTGCTCCTAACTCCTTCTTCTCCATCCTTTCCCCTCCTTCCGTCATTTCCTGTATCTAATGTGGGCATGTTTATTCGTCTGTACTGCCTGCGACTAGGGAGGTCTCTAAGCCGACATGCATAGGGTGTCAGTTCGTCCATGAAGGGCGCGAGCTTTATTCTGCGCAGCGAGCGTGAGGTGGTTGAGCATGTAGGGTGCGATGGGGGAGGGCGTGATGGAGATGGAGATGGTGTGGTTTCATGGGTTTGTCTTTCCACTAGTCCTTGCTCTCCCTCCTCACTTCTCTCCAGCTCCTCCTTTCTCCTACTGATCCATGGCGAGTCTATGTTTGTTCGAGTGAGGTATAGCTTATCTAAGCTTTCCCTTTCACTTTTTCTTCCTCCCCTCTCCACTCCTTCTTCCTCCTCACTGCAAAAATCATTCATAAATGGCATCCCCCACTCTGTCTTTTTCCCTTTTATTGTTACTGTTTGTAAGTCTATTAGGTCTATTTCTCCTTTTTCTTCGTTACCAACTGCTCCCCCTAGTGCTGATGTTGTCGCTACTTCTCTACTTCTATATACATCCCCCCATTTTTCACTCTCCCTACTCCTCTCTTCTCTTCCCCCTTCACTTCTCTCCTCCATCTCCCTACTATTTTCCTCCCTTTTCCTTTTCAATTCCTCCATCACTTCATTGCTCATCTGTTCCAATATTCTTTCATCCTCTTTCTTCCTTTCCCATTTCACCCTTTCTCTTTCTACTATACTCTCTATTACCTTCCCCTCTTCATATTTCTTAGCTGTCTCTGATAGTAACCTCCTCCTCCATATTGCCATTTCCTTTTTCTTCTTCTTCCCTCTTCTTCTCTCTCAGCACTACTCTTGATACCCTGTCTGCTGCTGCTTTTACCCTTTCAGCTTCTCTCCTTTGCTCCTCATTTCGTTCCCTTAATTTTTCCAATTCGTTCTTACCTTCTTTCCTTTTCCTCACTCTCTCTCTTTCCTCCCTCTCGAGCTGTTTCATCAATTCATTCTGCTCATCCCTTAGCTTTGCTAATCTTTCCTCCAAAATCTCTTCCTTTTGCCGTACTAGCTCCTCCCCCCTCATTTCACTCTCTCTGGCACTATCCTCGTCTGTCCTCTTTACTACCTCCCTCTCTTCTCCAGTTAGTGAACCTCGTAATTTTAATAATATCTGTGCAGCTACCCACTCATCATTTCCTATCTCTACAGTCTGCTCTTCTCCAATCCTCCCCTCCCCCACTGGCATCTTCCTATGAGCCACATATGGTGGAGGGCTGTATGCCGGGTTCGAGTATCCTTCAGCCGCCCTTAACTGTCCTCCTTCTATTTCTCCTAATTCTCTTAAAGGGTACAACCCTCCTCCCTCTGTTTTCACTCCCGGTGTTATGGGTATCTCGTTGCTTGGTTCCTTTTTTATGTCATCTGATTTATCAACCTTTTCTCCTCCCTCTCCTCCGTACCCCGTATTCTTTGTGCTTTTACTCCCCTTTTTCCCATCCTCTCCTTCTTTCTTAATCTCTTTTTCTTCCGGTGTTTCCCCCATAGTGAACATTCCATTTGGTCCTGGTCGGGATTCCTGGAACATCCTCCATAAGTTAAACACCTCCACATGGTTTGCCAACTTCTTCCCCTTGTATGTATTGTGCAGATGGTTTAGCAGTGAATGTTGGGCATATGGATCGAAACTACCATTAGGCGGCCATGGTGTTAGCATTTTGTTATCCGTCCCCTGGGTCCATTCTATGCTGTACTTAATTAGTTTCTCCCTATGGGGTGGCAGTGTGGTGCATATGTGTTGTAGTGGGGTAGTGAGGGTGTTCCCCCACCCTCCCGACCCTGTCCCGTATGACATACTAGCGCCCCCCTTGCTACCCTTCCCCTATCTGGTAGCAGTGTATCTCACTAGCCGTTTACAATATACAACCTTATATTGTTTACCTGGCCCCGTAAGTTTGGGGACTTACGACAATCCTTTGACAAATTATGCAATAAAAAAAAAAAAATTAAAAATGTTTTTTAAAAAAAAAAATATATATATATGGGGTTTTACATTTGTATATTCCCTTCTGTCTTTCTTTCTTTATACAACACCCTTACGGCCCCCTGCGGCCGAAGCGCACGCAGCCCCCTGCGGCTGCGTACCCCTTACGATGCTCTTATACAGTCGTCCTGTTTCCCCGTTCTCCTCCCCCTTTTACACTTGCCGTGGCCGGCGTTCTCCGTGCGCAGCCACGCCCCTCTCCCCTTCTCCTTTCCCCCAATCCACTCGTTTACCGTTTATCTCCGTGTCCGCTCCCTTATCATATTTCTCTTCCCCACCACTCTCAAAACCAAGGTTCCTTGTGCTCGCGATATCCTATTAAATCCCTACTGGTGACGTCACCGATCTCTTCGAGCTACTGGTACGTTCTTCATATGTTTTTTAAGTTCAAAATACACTTGCAATCTACCCCCGTTAACCCTACAGCTGTCTTCCTGTCACTCCTGGAACAAGGTAATCAAATCAATAATATAATCGGACTGCGCACACTGCGTCGCCTCGCGTGTGATACGCCCCTCAACAGGAGGGCTTAACCAGCCAATTATCTTCCGTATTGGGCAACTAGGCAACTAGCTACCGCCTACAGGGAAACGTCATCTACCTATCGAGTTTCTTGCTCGAACAATAGGGATCCTCATCTACTCATTGATCAATAAATGCCAAATCGTAGGAAACCACACACACCCACCCTTACACGTAGTCGCGACTTAGGCCAATCAGTGTCTATGAGCGGCCGCATGTGATGTTTTCGTGCTCCGCCCCCCTCTTTCGCGTGACGTAGCCGACTGCTCTCGCACTCGTTTCGCTACCATTCATTCCATTGGCAACACTAAGTTGTTAACCCTTCGCGCACCTGTGCAACACCTCCCTCCTCCCTTATTTACTTCCGCCCCCCTCCCTCACAATTTCACATTGCTTGTTGTGCGTGTCATGCTCACCAAGTTCTCTCGATGCAGGGCCGCTCGACTGCGTGCACCCCTCCAAGCGGCTCGCCACCTCCCCTCGTCTGGACCACGTCTGGACACTCGCCAACCGCGGGCGGGATACTTCTCAACCGGCTCCCGAGGGCCAATATCCGGATTGCGCTGTCCGGTCTTCTCGCAGCTCCGCGATGGTCCTGTAGTCCTCAGAAGGGGGCAACGGCAGAGGGGGCCGCGCCGCCGGGCCTCCTCGCAACGGGAGTGCCTGGAAAAAGTAAAAATAAAAAGGTGGACCTTAAACAGATCTCAGCAGTGCCTCCAACTTGTCGGGGGGAAATTCTGCCGGGGTCGGCCGGGCCGTCCGCAGACCTCCGGGCAGGGAGGCCCCAACTTCTCCCGTATATCCCAGATGAGATAGAGTATGAGACACACGCAAGAAGCAAGGTGACTCTGCTGTTTATTAGACAAAACGGCAGGGATGGGTCAAGGAGCGTACGCGTCCGTCCTGACACACACACACAATCGTGGGGCTCGCAGGCCCTTTTTACTGTATTATTACGCGCTAACTGCGTCACTTCAGAAAGTTAACAAAAAACCTATCGCCACTCTTAATTGGTTGCTCGAGTGGTAGGGTTAGTATAGCACACGTATAGAAAACAATGTTAGTGGTCGAGGGGTAGTCAGGTGATATATCTGGGTTGTCCCTACAATTAGATACATGAGAATTGTTACATGAAGACTCCTAGGGATTGGTTAATATTACTGGCGTCAGTGATAAGAGCCCCATGTTCTGATTGGTGCGCCCGTGAGCTTCCCAGCCTGGGACCACCGCTGTTCCCAGCTCTCGGTGTACCTGCAATTTACAACAATGTTTCACTATGGGTACGTGCAGACAATGTGAGGATTTATTCATAGCTGGAAGGCTGACCGCTCCCACTGTTGCAGATGTCCATTGAGCCTTTCAAGTGTATCTGCCTGTGTCTCGTAGCGAGAGATCCAGACGCCTCTTGTCTCCTGAGCTTGGCATCTCGTCAGGTTTCGGCTTGGTCACGTGAGGTGGGACCGTGTTTGAGGCAGAATTCCGCACAATTAATATTGCTTTTCCACTGTGTGTCTGGTTTAATTTGCAGGTGTGACCTTAACGTTGGTGCGCGGAGTGCGGGGTTGCAACATCGTGCCCTTGATGATTTGTTCTTGGAATGTGGGTTTGCAACATTGCGACCTTGGCTGGTTGCTTCGCCGGGCTCATTCTGCAGGATCAGCAACCTGACTCTATTTGTTAATGTCCACGGGAGCTCTTGTTTGAGGCCTACTTAGGCCTGGTGTATAAGTGGGTCCGTCTGGTGCACAGGTGCTTTGGGTTACAGTACCATATAGTTTCGTGACCAGTATCGTGTCTTCATTATATTTCTCATGGTGGTAACTGGTTTTAAGAGAAGCGTGAGCAAGCCTTGTAGATGAGTTCATGACGCGTCTTGCGTTTCTGCATTCTGAAAGCCTATGTAAAAATAATAAAGATGCACGTCCGTGAGTATGCCTGTCGCCTACGTCATAGCACTGAGTATATTCTTCGTGTAGATTGGTGCGGGAATGTCCAGTATGTATATTTGCACAGGTGTTCTTACCGTTGTCTAAGTCGTCATGGCATCTCTAGCGACGTGTAGATTTTAGTCTAGTTGGTCCGTGCCGCAGGTGTCGGCATGGCCAGTGCGGGCTGCTGGGCAGGCAGATGGACACATCCGTATGTTCCTGTACCAGGGCATCTGGTCGTCTGGTAAATGCACAAACTCTTCTCGTGGCGGGTGTCTGGGTCGTGACCCTTTAGGCCAAGCGCGAGAGGTGAAGGACGGGAGCCTGGTCTTCCATTGTCCCACTTCAGAACCCTGTGTACTCCTGGCTAGATAGTGAAGGGTGCTCGATTGTTTGAAAATCTGGAGTAATTCTGGGCCAGTAACCATCCGACATGCTAGCACCTTACCCGTTAGGTCATTTCTAAATGAGGAAGCGTGCAACTACATGGATGGGGGGTGCAGAATATCTCCCACATCAATAACCAAACCGACTCAGGTAGTTAGCAAACAAAAACTGTTTTATTTTCAATTGTGTAAAACAGGGAGTGCAACAGAGGTCTCACAGCATAATCTCGGAGCATCATATGAAAAAACATCCTTATATAGAAAAAAACTCATTATAAATGATGTCATACGACATGGCAAACTAAGAAAACTTATTTGGGATTGTGATAGGTCTACGGGGAACATCTAGGTATACTTGCTGTTGGGGATTGGATTATATAGTCAGGTGGATACCTTATACCCGCCCCTTGTGCAAGTCATCCTCAATATTTGTTAGATATACACACCATTGGATCTCAAACTATAGGGCTCTTCAATACATGGCCATCTATAATTGGTTGTCATGCTTGTAACCTTATTGAACATTTGACTCGCTAACTGCCCCAGGTTCTTGTGGGTGGACTTTACTATGCCTCCATACCCAATTAGTCCTACATCCATCATCACTCATGCAGCCTGCCATTGAATTGTCTTTGAACTCGGCCTTGCAAATTATCACTGCTCCTGAGAATAGAAGGGAGTGTGAGCACGTTCTTATCATCAAGTCTCAATGCATCTTGCCCATTTTCTATTTCCATCTATCCCACGTGACAGGAGACCGTGTTTGAGCTCCTTTCTTTGCATTTAATGATATTAAATGAATAAAGCTTGGGTTTTCTCCATCAGGCAGGTGCAGATGTGTATAAAAACAGGGAAGAGAGGATTCTTCAGTGGGTTCCTCTCTTAGAATTTGTTAGTATTGCTGGATCCTCAGATTTAATTTCAAAGAAGGATCCTTATCAGGAACAAGCTGACTCTGTGCAGTATATGTTGGGCACTAGATCAGGTTATTCTTTACGCTGATCGGTTTCTGTGGTGCAAGGTAGCTAGGCCACATTCCTCAGGGCTATATAGAGGGCATCGGATTATATGCCTTCTTGGTTGAAATGGCAGCGTTGTGTGCACTATTTGGAATCCTCTACCCTTTCCGTGTGAATGGTTGTTCTATGCACGGGTGGTGAAGCGCCCTGAAACCTCCTGCTCACGTTGTTGCGAATACCAAGCTGACACATGAAACCCCTCCTGCGTAGTACTGGTCCAAATTTTTATTCTCAGTGAAATCTACCACCAAGAGCAAGGAAGTGAAAACACCCACGTCCCCACTCTGCACCTCCTCATCCCTCAACTAACTCCTCACTACTAAAATCTTGCATCCTTTCACCTCCCACACTCCTGCAGATGACCTCCTACGTCTGGGGTACTTTACAGATTCAGACCCTAGCCATCTTCTATCAACACTATGCTGCAATGTTTGATCTCCACAATCTAGGGGATGCCCAAATAGCAAACCTGCCCAGTCGGTACCAACCACAAACAACACAAAGATGTTCATATATACACACATAGGGAACGGGTATCCATCAACACAAAAGGTTTCTGCACCTGCCTTCCTGCTCTCCGATTATCACACCCGGCCCTCCTTTCTTACAGAGCCATGCGCAGCAAGGCCAACATTTTTGGCAGAAGAGCGCTATACAAGACCACTTTACATTACATATTACAAAATCATGTTCTGTTGTAGGAGGCCTCACACTGGATATCCTCTTTCTAGTGCACGGTCTGACCACTGAATGTATACTTCTAATGTAAGACATTAAAAAGTATACATTCATACACAGGGGTTCTACGTAATAGCTAGGAAAAATGTGATTTGAAGTACAAGATGGTGCTGGATATATATAAAAAAAAAAAAGAAATAAAGGCACAGACGACTTTCATGCCAGAAATGGATTGCACTATACATGTTTCTTTTCTATTGTTAGTGTGAGCACATGATCGTGCTCGAAAGACACAGGAGTCACAATAGACAGACTCACTGGAGACCCCTGGGGACCTGGATAATACAGATTTACGTGATTTGCCTGAGAATACTTCTTCGAAGCCCATTTCATTGATTCTTTTTTTTAAACAAATGTTACCACACATCCATTCAGGGGGAGACCCCAGCAGCCCTCGCCATCTGCATCCCCCCACCTTAATTAATACCCTAACCCAACCACTATCTACATTGATATACAGTGAAATGTGTTAAAAGGCATTGATGTAATGGGCTTTGAAGAACTGGGCCTAAGGGTGTCATGGTGGAATACCGATAATAAACACTTAGTAATATGACTTGAGCAGGGAAAAAAGGAGGAAAGAAATTTAAAATGAGAAAGAAGTGTATACTGCTTGCCAATTTTATCCCGCTTCTTGTTGACTGTTGTTAACTTTTAAAGCGGTTGGTTGCATCGATTATCTGATGTAATCCCTGGCAAGATTTTAAGCCCTTTTCAAAATGTTATGATGTTACCCGAATGACCAACCGCGTCTGGAATTTGAAGTGCTATTTTTTCCGATGCAGCACGCAGAAACAACAAAAAAAAAATACAGCATGGGCTATAACTGTATTCAGCTATTCAGCCACTTTACAACTCTGAATTATTAAACAAGGCCAGCATCTACATCCTTAAAGGTTTCCTGATAGAATTCCCCCCAGTGATGTACTTAGCAATCTCTGGAATGTGCATTTTACAAGCAATAGAAGGGACACTATGTGCATACCATAAATTACTGGGTGGGCTTGGAATGGTGTGATCAATTAAAAAGATGATGAAAGACTGGTGATTAAACCATTCCAGGCATAGTGAATTCTTCCTGTAGTTGTTAAGTCTAGGATGAAGGCCAGATCCAGAGGCAGCTGAAGTGTGAACACTGCCTGTCACACAGCTGCATATGGCAGAGGTTGTGGCTCAAACAACCAGTACAGAACTAAATGCAATAACTGACTCAATCTTTCGGAAATACGACCACAAGGGTGTACCCGTATTGCCACATGGAGCTGCGGATTTACTGCAGGATTACAAGTGGTGGTAGAGGGTGTAAGTCCCAATTGTTTGGAGTTCATAGGGCTCCATCAGGATTTCGCTGGAATTTAAGGCAGTGATAATGCTGCCAATTTTGGCAAACATGCTGGTTCAAGACTTGGAAAAAAACTATTACCATCCCAGTAAAATAGGCCAGGATGTTAATAGCAATCAACCCCTCCGGTAGAGAGTTTTATTAGGTCTGGCAATGCCCCATGGGCTAACGTTAAGGCACTCTCTTCGCTCTGGCCTATTACTCAGCCCCAGGGCATTACCTGAGCCAGTAATGCCCCCACCTATCAGGATTAGTTGCTTTAGTATAACATTTTTTTGACAAGGTTCACTGTTTGAGTCATTTGTGACTTACATGTGCCGACAGTCATTAGTCTACTGAAGAGATTCTGTAGGGAAGTCCTGGGAAGAACACAGCAGATGGATGATTGCTTCCGTGGTCGTTTGACGTCATGCCAGTGTGATGGGTTGGGGTGTTGGTGTGAACCATCCAGTCTGGCTGTATAGCAGTGTGACACTTTTTTAGCCATGATGTGCAGTCCATGTGTCAGTGGTGTGGATGTCTACAATTACCAGCAAGTGAGGAGAAAGTGGAATCAGTGGCGGACGTGAGACATGTGGCAGTGTCGTGTGTGCAGGCTAAGGGGTAAGCCGTTGTTGACCAGAACAGGTTCAAACCACTTTTGCCCTTGTCCAAGTCTGGAAGGGATGCTTTGGGCAGCTGAAAAAATAAGGAGAGACTGTGTGGCATGGGAGCGAAAGCCCCATAACCCCAGTATGTCATTGCCAACTATAAGGGCATGGTATCACAAGTAAGACACCAACACAAGACAAAAAAGTTAGACATTTCAAAAAGTTTCAAAACCTTTATTATCTTTTTTAAGTTGGATAAATTCCTACTTGGCCCTATAGCTAAGATGGGAGAAGACTCTACTATAAAATAATTAAAAAAATACAGTCCTATTCAGTCTATGTCAAATCAAAATGGTGTATACTTACACAATCTGTTACCTGCCCTAGCTCTTATAAAAGAATTGTGTAAAGGGGAATATGTATGCAAAGGAAAATCAGTGGTATAACATAAAGAATCAATGTGGCTTAGTCAGCTCTCCTTGCCACATTGGAGAGCACGAAGAAAGCAGCCCCTGTAAACAGGATGACACACTCTGGCTCAGGTTCTCAAAACAAAGGCACTTTAAAACGTGGATCGAGGCCCACGTGGCCTTTCACGTTAAAGTCACGGATTCCTGCTTTTAAAAGTTCTTTCACAGTTCAACAAAAGTTCACACAGGTCTCCGTCGGTCGGGCTCGGACCTCTCAAAGCAAATGTTCATGTAGGTTTCCCTCGTTGGGTTCGGACCTCTCAAGCAAAAAGTATCTGATTTAATGTACATCTCCCTCAGCTGGGCTCGGACCTCGCAGTCACAGCACTTGCAGGGGTTCCCTGACCCACGCTTTTTTCACATTCATTAGGGGTTCCCTTCCCCTAACTTTTCACACTTCCGATCTTCCTCAGTCGAGCTCAGACTTTTGTTGGATGTAAACGACTTTTGAATGTGCAAGGGTTTTACTATGGACCTCCGCAGGACCACTTCAACTTTCTCTTCAGTTCACACTCTTGCGTTATTTGCCCAGTGTCTCTTAGTCTTGGTAGTTCAATATCATAAGCACACATGTTCATACAAATCTTTCTCTTAAAGTAGTTAGTTCACTTTTCTGCTTCATAACAAGATATCACATATTATGCGGGGACATTCGAGTGGGCTATTTCCTGTCGCCTGACCACTCCACTACTTTGTATCACTGGTTTCACAGTTATCCGTAATTTAAAGTTCACCACAGATCTACCTTCCTACACATCTCATCAGCACATGGACAACTGCTTTTTATCGTGAGATATAGGGGGTCATTACGAGGTTGGGGGTAGCCATGGCGCTATTAGTGCCATGGCTACCCCCTTACCGCATTCCGGGTCTGTGTTCCCGGGATAGGGACTTACCGGGTCAGCCCGACCTTGGAGGACCCGGTAAGTCCCCATCCCGGGAACCATTCCCTATTCCCATTTGAACCCCCATAGGGCTGAATGGGAATGGGGATGGAGCTAATAACGGACCCGCTATTAGCGGGCCCGTTATTAGCTCTGAAGTCCCTTAACGGGTCCCTTCCATAACACCTGGTAAAACCAGGCGTTAGGGAAGGGACCCGCTAAGGGACCTCGGAATAGGGTGGTAAGGGATTACCGGCACCAGTCCCCTTTCCAGTGCTGGTAATCCATTACCACCTACCTCGTAATGACCCCCATACTGTTGCCACTTCAGTCTTTCCTTAACACACACCAGACTTTCATATTGTCCACTAAGTCATCGGGTGAGTGCATTCCTTTTTTGTATTTGCAGCTTTAATTCACGAGTCAAGGTTAATACCACAGGTTTGGCCTCGCCTCCCAACTCTATCATTCACCCCGGAGGGTTTCTGGCATCCTTGATACACAATGCAGTCTTCTTGTCTGGGATTTGGCCTTCTCCACATATCTTTCATGGCTCCTCAGAGGCAATGACCTCCTGCAGGGATCTGCTGGGTTTCCCTGCACTAATCTCCCATCCCTCGATTGGTCGTTCTGCTCCAGTGGGTTTGCCTTTGCCCCGGAAGATCCGCTCTTTCTCGTTTTCCACCTTGCTCAGTGTGTCTCTATGTTCTGTCTTTTATCCATGTGGGGAGAACTACTGGGTATCACATGTATGTGATTAAAGTCAAGTGTGATGAGATATGTAACAGTTAGCCTCTTTACTCACAGTCAGCCTCTTCCTCAGCCCAGTGTTTGTGCAGAAAGCGGGATGGGTTTGGGACATTGGATAATCCTACAAAATAGGATTGGTCATGGGAAAGATGGGAATAATGTGTCTCACCATCAGTTGCCTCAACCCAACTCCCCAAAAGACCCCTCACCCAGATGATCCTCCCGCACTGGTCCACCCCCAATGTCTAGATCCAAAGGCGATGGCTGTGCCCTGGCTAACTGAGAGAGAGATCCCTGGCGGCTATCAGGTGAGACACCCTTTGGTTTCTATCACAACACACAGCTCTTCACAATCATGTGGCTTACATACCTCTCCATCCCCTTATTTTACACCAGGGTGCAAAATATGTTTGAGGAATCAACACCCCACACTCCATCTTTTCTGGTCTGTGTTGCATCATGAAGAATCCCATGCAAGTTTGCAGCATCACTGATACCATAGTCCTGGTGCTACGTCAAAACCTGAGCCAATCACAGAAAGGCCACCAATAGTGTCAGCTGTGCTCCATACAAGACCATTTACATTGAATGTTACCTGTACAAATGCCAACACTTTTGGCCTTGTTAGCACTTGTTTTTAACAGGACTCAAGTGCAAGGAACATGTGTAAGGGTACACACTTGGATTATTTTAATTAAAACAGAAACTCATGTACATGCACTGTTGAGGCATTCAATCTCAGAAGACAGCTCACAAATAACACGGGCAGGTCATGTAGAATGCAAACTTTGACATTACTACATGATAGCAGCAGCTAGGAATCAAAGAATAGACACTTGCAAAGCAGCACCGTTCGGACCTAGCCGTGACATAGCAAACAGCCGGAAAAGGGTGCAAATACACAATGATATGTCAGTGTCTCAAAAATGTGTGTGTGTGCATGTGTGTGTGTGCACGTGCAAGTGCATGCCTATACAAGTGTCACAATAGATTTAAGGAGCTCTTACAACAGCATTCAATGACCTTAGATCCAAGCTTACACAGTAGCTTCTGTTCCTCTCCATCTCCATCACCTTTTTTAGACCATGGTGCAGCACATTTTTGAGGAATCCACATCTCACTCTCCATCTTTTCTGCTCTGTGTTTCATTATGAAGAATCCCCTGCAAGGTTGCAGCATCACTGCTACCTAATAGATGTTGCCATATCAAAACCTGGTGAGCTATTGTGTGTTGGTGGTGGTGGAGGAGGGGTGATTTTCACTGTGAACTGTGTGAGACATGTTTGGAGCTTGAGGGAGACAGCAAAGTAAACCTATGAGGAAACAAGCAGGGATACTAGCCCTTGGCCAGCCAATGCCCAATGACCACCTGACAAACACCTTCATACCCTGCCCAAGACAGGCCCTGTACCGTTATTAGCTCCGAAGTCCCTTAATGGGTCCCTTTCATAATGCCTGGTAAAACCAGACGTTAAGGAAGGGACCCGCTAAGGGACCTCGTATTAGGTTGGTAAGGGATTACCGGCACCAGTGCCCTTACTGGTGCTGGTAATCCCTTACCGGCCATCTCGTAATGAGGCCCTCTGTTTTCAAAGTGGTATTTTTTGGACAACTGCACTGAGGGAGATGACTCCTACTGCAATTTGTTCTATTTGGTTCCCATCCTGGACCCCACCCGGTTTTCCCACTGTTCCTGTTACCTGCCGTATCCTTGGGACATGGCTGTGGTCCTTCACGGGGTCGCGGACAACTCTCTTCCTTCATCCTGTATGGCCCCTCGGCAGGCTGATGGTCTCAGTGTAATTTCCAAACCCAACAGTCCACCTTTCTGCATTCATGTCACCACCAAGTGGGTTGGTTCCCTGCCGGCTCCCAGGAGGATTCAGCCGAGTGCTGTTGTTCTGGCGAGATGCTGCTGCTTTGCCTTCAGTCTTCCCAATTTGAACCTCTCAGGTCTGTTTCACATACGGCAGGCTTCTGCAAGGAGACTCTCTTGGTCCTTACATGCGTTCTGCTTTATATTGTTGAGACTGCCTTGCCTTCAACACCTTTTACTAAAGTCTCTTTAATATTCTTCATGCCTTCATACCTGTTACAGTACTTGGTTGACTTTGCATGTGGTTATTTCATATGTTCCATATCTCATGTTCTTCTTCATCCCAGTATGTTTTACATTTGTCCCAGTCATGGCTTTACAGTAGCACATGGTTCCACTATCAATGGTGGGAAAAAAAAGGGTGACCACGAAGGTAGGGTGTTATATGACAGGTTTTAGGGAGGCTTTCCCCCAGGTCCACGTCCTGATCCCCAGGATGGTAGATCCTCCAGATAAGGTCCTTCAGCATATTACCACCCCCACGGGTTACTATTGGATAGCGTCCTCACCTCCCTAGCCTCATAGGAAAGTGCTCCCCCTGGGAAGAAGTGACAAGACTTGGCAAATAGTCACATACCCTTCCTCTAATAGAGGTGCATTTTCCAGCTAGAGTTAGTGGTGGTGTTTTATGCCCGGAATCTTGATGGGGAATATTTGTTCAACTCTGTCCCAAACCCAAATTGGGGATTTTACTTTAAAGCCCCCATTTCCCAGATGATAAAAGGAGAATAACTTAGAGAGGAACTGTTTATTTTCGTTATTCCTGATGTCTCTCTCTTTTAGGATTTTATTTTGAGGTCTATTTGGGAAATCTGGGACTTCCATTGTTAGAATTGAGGTACGTTACTAACGATGATTAATTGTGCAGGTAGTTTAGTAAGTACTGCCACTTTGATCCATACCTCCTTCCCCAGGATGGAAACTGGTATTTGTACAGAGGCGTACGGTTCGAGATGACCGTAGGTACTGGAGACGTCTTCCCTTTGTTTTTCTTTCCAGTCCCAGGGTATTAGCTCAGGTCTTTTAGCACACCCCTTACATCCACTACCAATTGGGCCTATGCTCTTTTCCCTTAAATTGTAGCAGGCATTCTATAAATTATTTTGTTCCCTACATAGAGAAAAGTGTTTTTATTTGTCTTTCTTTTAATTTGTCTTCTCTTTGTGAAGAGAAAATGTGATTGCTCTTTTCCGGAATCTGAATTCTTAGCTGATGTTTGGGCATAGAGGGTAGTATAAAACGGTATCTGAGGACCTTTTGTCTGAACATCTTGGGCAGTTTTGATATTTTGCTTAAATGGTGATGGGGATGAAGATTTTAAATTTAAAGGGCAGTTTGTTGTGGAATGCCCTATTGCTCTACACGAAATAGCATGTCTTTCCTTCAGGGGACGATAGGGATAGCAACAATATCATCTGCTCTTCCTGGATGTCTCCCTTGAGAGCAGATAATTGACTACTTCCGAGAATCTCTTGTGGCTCTACTTCCCCGAAGGACTCGGACGTCTCAAACTTCTCTGAACCATGTGCAAAGTTCTCTATACTTTATGGCTCTGTCTCCTCCTCTATCGGGGAGGTGACATCACTATGAGTAGGAATTTCTGGTGGTTCTATCTCCTCTAGCTGTTCAGAGGTCTTGATCCCCTCTAATCAGTTTATGGTATTCTCTGAGTTAAGGTGTTCTTCCTCCATTACATGTTCTACAGAAATACTACAAAAACAAGGGGGGGTTCTGGCAGTCTCTCTACTACCGGCCTATATCCCGGGTTAGAGTCTCACCATCCGTTCACAGAAGAGAAGTTTCCACTACATATCAGTCTTTGTCCTGCCCAAGGGCAGTCCAGCACCGAAATGCCTGGCAATTCTCTTCTGAACAAGAGTACCTACAGCAACCCCTGACACGTGTTTCGGCCTGATTGGGCCTCATCAGTGAGGTGGAGCTGAGCCTCTCTAAGAACAGTGAGCAAGGGTTCCACGTCTGGATTACCCTTGTAACTTAGAGTGAAAACCCAAAGTTACTTAACATGCAAAAACAAGGGGGGTTCTGGGAGTTTCTCTACTACTGGCCTATATCCCGGGTTAGAGTCTCAACCAGAGTCTTTAGCTCACCATCCGTTCACAGAAGAGAATGTTCACTACATATCAGTCTTTGTCCTTCCCAAGGGCTGTCCAGCACCAAAATGCCTGGAAATTCTCTTCTGAACAAAAGTACCAACAGCAACCCCAGACACGCGTTTCAGCCTGTTTGGGCCTCGTCAGTGCGGTGGAGCTGTGCCTTTCGTAGAACAGTGAGCAAGGGTTCCATGTCTGGATTACCCTTGTGACCCTAAGTTTCTACAGAAATACTATCCTGGTGCGTGACTCAGGATCTTCAGGGTTTTCTGTCTCCATGGGGGAGGAGATTTACTGGGGTGCTAAGGAAATGGTCCATATATTCCGAATACATGACACTCCCTTTTTCATTCTTCTCAATGTCAGAGTTAAACTCACTCCCAAACTTAGGGCAATCAAAAAAAAAATCTCTTGGGTCTGTTCCTTAATAGGCTGTTTCTATGGGCCCTTTATGTGTCTTTCTCTGTTTTCTTTAGGTGGGGTCTTTTCCTATGGAGCTTCATATATTAGGTGCCCCTCCAACTCGTCCCTTTTAACTTTAACAGAAACTCAATCAAATAATCTTCATCTCTTTCCTACAAGTCAACAGGGGTAACATCTTCAAACACTTCTTCTTCCAAGGTTTTTCGGGAGGGGTTACATATGTAACTGCTCTGGTAAGGACGGCCACCTGCATGTCTAAGGAAATTACTGCCTTATCTCTGCTGCCAGGTATCCAGCGATCACGAGGACTAAAACACTGGTAGTTGTTCCTCTCCACATTCTTCCTAACCAGAAGAATTGCCTGGGATGTTAGTGGGAGGAAGGTGAGTCTTATTCTAGTGCCATGGTTGCTGATTGGCTCACAGGGTTTTGCCTGATTGTGGCTTTGGGGTCCTAGATCTGTTAGGAAGTGGTTTGGAATGGTCCTGGCTTCTAGAGGGGATAGTAGGCTGGTAGAAAAGGTTATGTGGGACAACTCTTTTTCGGGTTGCCAGCATCAAACTCCTGACACCTATGTGGGGATGTAGAAGAAGGAAACTGACAAGGAGGGGTTATGGTGTGGACTATAAACCTATATCAATAAAGAAATCTACCTGCCCCTATGTCTAAGGAGCTTAAACTGACTCAACCTAAGAAAACATAGTGATCCCTCAAAATGTCTGTCAAAATAAATGCTCTTCCCGTCTTCAATCAGAAAACCATCCAACATCAACCTAACACTAGAAACACACGCTTTTAACTAAAATAATGTTAATTTTTCCTTCCTCAGGAGACCGACTCCCTTCTTTTGGTTAACACTTCAGTTGTATAGCAATGTAGGAATAATTCCTTCAATCTTCCACTACAGTGGACCAGGGGAATGACTCTCTTCTTCTGTTCCTTGTGTAAAAGCTCCACACAGTGTTCTTTAAGCACCTGAGTAGAAACTTGACTTAGTCTCTTTTATTCCTGCTAAAATGTTTTGAAGCTCACAGACTTATTTGGTTTTACTCTTGACCTTCTGGTGAGGGATATTATTCCCAGAGTTCTCTGTATTTCTCCCATAGGTCTCCTAACGGGTTTCTCCAAAAGTAGTAACTTGATGCGAGAGATGTCTCCCGAAGCACTCTGGTTTTCCAGCTGTATTTAATGTCCCAGTACCATGAGAGAGAGGGCTCCCATTACACTCAGTCTTATTAGTGGCATTAGATGAACCACTGTGACGAGGGAGATTACTCCTGAGGCACTCTGTTGGAACAGTGGTGCTATGTAGACCACTGAGACAAGGGAGATGCCTCCTGATGTACTCTGTTTTATCAGTGGTATTTGTGAGGCCACTGCACCGAGGGAGATGACTGCTGCTGCAATTTTTTCTATGCCGGCAACTTCCCAGACCCCATCTGAACCTCCCATCATTCCCGATATCTGCGGTATCCTTGCGACACAGCCCCAGCTCTTCACAGGGTCGCTGGAGCCTCTATTCCTTCTTCCTACTTCCTGTCTGGCTCCTTGGCAGGCTGGTGACTTCGGGATCATTTTCAGACCCTATGGTCCACGTCTCTGTGGTCACGCCACCACCAAGTGAGTCAGGTCCCTGCTGGCTCCCAGGACCATTCAGCAGTGCCCTGTCATTATGGTGAGATGCTTCTGCTTCTGCTTTGCCTTCCGTCTTCCCAGTTTGAACTTCCTGGGTTTGGTTTGCGTACTGCAGGTTTTCCACAATGAGGCTCTCTTGGTTCTTTCTTGCTTTCTGCTTGATATTGTTGATTCTGCCTTTGTGTAACGTCAACACCAGTCACTAAAGACTCTTTAGTATTCTTCGTGCTTCACAGGGGCCACCTCGTTACAGTACTTGGCTGTCTTTGCATGTGGTTATGCCATATGCTTCTCATGATCTTCTTCATCCCATTATTTTTTTATTTGTCACAGTCATGGCTTTACAATGACATATGGTTAGACTATCAATAGTGTGCGGAATTGGCGACCATAAGGGTAGGGTTTTATGTGACAGGGTTTTGGGACAGCAAGTTGGTTATTTTGGCATCATTTCCAGACCCAACAGTCCACCTCTCTACGGTCACAACACAACCAAGTGAGTCGGCTCCCTGCCAGCTCCCAGGATGACTCAGCAGCATCCTGTCATTCTGGCGAGATGCTTCTTCTTCACCTTCGGTCTTTCCAGTTTTAACTTCCTGGGTTTAGTTTTCGTACTGCAGGCTTCTGCGATTAAACTCTCTTGCTCCTTTTTTTGCTTTCTGCTTGATATTGTTGAGTCCGCCCATGTGTAACATCAACACCATTTACTAAAGTCTCTTTAATATTCTTCATGCTTCCCAGGGGCACCTCGTTGCAGTACTTGGCTGGCTTTGCATGTGGTTATTCCAAATGCTTCACATGTTCTTCTTCATCCCATTATGTTTTACACTTGTCACAGTCATGGCTTTATAATAGCACATGGTTGCACTCTCAAAAGTGGGAGAAATGGGTGACCATGAGGGTAGGGTGTTAAGTGACAGAGTTTAGGGCTCACAGGCTTGTGATTTCAGTGTCTTTAACAGACCCAAAAGTCCACCTCTCTGCGGTCCACCACCGCCAAGTGAGTCGGTTCCCTGCCCGCTCACAGGACGATTTGGCAGCATCCTGTCATGGTGAGATGTGCCTGCTTCGCCTTTGTTATTCCCAGTTTGAACTTCCTGGGTTTGGTTTGCATACTGCAGACTTCTGCAATGAGTCTCCCTTGATGCTTTCTTGCTTTCTGCTTGATATTGTTGATTCTGCCATTGTGTAACGTGAACGCCATTCACTAAAGTCTCGTTAGTATTCTTCATGCTTTCCAGGGGCCACCTCGTTACAGTACTTGGCTGTCTGTGCATGTGGTTATTCCATATGCTTCTCATGTTCTTCTTAATCCCTGTATGTTGTACATTTGTCACAGTTGTGGATTTGCAATAACACATGGATTCACAAACAATGGTGGGATGAATGGGTGTAGGGTGTTATATGACAGGGTTTTTGAGAGGCTCTTCCCCAGGTGGATGTCCTTTTCCCCAGGATGGATATCCCTCTCTATGAGATCCTCCTACATATAACCATTCCTAGGGGACTATTGGGTAGCAGCCTCACCTCCCTGTCCTCATAGAAAAGGGCTCCCCCCGCGGAGAAATGATGAGACCTATGGCGTGCACGTTTGCAGTTTGTGTTGCCTTAACTGCATGTTATTCAGTGTGCATGACTTGCGCATGTAAAGTATAGTGGAGCCCTCAAATGTAGACAGTTGCCCTAGCATTGGATAGCCTACTTATAATACCCGTTCTCCAATCCATAGAATACAGCTGAGTCCCACAACATATGTGGTACAGCTGTCACTTAGTCACTCACATAGCAGCCATCCATACACCTGAACACAACCCTCTGCATGATTTCTAAAATATTTTAAACCAGTCATCTCTGCTAGTAAGTGAATGGTCACTTCTTTCTATTTAGTATTCTAATGCAATGTAACGGTTTTTTGATACCCATGCTTTGGCATACTGCAGTCTTCCAAAGGGCCTTCCACCCCACAGCTCTTGGAAGCCATAACAGTGGCAGTAGGCACTATACAAATAACAAAAAACATCACATACCATAACACATGGCTTAGGAAGTGCTGAATGCTCACTATGTGTGGAGAGGAAGGCTTGTTTGTGGTGCGGGAGGTGCTGGCATTATGAGAAGGGTCAGAGGGACCGGTGGATAGAAGCATAAAAGAGACTAGAGTCTTGCGAGAGGATTGCTAAAATGGTGTCCTCATCCTAGCACACACCTGATGCCCAGAAGTACTCTTTCAACACAATACAAACGTTTGATTTGGACTATTTGTGCAGGAATTTGTTTTCTTCTTATTTATAGCGAATCCCTTGGCTCGGATGAGTTTATTGAGTTCATTCCTTAGAAGCTGGGGCCGCAGTGGGGTCCTCAATATTAAAGCAGTACTCTCTGCAAACAGTACACCCCCCGACCCCCATTGTCTCCATTTAAACTCAGGGTGATAGCAGGCAGGGTACACACATGTGGGGTGTTTCCCTTTATTTGTAGCAGCAACAGCAGGCGAGGCAAGAAGCAGTCTTGGCAAACGGGCTTGTCATGAGAAGTAGGGCTGTCATTTTCCCACGTTTCCTAGTCATTTCATCGAAACTGCAGCATCGAAATGCCACAGCATCGAAACCAAAGCATTGTTTTCCAATGCATTGACAGGCTCGTGCTTTTCCATCTAAACTAGTCCATCGAAAATATAAATGGACTGGTTTCAATGGAAATGCACTTTTACATGTAAAAGATAACATTTCAATGCATTTTTTTGTAACGTTAAAACGTCACATGGAGCTCCTAGCAACGTTTAAATGTTTTTTTTGTATGTTGGGGTGGGGGGTTCATTACATTCGATGGAATGACTAGATACCCTTTCCCACCCATGCCCCATGGTTACCGGTGTAGCATGTCCTACAAGGGATTTGATGGTTGTGAATAATGGTGGTGGAATACGTAATGCCTCCAACACAGTCTGTCGTTTGCTTAAATTAACCTTGGAATCCAGGATGTTCTGAACTACAATTCTCAACAGACCTAGTCAGCATAGCCTATGGTGAGAAATCATGGGAGTTGTAGTTCGAAACGTGTGGAGAACCGCAGTTTGCAGACCCGTCTGCTAAGCGGACAGGGTGGGCGTTTGGCACTTAGGTTTTTCAGAAAGATGTGGCACTCAAATATAATCTTAAAAATATTTCTAGATATTCAGAGCTGATTTAGGGCCTCATTACGACCCAGGCGGTAAGGGGTTTACGGCAGCGTTAACAGCGCCGACCCTTACCGCCTGAGTACGAGGTCCCTTAGCGCCATGGCGCTTTTAACACCTGCTTTTAGCAGGTGTTAAAATCCATGGCGCTAAGGGACCATGGAGTTAATTACGCCACCGTAATTTACGGTGGCGTAATTAACGCCTTCCCCACTCCCATTATGCCCTATGGGGCAAAAATGGGAATGGGGAAGGGTAAATGGGGATTGGGGACTTACCGCCCCGCCAAGGTCGGAATGGGGCGGTAAGTCCGCCAACCACCATGGCGTAAACGTAGTTTACGCCATGGTGGTAAAGTCACGGCCCAGGCGGTAACTTACCGCCTGGGTCGTAATGAGGCCCTTAGGAACTTGTGCTTCGGGTGTTTGCGCCTGCCAGAATGCCTGCATGTTCTCTTCGGCGAACGGGCATTCAAGTTTAAGTGACGCGTGAATCCAAACAGTGAAGCATATCCCAACTGGACGATCATTTTTCATTTTTTCCCAGGTTGTGAAGCTGTAAAAAAAAAAAAAAATTTGACAACTCCAGCTATCAATCAGGCAATCGATATGAACGTGAGAATGGGCGCAATTGTTCTGCTTGAAAGGCTGCAGGCGGAAGTCACCGCTGTCGGTAATAACAAGGCGCGCAGGAAATTGGTTTGGATGGATTCAGTCGGCTCCAAGAACAGGCGCACTCACATCCCGCTGAAAAGAAAACAAGAAAAGCCAGGGACAAAAAAACAACAAAAAAAACAGGTCCCCCGAACACAAACAAACACAACAATGCCAGTACTGCACAACTGTGTGAGGTACTCTTTGTCTCTTTTGTTTGTCGACATCTATCAAAGAAACGTTTATAAATACTGGTCTCATTTCAGAAGAAAATCAAGTCTAGGCAATGATTGGTGAGGTGTAACAAACTGGGCCTTTCAGCCTGTTTCAGATTTAGAGTGTCAGCATGCTGCTTATGTGTAATCATATGTATTATGCAGCGAGCGGTACAGGTAAACCTCATGGCAGTCACGTGCACTCCCCAAAAAGTGCTCTCCCCTGCTGACATCCTGGCTGAACCTGAAACTACACTGGTTACCTGGCCACCTTCTGATCTCGGGCCCAGGTCCCACCCCGCCAGTCGCACACCTGCACTGCCTTCCTGGCAACCCCTGCACTTTGGTGCTGTTTCTGTATCCCTACAGTCCCACTACCAGCACTTGACACCTGTTGTCTTCGCTTACCCTTGCACTTGCCACCTGCTGGCCGTACTTTATTTATTGTTATTTATTCTATTATCCCATGTTCTGCACTGTCCCCTCCCCTTCCATGCATTTGCGTGATCTGAATGACACCTGGCCTAGTAGGATCGTTGTCTGTCTTCCCTCTGTTCACCCTCCCTTGACTTGTCGCGCCTTGAAACACGTGTGTATAGGTGCATTATAAATGCCTTATCATATCATATCATAACAAAAATGAAAAAGGTGTGAAAAAACTCAAAAAAATAGGAAACAACAACACATAGGAGTCAGCCCCCCCCCTTACACACACAATGATCTGCTGTTATGTTTACATCAGTGGCCCTATCAGAGCAGTGCTACAGGAGGGGGCTCTAATATTATTACGGCCTGCTCTGAAGAGGAATTAAGGGAAGGATGCATCGTTTAATTGGCGTCAATTACCAGCTCCAAGCAAGTATGGGTTACAGAAAGATATCTGTTTTAGAGTTAACATATATTTTCACTTGCCTAAAGATGACAATCGGGAGTGGGAATGTCCTTTTTACTTTAAAAAATGCATATTACTCCCAATATAAAAAAATGCAGAGTATAATACTCCCCCTTCATAATCTTACATGGAGCCCTGCTTGTAGCTGTGCTCTAACCTCCATCATAGGTGCTGCATAGGAAATGGCTGTCACCAGTTGTAGTGGAGTTAAATATATTTAACAGGCTGGTCTCTTGTTAAACAAAGATGATAGACCTTAGATCCAGCCCAGCAAATGCAATGTTCTCGAACCCAACTTTCTTAAAAAATGATATGTACACAGCGTCTACATATTTAACACCTGGAAAGAGCCTGGAAAGAGCATCGTACACATGGGAAATGCAAAAAGATCCACTTCTTAGACTAGATGATGCAACCTTTCCTCTCCAGATGTTTTGGACTACAATTCCCATCAGCCCGAGCCAGCATAATCAATGATGAGGGATCATGGGAGACATAGTCCAAAATATCTAGAGAGATGGGGGTTGCAGAACCCGGCCGAGTACAGCAATATTCAAAAGGAAAGGGATGACTCATTTAATGTTTTTGGAATATTGTGTTGGAGTGTGCCAAAGTTAAGGCTGCATTAAAGTTCATTCATTATACATATCGGTTACCACTTTATGCTTGCAAATGCTTGGACCCACCAATCATAGGTTCCCCAGTTCCTCTACCAGCTGTGAAAGGATGCATTGTGGGTTGAAAAGGATATGTATATAATGTCACTGCTCTCTACCGCAAAGGCAGGGCACGCGTCCCCTGGGTACTGCTGTTACAGAGGCACATTAGACTGCAAGTTAGTGCTGGTAACCCGCGCTCTGCCAAAAATTGAACTCTCCTCAATACAATAAGAAATGATCGCAAATTGTTCATTAGAGTTATGCAGGCTAGTTTAATTTCCATATGGTCAGCCAACACGTGCTTCGACACTTGGTCGTTATCAAGGCAATTGTTCATAGTTGTGATACCCAGGGGTGTTGCTAGGTCTGGAAAAGACACGGGGATAAACTGATGTTGGAACTGTCAGGATTGGGGGATAGCTAGCCTTTTGGTTGTAGCTCCTGAGAATCTATCCAGGGCTACAACCAAAAGACCATGGGGTATAGCACCTTAGCCCCCCCCCTCTTAGCAACGCCTCTGGTGGTGCCCATGCATCGGAGTTGCTATTTTGAGAGGGTCAATAGATCGCTAATGTTCAGTTTCTCTGATGTGGTTGCATTAATCCTTCTTGTGTGTGTCAGTCATGGATACATTATCCTTAACTGGCCAAGGCCGTTCAATGGTCAATGTGTTTAATCCCAGGCACTGCGCGTGTTGTAGCGTTGTAGACGCACAAGTTCGAAACCTCTTGCATTCAACGCTGCATTTATGTTCATGGATACACCTTTGAGTTAAAATACTCTAAGAAGAACTCTTCTTCCAGTAAGTGTTCTTGCTTTCCTATGCCCATTGAGGTGGGCTGAGGATGCCCCCCCCCACACATTGAGAAGTTACGTTCCTGCAATGCCTTCGATCAGCTCTGGTCACCTGCTAAGTGCTGCCACCTGCTCACATTGGTAGCTGCTGTCTGCCCTGGCTGAACATGCCAATAGGCCGTGAATAAGTGGCTTGATGGTTCTACTTAACACTGTACGGTATCGTGCCCCCTGCCTTCCTATCTGATTTAAGGGACCTGGTTCTGGGTGGACCTTGCAGTTATTCATTGCACATGGGCTGTGTGAGTGCTTTATAAATGAAAGTAAATAAATGTAATAAAGTGGAGTACTGGGTCCACTGTGAAGATTACTGCACATTTGATTATTCCTGTTTGAGTTGTATGTACACTAGTACCTCCACATATTCCCCATGACCTCCATATATACTGCACACATTCAACAGCACTTTTATTATTATGATTATTATTATCATTATCAGTATTGTTGTTATTTTTAGTATTATAATTATTATTATCATTACTGTTGTTATTCAAATTCTTATTATTATATTGAGTGCGGACCTAGCTTCGAGAAGCAACAGAGCGCTTTACAGAAGTATCCATCAATTCAGATACACAATGGAGCGCTTTAGAGAGGTACACAATAGTACCGGTGCATAACAGAGCGCTTTACAGAGGTAACCATCAATTCAGATACACAATGGAACGCCTTACAGAGGTACACAATAGTACCAGTGTATAACAGAGCACTTTTCAGAGGTAACAACAGTACCGATATACAGCAGGGGTAGGATTCCGAGGATCACAAAGGAGAGAGGTACAGCTGTACAGGGTGGCGGGGAGCAGAGGGGCAGACAGCGCCTGGCGTGGTAGGTGGCATGCTGGGGGCAACATGATAGCCTAGGTGTTGAGCACTTACTTCTGGTGCTTATTTCCATCACCCAAAACACAGAACACATGTCAATAAATGAACAAATCATGAGAGTCAAACAGAAATTAAAACAATACATACATACTCAATACATGCTACCCGTGTAACATATATGTATATATATATATATGCATTGATGATGCATTACATGTAGCAATGGTGTGCAGATCAAACCTGGGAGCCAGCTGATTAGGGCTCACTCAATTGCAGGCGAGGTTGACCTGGTGAAGCTCTTTAAACAACTCTACACAATAGGACTGCATGGAAGGGCAGTTGTGCATGCATTATTGTAAGTTACCAAAGTGGTGTTCCGTAAATGGATCATGCTGCAGAATCCGGGACGGGTCACGCTGCCATTGATGTCATCGTGTCTAGTTATTATGGCCAGAGAAAAGGAATATTCTCCAGATTTGCCTTCTTGTAATGGCGTGAGGGGAGGCCCAACCAACGCACGTGGCGCAGCAAAGAACACCCAGAGACGGAGCGTGGATGCATACTTCTACTTTATTCTTTAACACGGATGAACTGAACTGATCCCGCCTCCCACCACCCGTCACTTCCTTCCCTGAACACACACCCCCCCCGGCCAAACACTGGAACGTCAACATGACATCTCCACCCTTTTTAAACATTAACAGGTCCCTCACAACAGGGGAGCAGATGACGAGATTTGCTAACCCATTTCCTCGACCCATCGGCGGGCTTGTTCCGAGCCCTTTGAGGCCAGGCCCTTGTAGACCCTGGCGGGCTTCCACTAACCTCCACCTCAGGGCTTCCTTCAATGTCCGACACCTCCGTTCTCCTTGGTCCCCTAGATAAGGATCACCTGGCTCGTAATCAAGAGGAGCGACTCCTCTGCCACTTAGGCAGCTAGATCCCAAGGAGGGAATTCCCTTGAAGTGTGAAGAGTTTCGGGTGACAGACCCTTCCACACCCTGGGCCGTGATCATGGAGCCCTTCTTCTGTATGACTAACAACGGCTCTTCACGGAAGACTGAAGTGTGTTTATGAGTCTGAGATTGGTTCACAGCGACAACGTCCCCCACTGCAAACTGGGGTTATTTCGCCCCTCTCCGTTGATCAGAATACTCCTTCATGCGCTCCTTGGCAGCGCCATCTCTGTCCCTCAAGTCCCGGTCACGGTCCGCCAGGGGTCCTCACCAAGTGGCCTGCAGGGTCCGGGTCTGAATGTCTCTCCCAAACATGACCATAGCAGGCGTTTTCCCCGTGGTGCTATGTGGAGTGCCCCGGTAGTCCCGTATAAGCTGATTTAGGACTTGCTCAAATAGTTGCTTCGTGAGTTTGGCAATTTGGAGGGCCCGCTTGAGATTGGCATAAAGCGTACTATCATGCCATTCACTTGTGGCCAAAGGGGAGTTATCTCCCTATGGCGGAAACCAAGATAGTTTGCGAATTGCGCAAACTGATGCCCATTGTCTGTCTTGAGCACTCTTGGGATGCCGTAAGCAGAGAATGTACGATCCAAAGCCGGCACCACATGATGAGCGGCTGTGAAGGATATGATTTGTATTTCCGGCTAGTGGGAGTACTCGTCCATCACCGCCAGCACATATCTCCCTCCTTCCACAGGCCCAAAGAAGTCGGCAGTGATAGCCTCCCACATTCCTTGTCGAAGCTCTGACATTCTCAAGGGTTCCAGATGCTGGTTGGGTGTGATGAGGCTGCATGTGGGAAAGGATTTTAAGGTTTCCTCCACTGGGGAGTCCATGCCTGGAAACCACACCTTTTTGTGCAGCATGCGTTTGATGGACACCATCCCTCGGTGGTTCTCATGGGATGGTCTTGATGACTTTGGCCCGTAGGGAGGACGGGATCACCAGCCTGCAGTCCTTCAGAAGGAGGTGGTCATCCAACAGGGCTAGTTCATCCTTCACCTGGCTTAGTCAATCCACTTCACGTTCCACTGGGTCCCCCGCTGCTCGCCCTCTCTCTTTGGCTCTCCTACAAATGCCCAATTCGAGGCCTTCACAAATGATTTGACACGCTGAGTCATTTTCTGTCTCCTGGGCGATGGTCCCGATATCGATCCCTTCGGGAGTGGTCTGGTGAATGAGGTATCGGAGGTATCTGTCGGCCACTGATGGTTCTGGTGTGCACCCCTCCCGAGGCCTTCTGGACAGAAAGTCTGCCGGATTCTCTCCTTTCCATGGTCGATGCACAATTTTGAATGCATAGTCTTGCAGCCGCAGCCCCAGTCAGGCTATCCTCGGGGGCATTTTCACTTGAGGGTTCCCATATAGGAACAGCAAGGCCTGGTGGTCCGTGATGACGCAGAATGGCTTGCCATACAGGAACAGGTGAAAGTGTTCACAGGCCCACACCACAGCAAGCCCTTCCTTCTCTGCCTGCAGGTAAGCTTTTTTGGTGGTGGAGAGGCTGCTTCTGGCATATGCAATGACTTACCTTCTTGTGGGATCTCTCAGGTCCACCTGAGCCAGAATGGCCCCCAAACCTACAGGACTGGCGTCCACTGTCAGTTCCGTTTGGCGGTTTGGGTCATAATATGACATGTTCTCTGCCCTGGCGACCCTTTCCCGGATGATCTCGAAAGCCCTTTGGCACTCCTCCGTCCAGCCGAACGTGCCATCCTGTCTTGTGAGAAGTTTTAGGGGTTTGCTTACTGTGGCAAAGTCTTTGATGTACCTGGTGCAGTAGCTGGCGAGGCCCAGAAAAGACTGTAACTCTGAGACTTTGGCTGGGGGTGCGGTGTCATTAAGGGCAGCGACCTTGTCCGGATCTGGGGTGATGCTGGCCTCAGAAAATATGTGACCGTAGAACTTAAATGTGCTTTTCCGGAACTCACACTTGTTGAGTGTGAGATTGGCCACCTCTAGCGCTTTGCATACTTTCTTGAGAGCCTTATCATGTTTATTAATGTCTGAGCCAAAGACCAGGATGTCATTGCTATAGCTGAGTCAGTTCGGAATGTGTTTGATGACATTGTGTACCTCGGCCTGAAAGATTTCGGCGGCTGAGGACATGCCGAAACTCAGCCTTTTATAGCGAAAAAGGACTAGATGCATGACGAAGGTGGTGATGTTCTGGCTCTCTGGACTCAGGACCAGTTGGTGGTATCTTTTCTGCAACTTGGAGAACACCTTAGCCCCATTTAGAAGATGAATCATGTCCGAAATGCGTGGAGCTAGGTGTCTTTCTCTTCGTATGGCTTGATTGGGGTGTCTCATGTCGACACACAATCGAATGGCTTCTGACCCCTTCTTCGGCACTAGCACTATAGAGGACACCCTGGTGGTGGTGCTGGTGGTTGGCTCGATGATGTCTTGCTCGAGCAGTTTGTCGAGTTCATCCTCAACCTTCTTCTGGATGTTGACTGGGATTCCCCGATAGTGTTGTGCTACGGGGCGGATGGAGTTGTCAATGTGCAACTTGATGGGTCGGTTCTTCAGCTTCCCGATGTCCCTGAATATTCGTGGGTAGAGGTTGTTGATCACGTTCACCGGGTCGATGTATTTGTGGACCATGATGTTATCTATGATATGAATGAGTCCCATATCAGCAGCTGCCTTGAAACCTAGCACGCATCCACTATCAGATTCTGTTGCTAAGACGTGAATGGGGATTTTTTTTTCATGGCCTTTGTGTCTGCAAATGCCCTCAAACTGCCCTAAGCACTTGAGGGGTGTCTTGGCCCCGTACGCGTAGATGTCTACTGTAGCCGGGCACAGTTTTGGAGGTGTGGGCAGGTCCTTGAGGACGGTTTCACTGATGACATTGACTGTGGCCCCAGTGTCGATGAGGAACTCTGTAGGCTGCTCATTCAGTTTAATGATTAGGGTGGGGCTGTGTGCTGTCACGGTGGGGTTCCCCAGGGCATATACATAGGCCTTTCTCTTTTGATCACTCCCTGATGAGCTGGGGTCAGAGTCACACGGGGATTGTTCGACAAGGTAGCGCACGTGACTTCTTGAACTGCACTCAGGCCTCGTGCGCAACACGTATCTCCTTCTATCTCTCCTCTCTCTCCTTTGTCTGTCTTCCCCCAAATCTCTTTCCTTGGTGTCTGGGGTAGCTTGTTGCCTTGGCCCTTGGGAACGGCGGTGGGGTGGTCCGAGCAGATGAGCTGGCTTTTGGCCTGGGTCGGGATGGTGCCTCCCTGGTCCTTTCTCTCCCTTTGTCTCGGAAGAGCCTGCACACGGACTTAAAGTGGCCCTCTTCACCACTCGTGTCACAGCGCTGACCGACAGCTGGGGAGGTCCCTTCATGAGGGTATTCAAACCTGCATTTGTAGCAGAAGTGTTCCTTCGATCTTCTCTCTTGCTGCAGCCTGTGGATGTTCTCCCCTGTAGTCGAGCTATTGAAACTCTCTACTTGTGAGTCTATGGCCCTTTCAGCCCTGTATGCGTTGTTTCTGGAGCAGTTTCCTGCGAAATGTCTGCGACTCGCACCCCACTATTATTTGGGATCAGAGTGCCTCCATGTTAGAGTAATTTGCAAAGTCACAGTGTTTCATTTTGGTACGGAGCCGCATGACATAGGCATCCATGGTCCCGCCCTTGATCTGTTTAGTACTGTGGAAGAGATGCCTCTCGTAGTCCACGTTGGTGTGGGGAGTGAAATAAGCGGCTAGTGCATCTTTTAGTTCTTGAAGGGAGTCAATGGAGTCCAGGGGCAACTTGTCGATGATGTTCCTTGTCGAGAAGCCCACTGCCAACTTCAACAGGAATTTCTGACGTGCATCCTCTATGGGCTCTGTCGCCCCCATATACAATTCAAACTCCCTGATCCATTTGGTCTACCTGGGACCCATGTTGCTCGTGTCAGAGACATCAAAAGCCCCTGGCATTTGTGCCGCTAGTATGTCCGGGAGCCTGTACGGCGTCTGATCCACCATTTGAGGGCCCTGCCCTTGCAGTCACTGGGCCTGTGCTTGCGCACCTTGGTCCTTGGCCCCTGCAGTCCGTGGGCCTGTGCCTCGGCACCTTGGTCCTTGTCCTGGCCTGACATTGTCCTGAACTTCCTGCTGTTCTGGGTTCTGCAATCAGCTTGTGTCAAACACCTCCGGTGTTCCTTTACTATTGATGGCCGCCTCCTTGGGCACGAGCACCATCTGCGTAGATTGGGGTCTCAAGGAAATGTCCCTCTACTCTTTGGGGACCTGGATGGCCGCCTCTAGTGGGCAAGAGCATCATCCATGACTGACAAAGTTTCTGCCCCTCCTACCTCATGAAGTGCCTGGATGTGCGCTCTCACAGTGTCTTTGGAGTGCAGGGCACAGATTGCCTCCTTCCGTGTTTCTTTGTTCTGCCTTTTCACCCTTCGCGACCCCGGGTGGCCAGCAGCGTGTTCCCGCTGCACTTCTTTCACTTCTCCACCCATGTGGAGCCTCCAACGCTCCTTCGGCGCTCCCACGCCGTCCACGAGCGTCCTTACCAGGTGCTGCGCACCCTTTCAGTGGTCCGATGTGCTTTTCTGCCGCACGTGGAACAGATGCTCATCAGGGCATTCTGCCGCCACACTCGAGCGGCCTCGCCGCTTCGTAGTCACCTTCACTCCGGAAGGCTACCTGCCTCGTCGCCAGTGTAATGGCGTGAGGGGAGGCCCAACCAATGCGTGTGGCGCAGCAAAGAACACATAGTTTATGGCATCTCAGCCTTAGTTTGTCCAGGATACTTTCTATCGGTTCCAATAGGGGGACCTTCTTTGGCCTAGGAAGGGCCCCTGCGGACCTTTAAACTCATATATATCCACCAGAGGTGCACACTTCAGCACCAAAACTGTGTAGACGTATTTTGCTTTTGATCACAGACGGGAGAGTAATGGTTCCAGGATATGATGCTCAGAGAACAGTGTGTTGCAGTGGTGGGGGCCTTTAGTTCAGAACGTGTTTATTTGAAGTTAAGTGGCAAGTTATTTGCAGGATAAAGTTACTCAATATGAAGAAGGGCTAAAGTGGTTTCGCGGCAAATCACCTGCATCCTCTTTTTTAATGGATTTCGTCTGCTCTCCCATTACATGCTTTTAAGTTCCGTCTGTGTGAAAGGAGTGGCAGAAGCATTAGGCAGCAATCAATCTCACTATGCAAGCTGAAGGGTATTGTGTTTTACAATTTCAAGTGCACTCCTGTGTAGGTCAATTATGCGACCGGTGTACACTAGGCAAGTATGTTTAAACCTGTTGCTAGGTGACGTTGCCAGCAGGGCAGCGCAAACTCTATCAATTGGGCATCAATAGAAAAGCCCAGTCTTAAATTGTTGTTTTCTCTCTATGAGGACTGTGTATTTCCTCCCTCTTCACTGCCCCAGTATTTACAGCCCGTGGCTTCCATGCCTCATGAGAAAAGAACCTCCAGAATTTCTAACCAATCAGATCCCCCTGAATGTAGTGACCCTGCCCCCCCTGGTGAGGGAAGCGGATAAAAATCACCCTACCAATCATTGCTCTGTTTTGTTCTGTCTCTGGCAGGCGGACTTCCAGTACATTTTCTAATCAATTTGTTTGTCCTTTGCCTATTATTATTATTATTATTATTATTATTATTATTATTATTATTATTATTATTATTATTATTGTTGTATTTATCGAGCACGGACCTAGCTTCGAGAAGCAACAGAGCGCTTGTCAGAGGTATACACCTTTAAAGATATATACCGGAACGCTTTGCATGCAGTTCCGGCAGAGGAACCCCCTAACCCCGACCAGCTTTTGGCCTGATCAGGATGATTGGGGCGGGATCTTGATCCCTATGGTGTCACGGTTAGATGCCCTGCTTGGTGGTTGCAGTTGCGGGACCACTTCTTCCCTGTTCCCTGGACGGGGCGGTCAGCGATGGAACTGCGTCAGATCGAGGCTGGAGGAGGAGCATACACTGGGTTCATTCCAAAGGTGCCGTGAAGATCAGATAAGGAGCATGGGATGGGGGTGCTTGTCATACTCTTTCAGGAATTCTCAGCCCTTCTACGGGGCAGAGGCACTATATAACCCCTGTAATAAGTTGGCACAGGTCACATGCCCACTCCCTCTCCAGAGGGCAGGAAGGAAGTTGCAGGAGCATGGGATATCGCTCCAGAACCCCTTTTCACAGGAGAAGCCTATGTGGGCGGAGGCTCCCCCATGTCTGGGCTTATGCCAACAGAGCTTGATTTATCAATCCGCGCATCAGTACCACAGCTCAGGGCATGATTGTGGATACAGTCAATCAGGAATGGAATGGCCCATGGAGAACTCTGGATTTTTCCCAGTAGGCCTCTGCATCCTGGGCCTCTTTTGTGTGGTACCCATTTCATTTCCACATTTCTTTCATTAAAAAAGGGTTCGGTTTGCTGAAAATATGTATTATGGGGCCACTATGAAAATTATTTCCAGGGCCTCTTTTGGTTCCCAGTTCACCCCTGCAGTCAATGCAGCCATCGAGGTAAGGCTGCCCTTTCCTCCACTTTGAACATTATTTCCACGGCCTCTTTTGGTTCCCAGTTCAACCCTGCAGTCAATGCAGCCATCGAGGCAAGGCTGCCCTTTCCTCAACCTCCACTTACTCCGATGCCCACACCTTTTGTAACTCCCCAGGACCCTCATCTGCTGGATATTGTTACTGACCAACAGATGAGGGAACAAAGTAAGCTCATGAAGAAGGAGATTATGAATGAGGCCACACATCTCCTGCATAACCTAGACACACAAGATGCTAAAGCAACATTGTCCCCTGAGGGTATCCCTGACTCTCACAGTCGATATGTTCCGGAACCTAAGACTGGCCTGCATGTGCTACAGAGTATTCGGGACGTTATCAGCAAAGACTAGAAGGAGCCAAACAAGGAGTCTGACCCAAGATGGGGGTCCAAGCTAGATACCCCACAGGGTTTTAACCAGGAGTTTCCAGATGCCCTCAAAGTCGACTTGATTCCTCCACTTCCCAAACATTGTTGGATAGCTGGATGAGGCCCCCACACAGGAGGTGGCATGTGGGGTTGTTCCTAGGTGCTGTCAAACAGTTTGCCTTGGGCTTGATGGGCTTAGACCCCTCTCATGCATAGAACCCCTCCAGACTCTTTAACTGGCCCTGGATTGGTACTTGTAGGATGCGTAGGCCTCCTTAGACTTGGATTGAGGCTGGGCATTTTCCTCCTTGGATTTATTGACCAGCTCGTTAATTTGGGAGTCGAAGATTTTCTGTCCCAGTAAGGGCAGCCACAACAAGATGGCCTTTATGGAGGCCTCCACCAGCCATGGTCTTATCCCATAATTCCTTCTGGCAGAGTTCACGAGACTTCACCTAAGGCAACACCTCTCATAATGTCCAAGGAAATATCAAAGGTCAACATGATTTCCTTCACAAAGATTTCTAGAAGGTCCTCACACTACCCTTGATCCACCACAGCAGAAACGTGTACCTGAACATTTGGGAGCAGCGATTGTGTGCCATGCCCAGAGTATGCGCCTTCCCTGAGTACAAAGTTTGCATGGCCATAGGTGCTCGTTAGCACAGCCTTCTCCAACCTATGTGTGTGGTCTGATGGGATAACGTCGGCCATGGATCATGAGCCCCACAGAGTCATGTTTTTCGACGCAGACTCAATGAGGGCTCATCTCCTGGATCAACGTCACTCACAACATTTTGAACCACGTTTAACCGCAAGGAAAGCACAGAGAAACCCATATAATACATAGTTCATGTTTGCTTTATTCTTATTCCCAGTCAAAAATGTTATGCAAAGGTAAGCATTTATGGGCAGCCTGGCACCACCCAATAGGCAAGTCTGGCAAAGTAATACAATTTATCACATTTGATTTTCCATTGACTCCCAATAACAAATGCATACCACAGTTAAACTTTATGGTCAGACTGGTGCCACTAATGTAGACCAGTCCAGCCATGTAATAACACTTGTCATGTTTGCCTCACCCTTGATTTCTAGTAAAATAAAATGTCATATTATAGTACAGAAATATGTCTAGACTAGTGCTTTAGATGTAGGCCAGTCTAGCCAACTAATAACGCATCATGTTTGCTTTACCTTTGAGTCCCTGTAAAAAATGCCAAGCCACAATAAGAGAATCATGCCCTGGAACTGCTTCACACAAATAAAGGTCATTTCTCCAACACACATGCATTCATACATCCATTTATTTCTCTCGTTTACACACGCATTCATACATCCATTCATTTTTCTCATTCTATTGTGCACACATACAACAGACACTCTCTCATTCACTTTTGCACACTTCTAGGCTCAAACACTTGAATCCATGCATGCACACATACATGGATACAAACAACTATATATCAGTATATACATTTGCTTTTCTGACATGCATCCCGACCGTCACAATAGCCACCGACTCCTGTGAAACATTTCATAGGAATCAGGAAGCAGAGATACCCTCTTGCTTCCTGAGGGCATTCATGGTGTAGCTGACGGACCTCCTTGATGCTGCTGAAGTGGGAGAATGGAAGACCAGGCTCCCGACCTTCCCCTCTCGCGCTTGGCCTAAAGGATCACGGCCCAGGCACCCGCCACGAGAAGAGTTTGCCCATCTACCAGACGAACAAATACCCTGGTACAGGAACATACGGATGTGTCCATCTGCCTGCCCAGCAGCCCACCCTGTCCATGCCGACACCTGCGGCACGGATCAACTAGACTAAAACCTACACGTCGTTAGAGATGCCATGACGACCTAGCCAACGGTCAGCACACCTGTGCAAAATATACACACCGGACACTCCCGCACCAATGTACACGAAGAATATACTCAGTGCTATGACGTAGGCGACAGACATACTCACGGACGTGCATCTTTATTATTTTCCACATAGGCTCTCAAAATGCAGAAACGCAAGACGCATCATGAACTCATCTAAAGAGCTTGCTTACACTTCTCCTAAAACCAGGTGCCATAATGAGAAATATAACAAAGACACGATACTGGGGATAAGACAATATGATACTATAACCTAAAGCGCCTGTGCACCAAACGGTTCCACCTATACACCAGGCCTAAGTAGGCCGCAAGCAAGAGCTTCCATGGACATTAAAAGAACAAGAGTCAGGTTGCTGATCCTGCAGAATGAGCCCGGGGAAAGCAGACAGCCAAGGTCGCAATGTTGCAAACCCACATTCCGAAAGCAGACAATCAAGGGCACGATGTTGCAACCTCGCACGCCGCACACCAACATCAAAGTCACACCTGCAAATTAAAGCAGGCACACAGTGGAAAAACAATATTAATTGTGCAGAATTCTGCCTCAAACACGGTCCCACCTCACGTGACCAAGCCGAACCTGACAGGATGCCAAGGCCAGAAGAACGGAGGTGTCTGGATCCCTCGTTACAAGACACAGGCATATACAATTAAAAGGCTCAATGGACATCTGCGACAGTGGGAGTAGTCGGCCTTCCAGCTTATGAATAAGTCCTCACATTGTCTGCACGTACTCATAGTGGAACATTGTTGCAAATGACAGGTGCACCGTGAGCTGGGAACAGCGATGGTCCCAGACTGGGAGGCTCGCGAGCACACCAATCAGAACATGGGGCTCTTATCACTGACGCCATTAACATTAACCAATCATCAGGGGTCTTCATGTAACAATTCTCATGTATCTAATTGTAGGGACAACCCAGGTATATCACCTGACTAACCCTTGACCACTAACACTGTTCTCTATATGTATGCTATACTAACCCTACCACTCGAGCAACCAATTAAGAGTGGCGATAGGTTTTTGACTAACTTTCCAAGGTGACGCAAGTAGCTCGTCATACTAAGGTAAAAAGGGCCTGCGAGCCCCACGATTGTGTGTGTGTCAGGACGGACGCGTACGATCCTTGACCCATCCCTGCCGTTTTGTCTAATAAACAGCAGAGTCACCTTGCTTCTTGTGTGTGTCTCATACTCTATCTCTTTTGGGATATACGGGAGGAGTTGGGGCCTCCCTGCCCGGAGGTCTGCGGACGGCCCGGCCGACCCCGGCAGAATTCCCCCCCCCGACAAGTTGGAGGCACTGCTGAGATCTGTTTAAGATCTGCTTTTTTATTTTTACTTTTTCCAGGTAATCGCGTTGCGAGGAGGCCCGGCGGCGCGGCCCCCTCTGCCGTTGCCCCCTTCTGAGGACTACAGGACCATCGCGGAGCTGCGAGAAGACCGGACAGCGCAATCCGGATATTGGCCCTCGGGAGCCGGTTGAGAAGTATCCCGCTCGCGGTTGGCGAGTGTCCAGACGTGGTCCAGACGAGGGGAGGTGGCGAGCCGCTTGGAGGGGTGCACGCAGTCGAGCGGCCCCGCATCAAGAGAACTTGGTGAGCATGCCACGCACAACAAGCAATGTGAGATTGTGAGGGAGGGGGGAGGAATTAAATACGGGAGGTGGGAGGTGTTGCACAGGTGCGCAGCGAAGGTTCGGCAATTTAGTGTTGGCAATGGAATGAATGGTAGCCGAACAAGTGCGAGAACAGTCGGCTACGTTGCGCGAGAGAGGGGGGGTGGAGCACGAAAACATCACATGCGGCCGCTCGTAGACACTGATTGGCCTAGGTCGCGACTACGTGTAAGGGTGGGTGTGTGTGTGGTTTCCTACGATTTGGCATTTATTGATCAATGAGTAGATGAGGATCCCTATTGTTCGAGCAAGAAACTCGATAGGTAGATGACGTTTCCCTGTAGGCGGTAGCTAGTTAGTTGCCCAATACAGAAGATAATTGGCTGGTTAAGCCCTCCTGTCGAGGGGCGTATCACACGCGAGGCGACGCAGGGTGCGCAGTCGGATTATATTATTGATTACCTTGTTCCAGGAGTGACAGGAAGACAGCTGTAAGGTTAACGGGGGTAGATTGCACGTGTATTTTGAACTTAAAGAATATATGAAGAACTTACCAGTAGCTCGAAGAGATCGGTGACGTCACCAGTAGGGCTTTCATAGGATATCCCGAGCACAAGGCATCTTCCTTTCTGAGAGTGGTGGGGAAGAGAACTGTGGTAAGGGAGTGGAAACGGAGATAAACGGTAAATGAGTTGATCGGGGAAAGGTGAAACGGGGGACGTGGCTGCGCACGGAGAACGCCGGCCACGGCAAGTGTAGAAGAAGGAGGAGGAGCAAGTGAAAATAGGACGACTGTATAAGAACGTCATAAGGGGTACGCAGCCACAGGGGGCTACGTGCGCCTGGGCCGCAGGGGGCCGTAAGGGTGTTGTGTAAAGAGAGAAAGACAGAAGAAAATATACAAATGTAAAATACTATATTTTTATAATTTTCCTTAGCGGACTATCGCAAGTCCCCAAACTTACGGGGCCAGGTAACGATATAAGGCTGTATATTGTAAACTGCTAGTGAGATAACCGCTACCAGATAGGGGAAGGGTAACAAGTGGAGCGCTACTATGTCATACGGGACAGGATCGGGAGGGTGGGGGAACACCCTCACTACCCCACTACATACACATATGTACAACACTGCCACCCCATAGGGAGAAACTGATTAAGTATAGCATAGAATGGACCCAGGGGACGGATAACAAAATGATAACACCGTGGCCGCCTAATGGTAGCTTCGATCCATATGCCCAACATTCACTATTAAACCATCTGCACAATACATACAAAGGGAAGAAGTTGGCAAACCACGTGGAGGTGTTTAACTTATGGAGGATGTTCCAAGGGTCCCGACCAGGACCAAATGGAATGTTCACTGTGGGGGAAATACCGGAAGAAAAAGAGATTAAGGAGGAAGGAGAGGATGGGAAAAAGGAGAGTGAGACCCAAAGAACACGGGGAACGGACAAGAGGGAGGAGAAAAGAATAATACATCAGATGAAATAAAAAAGGAACGGAGCAACGATATAGCCCTGGCAAAGGGAGTGAAAACAGAGGGATGGGGGTTGTACCCTTTAAGGGAGTTAGGAGAGATAGGAAGAGGTCAGTTAAGGGCGGCTGAGGGGTACTCGAACCCGGCATACAGCCCTCCACCATATGTGGCTCATAGGAAGATGCCAGCAGGGGAGGGGAGGACTGGAGAAGAACAAACTGTGGAAGTAGGAAATGATGAGTGGGTAGCTCCACAGATACTATTAAAATTACGAGGTTCATTAACAGGAGAAGAGAAGGAGGTAGTAAAGAAAACAGACGAGGATAATACCAGGGAGAGTGAAATGAGGGGGGAAGAGCTGTTACGACAAAAGGAAGAGATTTTGGAGGAACGACTAGCAGAGTTAAGGGATGAGCAGAATGAATTGATATAACAGCTCGAGAGGGTGGAACGAGAGAGACCGAGGAAAAGCAAAGAAGGTAAGAACGAATTGGAACAAATAAGGGAACGAACTGAGGAGCAAAGGAGAGAAGCTGAAAGGGTAAAAGCAGCAGCAGAAAGAGTATCAAGAGTAGTGCTGCGAGAAAAGAAAAGGGAAGAAGAAGAGAAAGAAAGAGAAATGGCAATGTGGAAGAGGAGATTACTATCAGAAACGACTAAGAAATACGAAGAAGGGATGGAGAGTATATTAGAAAGGGAAAGGGTGAAACGGGAAAGGAAGAAAGAGGATGAAAGAATAATGGAACAGATGAGTAGTGAAGTAATGGAGGAATTAAAAAGGAAAAGGGAGGAAAATGGTAGGGAGATGGAGGAGCGAAATGAAGGAGAAAGAGAAGATAGGAGAAGGGAGAGTGAAGTATGGGGGGATGTATATAGAGACACAGAAGTAGCAACAACATCAGCACAAAGGGGAGCGGTTGATAAAGGAGAAAAAGGAGAACTGGACCTAATAGACTTACAAACAGTAACAATCAAGGGGAAAAAGACCGAGTGGGGGGTGCCATTTATGACTGACTTTTGTAGTGAGGAAGAAGAAGGAGTGGAGAAGGAAGGAAGAAACAGTGAAAGGGAAAGCCTAGATAAACTATACATCACCCGGACCAACACAGACTCACCATGGATCCGTAGGAGAAAGGATGAGCTGGAGAGAAGTGAGGAGGGAGAGCAAGGAATAGCGGAAAGACAGACACATGAGGCCGCACCGTCCCCATCACGCCCTCTCCCATCGCACCCTACATGCTCAACCACCTCACGCTCGTTACGCACAATAAAACTTGCGCCCTTCACAGACGAACTGACACCCTATGCATGTCGGCTTAGGGACCTCCCTAGACGCAGGCAGGAAAGACGAATACACATGCCCACATTAAATACAGGAAATGATGGAAGAAGGGGAAAAGATGGAGAAGAAAGAGTTACGAGCAGGGGAAATACGGATGAAATTGACGATGTAGAAGAAAGGGAAGAGGAGGAAGGGTGTGAGGACTCGATCTTATGGAACACAAAGGGTAAAACGAGACATAACTTAATGCCACTTTTGGAGAGAGGAGGGATTAGACCACAGTATGTCCCTTGGAAGCATACAGACAAAGAAAATATAAAATGCAGGCTCCCATCATTAAGTGGAGGTGCGGGTAAGTGGATATATGAAATGGAAAAACACACCGCAGGACAGAAACTGGCAGTAGGAGATGTAAAGGGCCTTCTAATATCGATATTAGGGGATACAGCGGATGACATTTGGAAGAGAGCGGGATTCCCTGGGGTAACAATAACAAACACGTCGCATGATGGGGCACCATTCGCAAACTGCAGACATGCACTATGGCAGGCACTGAGGGTACAGTACCCAGACACATCAGACATAGGAGCAATTACCTCCCGCAAGATGCGTGAGAACGAAGATCCTGTTGATTATATCCAGGAAATCCAAGAGAAGTGGCGCATGGAAACTAGAGAACAATGGGATAAAACACCAGCAATATTTTATCATATACTAGTACAAGGGCTCCCAGAAGGAGTTCAGAAACAACTAAAGAAAGTAGTGGGAATGGAAGCAAAAGCATGGCCAGAAATACAACTGACTATAGTGCATCATTGCAGGACATGGCAAGGAAAAATGAAACAAAAGGAAGAGGACAGGAAAACGGAAGAGGCTAAACTAGTACAGAAAAAGCTTACTAAATACACAATGGAAGGGGCACTAATAACTACGCCTGCAACAATGACCCAAAGCCCCACACAAGTAGTGGCTGCACAAGATTCCTCCCAAATACCACCTTCACAGACTATAACACAACAGGTGCCGCCACTCCAACCATACACGACCAACATGGGAGGAGGACACCCAATGCCAGGAGCTGGGTATTATAATTATAACAGGGGGAGAGGAGGAATTATGAGAGGGAGAGGATACGGATATAACACCCAACAGCAGGTGGGAGGACTTAGAAATTCCTACCCCACAGGGCAACCAGTATACCAGGACAACACAGGGAGCTTTCCATGGCAGAGTAGGGAACCACCGGTGTGTTGGAGTTGTGGATTATTAGGGCACATGTCACGCACGTGTAGAGTTAGACCAGGAACACCATCATGGAGTGAACAGGGACAACCAAGGCCCTCACAGGAACAGCAGGGCATACAGCAACAGCAGACGTTGCAACAGGGAAATGAACAACAACAACTGATAACACAACAACAGCCACAGACATATTCACTGCCACAACAACAGGTAGCGATAACACAACAACCCCAAGCACAACAAACACAACTGGGTAGGGTGACGGTCTTGGGACACAACCCTTACACAGGAAATGGCCAATCGTTGTACCCTCAATAGGACAGCCCACAGACGGCCGTGGTGTGTCCCATCCTGTCAGTAACACCTAATAGTGCGGAGGAACCACGCATAGAGGTAACGATAGGTGACAAAAAATTATCATTCCTTGTTGACACCGGGGCGACCCGGTCTTGCATAAGGGAAGGTAAATTTAAGATGTCAGGCGAAGCCATGAACACCCAAGGATTCTCTGGGGCTAGAGGGTTGGTTCCTTTTACTGATAACATTCCCTTATCTATTGGAGATTATGACCTGTCAGTTCCACTTCTATATTATAGTGCCTCACCAGTAAATATACTGGGGAGAGACATAATGAACAGTTTGAATATGACGATCTCCTTTACTGAGGACGGCATAATTTGCTCTACTCCAGGGATTAACATGCTCACAGCACGACAGATTATGCAAGCATACTGCGGACAGACAGCGATTAGGGCGGAGCCAGTAGATGGCGAACTATTCCAGTATGGGACAGATATGGCATTTGCATGGATGCCAGGGATAGAAGGAAAAATATGGAGGAGGCCAGCAGCCTATCTGTTCAGACCAGAAACACCTGTTAATGAACAAGAAGGAAAGGTGGTTCCAGTGGACATTGAGAGCATTATTGAAACAGCTGATTACATTGCTGTACATGCCCAAGACAGAGAAGGAAGAGCATGGAGGGCAGTGATAGCACTAGCAGAAGGATGTAGGCTCACCCAGGTGTCAGATGAGGAGCTGTTCTCAGAAGAAAAGGAGGAAGGTGAAATGGTGTTTATGATGAGTGTAGAAATATGGCTAAGAGTGGCTTACAAACAAGTAGCACAGAAAATTGCAATGGCACTTGAGGCACCCGCATGCACCCCAGTCCCCTTCTTTAAGGAGGATATGTCAAAGGTACCCACATCATTGTGGACTACTAGCCCCTATGACGTGGGGTGCATAAAAAGTATAGGGGGAGTAAGGATAAAATTGAAAAAAGGTGCAATACTCCCCAGAGTGAAACAGTACCCACTATCAAAAGAGGCAGATGAGGGCATATATGAAACCATAACGCCCTTATAAATAATGGCATATTGGTCCCCTCAGAATCAACATGTAACACGGCTGTATACCCAGTGCGCAAGGCTAAAGGGGGGTCTTGGCGCTTCATACAGGATCTCAGGCCCTTGAACAACATAGTAGAAGCAGAATATCCCATAGCAGCAAACCCGGCCACAATATTGTGTGGCATTCCAGCAGAAGCATCGCGATTTACAGTGATCGACCTTAAAAATGCTTTTTTCTCAATACCATTGCACCCAGACTCACAAGATCTGACAAGCTTCACTTACAGAAACACAAAGTGGAAGCACACCAGATTGCCACAAGGGTATTGCGAATCACCCTCAATTTTCAACAGAGTAATACAGATGGATTTGGGTAACATTGAAGTGGAAAGCACAGTGTTGCAGTATGTGGATGACATAATAATTTGCAGTACAAACGAAAGAACATGCAGAGAGGACTCCTTAAAGATGTTGACAATATTGGCTGAGAAAGGTTACAAGGTAGACATGGAAAAGCTACAGTACTGTCAAGAACAGGTAATTTACATTGGTCAGCTTATATCCCAACATGGAAGGAAGATTGCACCACAAAGAGCACAGGCCATTTCAAACACTCCAATGCCACAAACAGTGAGGGAACTGCAGCAGTTCCTGGGGCTGTGCAACTACTGTAGAGCATGGGTATTTGATTACAGTTCATACATAGGACCCCTGCTTGAGGCGTTAAGGGAAGCTAATAAAGGGGAGAAAAAACTGGGGTGGACGATGGAAATGAAAGAGGCTTTTGATGAATTGAAAGATGTGATATCAACTGCTCCGGTACTGGCATCCCCAGACTATGAGCGACAATTTTTTATATTTTCACATTGCGACTCAGCAGTAATGAAAGCAGTGTTGGCTCAAAAAAGAAGCATGGGCTACAAACCAGTAGCATTTTACAGTGGCCACTTAGATCCTGTGATGTTAGGTTATTTCCCTTGCGAACAAGGTCTCGCCGCAGCTGCTTTTGCGGTAGAAAAAGCATCAGCAATAACCATGGGGTGCCCAACTACACTGTTTGTGGAGCATGCACTATTTGCAATATTGAATAAACCTAAGTCCACCCTAACCACGCAGAGGGCATCAGGTTATGAGATCATCCTATCCAGAGCTGAACTATCAATTGTTAGATGTAGCACGGTCAACCCTGCAAGGTTCCTGGCAGAAGTACTTGAGGAAGGAGATTATGCCCACGATTGTACGCAAATAACTGAAATGTACTCATGTACTAGAAAGGTTGAAGAAAACGCACTAGAGGGAGGTGAGCTCCTGTTCATTGATGGGTCATCAACTATACACCAAAGGGATGGTATAAGGAGGACTGGGGCAGCAGTGGTAAAAATGATGGAGGTACCGGTGTGTGTGGCCATGAAATGTGTACAATTACCACAGCATTACTCCGCTCAAGCAGCGGAATTAGTTGCACTGATCTTGGCGTTGAAGGAAAGCTTTGACAAACGAGTGACCATATACTCCGATAGCGCGTATGTTACATCCACTGTCCACTCAGGGCTGTCGAAATGGAGAAGAAGAGGGTTTAGGAGAGCTGATGGCACTCCAGTGCAACATGCCCTCCTATTGGCTGAACTAATTGAAGTAATAAATGACCCCCAAGAATTAGCTTTAGTAAAATGCACCGCACACACCCATGGTGAAGACCACATCTCAAAAGGGAATGCAGCAGCAGACGCACATGCGAAGTATGCTGCATACTTTGGTGAGATATGGAACCCCCCAGAGTCACAGAGAGGGAGAGGGAGGGGAATGGCTAAGGAGATGTTGATAAGAGAAGGGTACACCCATCTCCCAGCCACACAGATTATGGAGCTACAAGCGGCTGCACCAATGGCCGAAAAAGAAATATGGGTAAAAAGAGGATGCACAATGTCACCAACCGACGCACTATGGCGCCAGGGTGACACTGGAAAGGTTGTAATACCATTGGCACTTTTGAACACCGCCCTGAGCCAACTACATTACCCAGCCCACACAGGCAAGGAAGTAATTGCAGCACGAATTAGGGAAGACTGGTTCTTCCCCGAGTTAAATTCTCATGTGTCAAATTTTATCAGCAATTGTCTCACATGTCAACAGTTTACGGCCGGCCACACTCTGAAGGTGATAAGAGGTACTATACCCCGGCCAGAGGGACCTTTCTGGCATCTCCATATTGACTATGTTGATATGATCAACGTATGTCAAGGAAATAGGTATATGATTGTAGTAGTATGCCCATTCTCGAGGTGGATTGAAGCAGGGCCCTGTTCACACCCAGATGCATTTAGAGCAGCTAAATTCCTAATGAGGGAGGTCTTCCCCAGGTGGGGAGTGTGCGAGGTGTTAAGGTCAGACAATGGCCCACATTTCGCAAACGAAATGTTCCAGCACATCACATCCTTGCTGAACATCAAGCATAAATTTGCATGTGCATACCACCCACAGGCCAACGGTGTATGTGAACGCCTGAATGGCCTATTAAAGGAGGCAATTGCAAAGATACAGCAAACAACAAAGAAGAGTTGGTTATATTGCCTTCCATTAGCCCTATTTGAGCTAAGGAATAGACCAGGGTCCGACCACCACCTCACCCCTCACGAGGTGGTTACCGCACGTCAAATGCGCCTTCCCCTAACGCCAACATCAAGAGCATTTACCGACCACGAGAGTACTGCAAGTGTTCTTGGTGATGAAATGTACCAATATGTGTCTTCTTTGATTACTAGTGTAGTGTTTGTGTCTCAACAGCTCGAGCGCACGCGGGGCGGGTCTAACAGCAATCAACAAGAAGACGTGGATAAAGAATTGGAAAAGGAAAGACTGTGTAAAGTTGCTAAAGGTGACCACGTACTACTTCGCAATTTCAACAGGAAGTGGAACAGTCCACGATTCACTGGCCCCCATCTGGTAGAGGAGGTATCAACGAGAGCAGTAAAGCTACAGGACAAGCGTGCCTGGAACCACCTACACGACGTAAAGATCTACAAACTCCAGACCCGCCCCAGCGCCACCGACAGGTCCATTGGGAGAACAACAACAACATCACCAACGGAGGAAGAGAGTTCTACCACAGCTAACGGCCTAAGTGTTTCCATACCCTGTCACTCCCCAGATTCCCCAGAGACAATAACTGAAGAAGAGCGCCAGTTGAGCCCCAAACCCCCTGCCCATTGACCCCTACCCCCACTGCAGTAATAACTGAACTGAAGGACATTGTCTTGCACACGAACACATGTAAACACGTGAATGCTCTCTTTTCTTTTCTCTCGCACATGCAGGAACTGCGTATTGTTGTACTGCTAAGAAAATAGATAACTAACAAATTCACTGCCCAGGAGTAGATGGTACCCTCAGACGATAACTACCCGGAAGAATTGTCACACCAATTTGTATATGAAATAAAAAGGCCAACGTACCTGAAAAGAAGGAGGGTACGTGTCTACTACACAGCATTCCTCTTGGCCATAGAATATTCAATGCCCCACCTCCACCCATACTTGCCTGTCCTAAGAGATAGATCGCTTAGATTAGCGTGGGAACAGCTCTTCGCCTGGGCACTGAATGACTATTTGATAGGGAGAGCTTAAAAAACAACAACTAACATTAATAACCAGCATATTGAGAATTTCCAGGCGGGCAACTTTAACGTCGCAAGAATACGCTGCCGGACTGCAGCAAGGTAAGAGCAAAATGCCGGTGAAGTTAGCATTTGCAATAAAAATGATAGGGATTTTGATGATCACCGGTTTCTTGGCTGCCTCTGTATGGCAGTACAGCTATGCTATCAATATTATTGCTGTACCCAAACCTAATACACCCCCACCCCCAGCTGCAACAGGTGTTACGTCAGGTGATACTAGTAAAATTGCACACAAGCAAAATAGAGTTCAACGCAGCACATACTCAGATAATAAAGGTATTGACAATTATATACAAGATTCAGCACACATCTCAAACAACATATGGTACCAACACATGACCCGCATCGGTAAACAGACAACAGAAGACAGCTGCTACGTTTGCTCATTAATACCATACGCCATGAGCGCTTCTCGAACATTCGTTGCCACAGAAATAGATGAAAAGACAGCACGATGCATAATATACTTGGCACTGTTCCAAACGAAAGGAAGATTTCAAGGGACAGTGGTGCAACTGGTGTGGAAAACACGAGGCACATATCCATATGAAAACAACTTCCTCAAGACTTATTTGAGTTACCACAAGAGCAGTTTACATGCTGAAGCATTCAGATACATAACAAGTGGTCCTGAAAAAGGGGAAACAAAGAAAGTAACACTGCAGTATTTACCATGTGATTGGTACGCCACTGAAGTTGCTGGTAAAACAGGATGTTGGGAGAGGCCACTGGTGACGATAACGGGGAAGGTGTACATGGACAACAAATGGGAGATAGGAGTGGTTGGCAGCAACATGGTAACAAAAGAAACTATTTCAACTATCGATGCACACAACCACAGATGTTGGACGACTTGGATCAGGTACGTACCCATGCTCACGTGGATAGAGAAGGATGAAGACCCAATAACGATACTGCCACTGACTGCGCCTAAGGTATGCTACCAACATAAAGGAGAGGTGGACGTAGGATACAACACCAACTGTGCAAGCGTGATGGAGTTACCTGAGGGGGGAGCAAGAACAGCAGTGATAATGGACCATTACTGGGCCTGTGGAGAAAAGGCATACCACACACTGCCCCCTCTGTGGAATGGTGTATGCACGATGGTGCACGTCAATGTACCATCACTAGTGGTACCCCAGAAACATGTGAATGTGGTGAACTTCCCCAAAATGGATGAAGGGGACAAGAGGAAGAAGAGATCTGCACAACCTCAGAAGGGGCCAGAGAACAGGAACAACGGCAATAATACTGTCCTAAATAGAAGGAAAAGACAAGGAGAACCTCTCACAGGAAATTACCTATGGGGAAGGTCGGAAACGGCACTCACTTCAATTCCGCTAGAACACAGATTATTCAGCAGAGCAGCAATGTTCTTCTCCTCAATAATACATCCGGGACTGCAGGCTTACGCAAACGCAAAAAATAGCTCCAGATAACTAGATGGGAACTAATGATGACCATCAATTCTACAGTAAATGGATTTAACGCAATAAAAGAGGAGCTGCGAGCTGTAAGGATGGTAGCACTTCAGAACAGATATGTATTGGACCTCCTCACAGCCATGGAAGGAGGAGTCTGCGCAAAGATAGGACAATCATGCTGCACGTTCATTCCTGCCAACGATGCTGACAATGGTACACTGACAGAAGCAGTTTCACAATTGGCCCAGATGCACTCCAAAATGATGGATGAAAGTAAAGGTGTGAAAAAGGATGAGAGCTGGTTTTCAATATTATGGTCATGGATGCCATATTGGCTGTCAGATGGACTGAAAATTATAGTTGGTTGTACTATTTTGGCTGGAGCTACACTGATCATAATAAGATTTTGGAAGGCCCGGAAGGCACGCACCACAGACGAGTTGCTTGAAATGGCTGGTATGCACCCCTTGATGCCAGCAGATGACGGCCAACACACAGGCACAATCATACAAGAGACAGAGAAGTTGCGCAACCAGATCATCACCAACCACCTGGACCCACCATCTGTGAAGCTCGAGAACCCAAGAAACCCCAGGAGCTACATAGGGAAATGGGTATACTGTACTCCTGGAGGAACCTGTGAATATATGTATTGGTCATTTGAAGATCATGTTAACCACTATGGACATTTAGGATGAATAACTAAGGTATGGAGAGTAAGAGGAGATAACGAAAAGGATATGTTTGTGGTCGACAAGTCGACCAGAGGGGGGACTGAAGTGGGAGAATGGAAGACCAGGCTCCCGACCTTCCCCTCTCGCGCTTGGCCTAAAGGATCACGGCCCAGGCACCCGCCACGAGAAGAGTTTGCCCATCTACCAGACGACCAAATACCCTGGTACAGGAACATACGGATGTGTCCATCTGCCTGCCCAGCAGCCCGCCCTGTCCATGCCGACACCTGCGGCACGGATCAACTAGACTAAAACCTACACGTCGTTAGAGATGCCATGACGACCTAGCCAACGGTCAGCACACCTGTGCAAAATATACACACCGGACACTCCCGCACCAATCTACACGAAGAATATACTCAGTGCTATGACGTAGGCGACAGACATACTCACGGACGTGCATCTTTATTATTTTCCACATAGGCTCTCAAAATGCAGAAACGCAAGACGCATCATGAACTCATCTAAAGAGCTTGCTTACGCTTCTCCTAAAACCAGGTGCCATAATGAGAAATATAACGAAGACACGATACTGGGGATAAGACAATATGATACTATAACCTAAAGCGCCTGTGCACCAAACGGTTCCACCTATACACCAGGCCTAAGTAGGCCGCAAGCAAGAGCTTCCATGGACATTAAAAGAACAAGAGTCAGGTTGCTGATCCTGCAGAATGAGCCCGGCGAAAGCAGACAGCCAAGGTCGCAATGTTGCAAACCCACATTCCGAAAGCAGACAATCAAGGGCACGATGTTGCAACCTCGCACGCCGCACACCAACGTCAAAGTCACACCTGCAAATTAAACCAGGCACACAGTGGAAAAACAATATTAATTGTGCAGTATTCTGCCTCAAACACGGTCCCACCTCACGTGACCAAGCCGAAACTGACAGGAGGCCAAGGCCAGAAGAACGGAGGCATCTGGATCCCTCGTTACAAGACACAGGCAGATACAATTAAAAGACTCAATGGACATCTGCGACAGTGGGAGTAGTCGGCCTTCCAGCTTATGAATAAGTTCTCACATTGTCTGCACGTACTCATAGTGGAACATTGTTGCAAATGACAGGTGCACCGCGAGCTGGGAACAGCGATGGTCCCAGACTGGGAGGCTCGCGAGCGCACCAATCAGAACATGGGGCTCTTATCACTGACGCCATTAACATTAACCAATCATCAGGGGTCTTCATGTAACAATTCTCATGTATCTAATTGTAGGGACAACCCAGGTATATCACCTGACTAACCCTTGACCACTAACACTGTTCTCTATACGTATGCTATACTAACCCTACTACCACTCGAGCAACCAATTAAGAGTGGCGATAGGTTTTTGACTAACTTTCCAAGGTGACGCAAGTAGCGCGTCATACTAAGGTAAAAAGGGCCTGCGAGCCCCACGATTGTGTGTGTGTCAGGACGGACGCGTACGATCCTTGACCCATCCCTGCCGTTTTGTCTAATAAACAGCAGAGTCACCTTGCTTCTTGCGTGTGTCTCATACTCTATCTCTTTTGGGATATACGGGAGGAGTTGGGGCCTCCCTGCCCGGAGGTCTGCGGACGGCCCGGCCGACCCCGGCAGAATTTCCCCCCCGACACTGCCCTAGGGAGACCTTTATGTGTGGGGAGGGTAGGAGCACCCGCTAAGCACATGTAGGCCTGCAGTTCACCAAACATAATCCCCAAAGGGCTCAGAAAGGCTGGGGCAGCAGAACACCCCTGGCAGGGCCCAATGGGCATGCATGCTGGGAAATCACATTTTAGCCAACTCTGGAGTGCTTTGGAGTGAACTTTGGGCTTTTGGCGGGTAGCGTGTCATGCAGTAGATGGGATTCAGAGTAACTCTGTACACCAAATAATCACACCAACTCAGGAAGATGGCAAATTCTTTTTTACTATTTTATCAATTGTCTAATCCACAGTTACAATGGACATCAACGGATGTCGCAAAGTATTCTCTTGAAGCATTTCATCAAAAATAATACTTTCATAGTAAAAACTCGACATAGGTCATGTCATACTACATGGCAAATAAGCGAAACCTACAGGGGGTTGTGCTTAGCTCAAGGGGAACATCTAACTATACTTTCTATAAGGTGTTGGGTTGTGTTTGGGTCTCTACAGTCAGGTGGACAACTCATGCCTACCCCTCATGCATTTCATCTTCATCAGTTATAAGTTACAAGGTACATCATTGGCTCTCAAACTATAAGGCCCTTTGTTGTATGGCCCTCTACAATTGGTTGGCACGCTCATGCTCCTCTGAAACATTCAGCTCACTAGCAACATGTAAGCTCATACCCCAGGTGGCAGCAGGTGTTACGCTCACCTGGTCTCCACAGGGGCGCCGAACGGGACTGGCTGGTCCGATGTTAAGTGGTTTCAAGTGCCCCCTCTGAATCCCGCTTCCGTCACAAAGGTGCGCCTAAAAGGTTAAATGAAATGTTACCCAACTGTAAGGTGGAAGGCCTACTCCTGCCTCTCGTGGCCTTCTAAAACACCCCTCTGATATGCCTCACCTTAGTTTTATGAATGGCAGGCTCTCCATCCTGCAACAGTATGTAGGGGTGAGTAGAGTTCAAGGATATAGTTACTTCACTGATCCTGTAGAGTTCCAGACAACATTGACTCAAATGGGTAAGTCTTTGGTGTGAAAATATGAAGAACACAGAGTTGTTTTCGAAGGTAAGTTCACACTGGCGTTCTGTGATAAGTCTTTATATGCACTATTGTCCTTCTGCACAATTGACCTGCTGTTCTTTGTATTTTGCAGGCGCTGTATCTCTGGGATGGATCGCGTGGTGAAGTCTTGCAGGACCTCTAGGGAAAAGCAGCCTTCAGGTGAGTAATTGCGCTGTGTAAGAATTTAAATGTCCAATGCGGGCATACGAGACGGGTGCTGGTGACTAATAAGGATTATTGGTAAGGCTAGATGTGAGGTCTGGGAATCCTCCTTCTCGCTCGACAAGAGGACCTCTACGTTTGCGGGGAGGGGTAGTTTTCCAGCTCTGGTTCTGCACTGACTTTGTCGGCAACCCCGACTGCCTTCTTGGGAGGTTTCACAGGACAGTCTCGGAGGAAATGGCCGGCCGTTCCGCAATATAAGCACAGTTGTTTTGATCTCCTCTTATCTCTCTCAGACAGTGGCCCTCGAATACCTCAGATTTTCATGGGTTCTTAAGTGTCTGTAATCTTGGGGGTGATGTCTTTTGGACGCACCAACACTCGGTTTTCCAATCTAGCTCAGTCAGCTTTCCGGTTCTGCAGCCTGTGGTCTAATTGTACCACAAGGTCGATGTATTCCAAACAGTCTCGGGGAGGATTCACAACTTGAGCCAAGACGTCCTTCAGTTCGCTTCTCAGCCCACGATGAAATATCGTAATCCTTTTGTCTTCTGGCCAACCGGTTTCTACCACTAATCTGTTGAGGGTTGCAATATAAGTTAGAAGATCCTGGTTCCCTTGGCAAAGAGACAGCAGTTTGTTATCTAAAGCATGGCCTTGGGAGTGTCGGGCAAACAGCTTTTCCATATTCTGCTGAAACACCTGGAAGCCTCTGAGAAGAGGATCGTCCTGATTAACTAGTGGCATAGACCAGTCTGCAGAACTGCCACTGAGGTGTGAAAGTACAAAGGCCACCTTCGCTTGATCATTCGGAAAGGCCCCTGGCCGGCATAGGAAGTTTAGGCGGCACTGGTTCATAAAAAACGCAAACCGCTTAGGGTCTCCCGCAAAGCGTTTTGGTGGAGCTAAGGGTATGGCTCCTGGAAGGACCACCTGCACTGGATTACTTGACTGAGTTGGGAATGACCCCCCCATCGCGGGTAGTGGCGTGTTGCCAGCCTGGGCTTGGAGTAATTGTCTGGCGAGCTCATCGGTGCACTCTTTTGCCACAATTAGTTCTCTTCTTAGAGCGTTAGTCTCTTGTCGAGCCAAATGCACCTCTGATCTGAGTTCCCCCAAAAGCGGGGCTAGTTGATCCATCTCTGAGGTTTCTATGGCGCCCAGGTAGAGATTTGTGCAAGGCTTTGCATTCTGTTATGCTCACCTGGTCTCCACAGGGGCACCGAACGGGACGGGCTGGTCCGATGTTAAGTGGTTTCACGTGCCCTCTCTGAATCCCGCTTCCGTCACAAAGGTTCGCCTAAAAGGTTAAATGAAATGTTACCCAACTGTTAGGTGGAAGGCCTACTCCTGCCTCTCGTGGCCTTCTAATACACTCCTCTGCTATGCCTCACCTTAGTTTTATGAATGGCAGGCTCTCCATCCTGCAACAGTATGCAGGGGTGCGTAGAGTTCAAGGATCTAGTTACTTCACTGATCCTATAGAGTTCCAGACAACATTTACTCAACTGGGTAAGTCTTATACCAATGATATGGTTCGCCGTAGAGTTCAAATTGGCCAAGTTCACTTCTGTGCCTTTTTTCTGTAGGTTTCCCTTTGGTGGGAAAGTATGAAGAACGCAGAGTTGTTTTTCCAAGGTAAGTTCACACCGGCGTTCTGTGATAAGTCTTTATATGCGATATTGTCCTTCTGCGCGACTGACCTGCTGTTCTTTGTATTTTGCAGGCGTTGTATCTCCGGGATGGATCGCGTGGTGAAGTCTTGCGGAATCGCTAGGAAAAGCAGCCTTCAGGTGAGTAATTGCGCTGCATAAGAATTAAATGTCCAATGTGGGCTTTTCCCAATGCGCAGCTAACCTGGTGTTTTTTCTTATGTTCAACAGGTGCAGCGACTCCGGAGCAGCGGGCGAATGATGGCGGCGGTCGAGTGATGGTGCTTTGCTGGATCACCGGAATGAGCAGCTTTCAGGTAAATATTAACAATGCGCAGGATAGCGATGTGGATTTCTTGGTCTGCGCAGCTAACCTGATGTCTTTTCCTTTTCAGCTCATCAGACGAAGACACAGAGCTTCAGGAAAGAGTCTAGTTCTGTTTCTTCACCTTCCTCTTCCTTCCCTTGCAGGTAGCTTGAGAAGAACTGGACGGACGTAGCTGAAGACTGGCCTGAAGGTAACAGACACAGTGGCCCTCATTACGACCCTGGCGGAAAGCGACTGACCGGAGCGCCACAGCGTAAATAGCGTTTCCGCCATTGCACGAAGGAGCAAAGTGCGGCCCATTCCGACCCATCGGGCACGAGCACCACGGCATGGCGGAAGTGCAAAGTCCGCGACGGCGGAAATGACCCCAAAACGGCCCACACCGCCGCCGTACGGCGCCCCAGGTGCAATACCGCCACCCCTCTTAGCGGTCACCGCAGTGTGCGCCTACCGGAAAGTACGGTGGCCGGAAATATACGGAAACGGAAGTTAAAACATGGGCCCGGAACGGGAAACATCCCGGCGTACACCTATAAATACACTAAAACCACACAACCACTAAAATCACTACCCTGAAACACACCCCAACCCGTCAACCACCCTAGCGAAACCAAGAATAATGGGAAAAGCAGCGAAGAAAGCGTGCGACCGCAAGCGGCAGGTCCACTTCTCCCGTGAGGAACTCACCGTGCTAACAGAGACCCTCCAGGAGAATGCTGCCGTCGTCTTCTGCACGCAAATGACCAGGACGGCACTTGCAAACAAGAAGGCCATATGGGCTCTGGTGGCACAGCGGGTAAGTGCGGTGGGGACCGCACCCCGCACCCCACAGCAATGCCGCAAGCGATGGGACGACCTGCGGATACGCGTCCGCAGCATACTCTCTGCCAACCGCAACATTGCCACAGCCACCGGGGGAGGTCCTGAATCACCCATCAAGTTGACCCCCTGGGAAGAAATCTGTGCCTCCACCATCGGAATGGAGAGCATAGAGGGAGTCGGAGGGATGGAGAAAGGAGTGCAGACATCCGAAGATACAGGTAGGTGGGCCAGGAAAAACAATGCCAAATCCACACAGTCCATCCATGTGAAGTACCATGCGTCCACATAGTGCAACAGAAACACATGTCCAGGAGAACGTCCACACACATCGGCCTGATAGCGCACGTTAAAACCCACAATAAATACATAAATAATTAAAAACCCCTAATACACGCACTACACGTGCAGCAGGCACACCCTAACTGCAGGCTGCCAAACAACTGCACCCTCACTCCACACACAAATCAAAGCACCTCCAAGGGCCCGGCCCAAATCACCCTCAGGTACCACCCCAATGCATGTGACACAATGCAATTCCAATTCCCACAGACCCACCAATAACCCTCGCCCTCCTCTACTCCACCACAGGTTCCGATCCAAACGACGAGCTACAGGACACCCCTACCAGCACACCTGCAAAGAGGGCCAAGACCAACGGCCAGAGACCCTCCACCTCAGCTGCACGCATCAAGACACGGCAGCAGCACAAATCAGGTGGCAGCACAGAGGAGGGAACATCAACAGGCACCCCAGCAGCCAGCATGCCCACAACACCACCACCACAGGTCCCCCCAATGGATGCCACAGAAGGCACTGCCTCCGGTGGCAGCAGCACCATAGGTGACACCCCATTGATGGCAGCATGCTCCGACACAGAAAACGGGGATGCCGAAGTCAGATCCATCCATGACCTGTCCCAATCCCCCTGTCTGTCCCATCCCGTACAACATGAGGATACCACGCAGGGGCACCCACAAGACGACGACTGGCCATCCCCCACAAGCCCTGTGGCAATGCAACATGAGGACAACAGCCCCTCTGTGACACCCCCGCAAATGGCCTTGGCCCAGCAGAGGCAACAGTCCCTCGACCAGTTGATCGAACAACAGCAGCAACTGGCCACGCTCCTCAAGGACCATGCTGATGAATGTGGGGGCACTAAGGCAGACATAGAAACATCAACTGAGACACTTAGGGCACAAATCTAGAGTAGCACCGAGAGCCTGAGAGTCCAAATGGAGAGAAGCACCGAGAGCCTCAGGGGGGAACTGCATGCGACGGCCAAGGACGTATGTGCCGAACTTGCCGCAGTGCGCCGTGTGCTCACTGAGCTCTCGCAAACCCTTAGGGACATGCATGGACGTGAGCAGGCAGACACATCATCCGTTGCAAGCTCCGTCCAGGGCAGCCCCCAACGTAGATCTGGAAGGAACCTGCGCTCCACAGGCAGGGGTGCCCCTGATACCCGCAGAGGGGGCTTGCAATAGCGACAGCCCACTGACAATGAGCATCTTTGGACACTGGTGTCCGGGGGGGAGGTAGGGGGGTGGAGGGGGTGTGTTGGGCTCACTTGGGTGGCGGGTCGATAGGGTGTTCAACATGACATCACATATGCCATAAAAAGTGCACGATCAACCAATGAGATGTGTGGACATTGATCTTTGTGTACTAGGCCATCATAGGCATACAGTCCATATTGTGCATGTCCCAGACACACGCAGTGCCACGAGTCCCGTGTCCATGTATCAGCCACCAGGCGTGAGTGCTAGAAGCATACATCAATGAGATGCTGACGAATGTCACGGGCCTCCGGTGCCTCGCAGACTCCATGAGGTGCTGCCACATCCCCACCCTCATCATGACCATCATCAGGTGCTTGCAGTTCTGCGTCAGGGGGCATGGGCACATTTCTACGTACGCACATGTTGTGGAGCATGACACATGCCATCACCATCTTTGCAACCTTCTCATGGCGGTACAGGAGTGCCCCGCCAGACCTGCTGAGGCAGCGGAAACGAGTCTTCAGTAGGCCGAATGCCTGTTCTATGACTACACGGGTACGTGAGTGGGCATGGTTGTAGTCCTCCTCATGCTGGTCCCGTGGGTTCCGGACTGGTGTGAGGAGCCATCTCTTCAGTGGATATCCAGCATCACCTGTATGTGGACGAGAAACGTATGATGTGGAATGCCATTGCTACGTACGCACACCCCCCCCCTTCCTGCCAGGTCATTGCCGCATCACATACCCCACATCATCATGCATGTAATGAGACTCACCGAGTAGCCAGGATCTGTTCCCTGCGTGTCGCTCCATGTAGCGTGGTATTGTAGAGTTCCTCAAGACCATAGAATCATGGGTTGATCCAGGGAATCTGGCACAACAATGTGTAATGATCCTGTTGGAGTCACACACCATTTGTACATTCAGGGAATGAAATTGTTTTCGGTTGCGGTACTGGGCCTCCATGGCATGTGGGACGACCAATTCCACATGGGTGCAGTCGATGGCACCAATGCAACCCGGTATGCCGCCAAGTGCATGGAATCCCACTTTCGTGTTTGTAATTTCCTGCTCCGAGCGTGGTAGGGAGATGTAGTCGTCTGCGTGCTGCAGGAGGGCATCGAGCACTTGCAATAGTGTCCGTGAGAACAGTGGCTGAGAAATGCCATGCAACTGTCCGACTGTGTGCTGGTAGGTGCCTGTGGCCAGGAAGTGGAGTACAGACACCACCTTCAGTAGGGGTGGGATGGCGGTTGGGCTATCTATCATGCTGACAAGGTCAGCCTGTGTCATGTCCAGAATGGCGGCTATGGTGTCCCGGTCCAAACGGTAGAGGGTGTGGATCTGCTCATCAGTGAGGTTGAACGGATGTGCTCGGAGGCGTGGGATTGCGGGCTGCCTGCTTGGTGGTAGTGGCTGTGCTGGTGGGCCTTGCTGGCCCTGCCTTGCCCTCCTCCTCCTCCTGCGTCTCCTCCGTGCGGCCGGTTGTAGTTGGTGTTCGTCTTCCTCTTGGAGTTGGAGCACTTGCAGTGCTATCAGGTCCCCCAGGGCCAACATCGCGAGTCCTGCCGGTAGCATTTCGGTGTGGTTGTGGGAGGAGACTGGCTGTGCAATTCATGTGTTTTCAGGCTGTATGGCCTCCACCTGTGGTGATTCATTCCACCTGTGCAAACTGCTCTCCCCTTTGGCCGAGCACGTCACGCGCACAACGCTGCAATTCGGGGAATGGTATCTTGCTATTGCTATCATGTATTTGTACCCGATGGGCGTGTTGGATTGGTTGTTATGTTCATTCGGCTATGGTCCCATTGTTTCCCATTCTATCTGTGCAGTCGCGAACAGACTTGTGAAGGGTCAGTGGAACGTAGTACTCGAGTAACGGTGGGCCCTCATGCATCACTGTACCGAGTTGCAACGACGGGCGGGGCGTCCCATTCGTGGGTGAAGGCAGTTGCCATTTTCACACACAGCCGCACTCGATGGAATAATTAGTGATTTCAAACGGCCACAGATGCCTTTTCGACGTGATGTTGCAAATGAGGAATTCGAAGGGCGGCGCTTTCGGTTATCAGCTGGCGGCGAGGAGATGCCCACAGGTCTGACTGCAAATATAACGTTCTATTGTTCAATGTCCTTGAGACAGGGCCCATGGCGAGGGAGCAATGATTGATATGAATAGTTTGGGATGCGCATTAGCTACGTGGGCGATGAGGCCGGCCGTTCCCAAATACATGTTACTTCACAACACTGGAATTACGGGCTGGGGCACTGTGGATTTTGCAGGCTGCATAACGCACAGACTCAATGGATGTTTCTAATGTCATGTGAGTAAATATTCAGGCGTTTTGATCCCGGGATGAGGGAATGATGAATGGATGCATGGGCAGGTGATTTGATACAGAGTTTGCCATGTACAGGGCTTCTTGGGATCTATCCGCCTCCCCTACGCTATGTGATGCAGGCCTGCCATAGTGGGACCATCGTCTATCTGGCCTTGTTGAGCCCTCCCTGTCTCGAGGCGCCCTCAGACACTTGTGTCCATGCACGTTGACATTCCCATCTGATGGATTCTGTTTTGACAGACGCATGCACAGGTACACTCGTTTGTGATGGTGTTTGCACCTCGATATAGATGGTTATGAGTCGCAAGTGGTTTTGGGGTGGTGATGATCCTTTTGAGTGGGCTAGCATGCATATGGCTGTGGATTTCGTGTGATCATTGGAGTGAGTTGTTCGAATGTAGTTCTGATGGCCATTCTGTTCTTTTTCTTTTCTTTTGGTTGACAGGTATCTCCTCCCCTTTTGCCACTGCCATCTGTATGCCACTCCTGCAGATGGATTTTACTCCCGACACCTGCTGCTTCGTGTTAATCGGTGGAGCAGCATTACGATCTTATGGGACGATCGCCAATGGCCCACATGCCCTTACGCAGTACTGGTGTCTCGGAGCAACATTTCGGCCTTTCAGCTGGACTAGTGCCTCCCCATTGGGACAGCCCTGCGGTTCTGTGCGCTTCCATGTTGCCTTTTCGTACGTGAATGTGGCTCTGTGTACCATGGGGGTACAGGGCGACACACAAGTAGTGGCTGGTCATTTCTTGCGGATGCAGCCCACAATGGTGGTTAGTGTTTTGGAGTTCATGGCCTGATGGCTGTATGGGCTTGGTGTCTTTGATGTGCATAAATTGCTATTCTGATTTGGCCCGTGTAGCGTTTTTCTTTGCAAGTGATGTGGCATATGCCTATTTGGGGGGCGATGTATTGTGAGGAGATCTGCATTGGGTTCCAGCTTCGGGGTTTAGTTCCGTGGTACTGTGCTGGGCGCGTTTGCCTACTAAGCCCGTGGGGTCAGGGATGGGGGCTGCCTATGTGACAGTTTGAATGTTGTCATGCTCAGGGGCGGGGGATTGGGTTTTGTGTGACAGATGCCGGTTAGCCAGGTGGACTGGTGGAATGATGTGATTTTCGGAATGTTGCTGGGCACAGGTGCCTGTGTTTGCGTGCGTTTCTTGGTGGGGGACTGTGGTCATGTCCATTGGGATGGCTTCTGTATTGGTGCCATCTGTGACCTGCAGCTCCCATTGGCCCCTCTTGTGTTGCTTTTGTTCGTTGGCATGCATGGGTGCTTTGTACATTTCAATGGTTGCATTGTGACTTCATTGCACCTACCGGGAGTTGTACTTTGTGGGCAGGGAGCGGTGTACAGGCACTCAGTGGGGCCGTTTACGGTTGATTCGCGATGCCGTACTTCTCGCCATGGCGGAATGGTACATTCCGCCATGCCTGATGGCGTTAGGTACATGTCCGCTAGGGTCGGAATTGGCGTACCGTTGCACCATGGTGGTGTTTGCGGTTTGGCATGGCGCGCGCGCGCGTGCTTGGTGCAGTTAGCGTTGGCGTTCACTACGGTGTCGCTAATGGCTTCGTACTTTGCGGTGACGGGTCATAGTCGCACCGAGCGCTATTCGATGGCGGTATTGCATTTCCGCCATCGTTTTTCGATTTCCGCCAGGGTCGTAATGAGGGCCAGTGAGCGTTACGCTGCAGGAGTGCAGAATAACGCGAAGCGTGTTCAGTATTGAGGCCGTGGTTTATATAGCCTTTAGAAAGTAGTCCCCAGGTAAAGTAGTCCCTGCAACCACACCCTAGCAAATAGTTCCCCAGGTAAGTAGTCCCTTCAGCCTGCCTCAGACTGGTCTACACGTGGTTCACTTTGTTTGAAACTTGCCATATTGGTGATGGCAGCATGAGCTTGGCGCCAACGGCGCCAGGACCGACTCCAGGAAGCCCCCAAGGGATCCTTTGGGGCCTTAAAGGCCCCCATGGATGCCAATGCCCTGGACAGGTTGGTCTGCACCTGATGTTTGGGGGCATGAACCGCGACAGCAGGTGGACTGGACTGTACCTCCCCACCCAATTAACCTACCATCTCTCATCACTCATGCCTTCTGCCATGAAGATTGTCTTTGAACGTGGCCTTGCAAAGTATTCTTTCTCCTAGGAATATATGGGAGGGTCAGCATGCACTTATCATAGTTCAGGATGTCCATGCCCCACTCTATTTTCATCCTTGGCTCACGTGACAGGAATCGCAATTCAGCCCATTTTGCAGCATTTGATTGTATTAAATTAATAAACTTGCCACGCATGGTGTTCTTGCTTTGCACCTTAACAAATGATGATTCCGCGTCTCATGTTCACCGCCTTCAAGAATAGATACCCAGTTCTTGGTTGCCTTCAGCCTTGACACGAGGTCAAACAGCCCATCTCGATTCTTCCATGTTCCCTGCTAATTCTCTGCTGCAACACAGCTCTCAGCCCTTTTCTTCATTCGTTGAACTTACTAAAATTGTGACACAGATGTCCAGCTTCTATATAATGGTGGCTCCGCCTAAAGTCTATTCACTACATATAGCTAGCTTCTATGATCACTTAGTCTACTTGCCTTACTGCATCTGTATAGCTATTGAACGATTTGCATTTTCTCCAGTGCGCTTCACACGTGAAATATTCTTTTTGAATATGAAAGTTTATTATTTACTTCATCATAAGTTTCAGCCAGTCTTCTCAGTGCATCACGCTTGTTTCTTGTGACATCACCTACCTTCTCTTTCTCTCTTTTTCATATTCCTTCAGGGACCTCCTCCAAGAGATTGTCATGTCTTTGGGAATACATTATATAGGGTTTTCTTAGTGGATACCTTTCGACGTGGAATAGTCAAAATCGCTGTTGTCAAGCATGGCATCATTTCTGGCTTCTAGCATGTAGGTGTGAAGGGTGCGGGACTTCCTGCAGGGGCACTTGGCTGCTCCTCTACAGTAGTGCTCTATCTTTTCACTGAGCTCACTCCAGACTAGTTTCAAGACATAAAGCCAGACCCTTAAAGTTAGAACGTGTCCCGATAACGTTTGCACAGATCTCACATTTGTGTTTTCATACAGCAGATACATCAAAAAAACTGTGAAACAGGGAGGGTGTACTTGCTGCAGAACAGCCTCACATCATTAGGACATGAGTGGAACTAACACTGGGTTAAAACAAGGCTTCACTTACAGGTGAGGGACACAACTAACCACCACCAGCATCAGAAGCCTGTATTTCATATTCACGCATCTAAGGCACTGTAAAGCACTGTTCGTAACAGTGACCTGACTGATACAGGCCTATCAGATTTCCCTGTAAGAAAAGTTTGCTCCAGGGCGTCAACAAAGTTACAAACATTAAACTGGAAAGAGGTATTTTATGCAGCAAATAGAATTGAAAATGCTTGAAACCACAAAGAACTTTCTCCAAAACTGACTTGTAGCCAAGGTGCCTCCTCACAAAGGAAGAAAAGTTTAGGATAGACACCATTGAAAATCCTTCACAAAGGCACTGAAAATAAATATAAAATTGCTTTGGAAAGCCCTCACGGATAGTCATGCAATATCCTCTGCTCCTCCTACTAGGTGTCGTCCAATGGGTGACATCTCATATATTTGCTTCAAGAGACAGACCAAACTGGTATGATACTGACTTACATCAATCCCTGCTGCTTGTTACAAGGGAGATCATATAAGTGTGACTTTCCCGCCAGCTAACCTCAGAGATTCTGGGCTTCCCTGACTCCTTTTTCTAGGTGTCACCCAAAGATATGTGTGTCACCCTCTCCCTCCAGGAGTCAAGCAGTGACTGGTGTGTCTCCTACCTCTCTGTATCTCTGTTGCTTCCACCCAGCAATATCAGGTGACCTTGACTCTCTACAAGCATCCCTTAGTGTTTCCCTGCTCACCTGACTCCTACTCCCAGGTGTCACCTGATGGCATTTGTCTTGTCCTTTCAGTTAAAGAAACAAACAGTGACTGATGTGTCACCTGCATCCCTAAATCTTTGCTGCTCCCTCACAGCAAAATCAGGCAAGTCTGATTCTACCTCAAGCTGCCTTCAGGGATTCCTGGCTCCTCCCACTCCATCTCCAAGGTGACATTCAATGGCACATGCATCATCTACCCGCTTCAAGAGACAAACAATGACTGGTGTGTCACCCACCTCCCTGAACATATGATGCTCCCGCCCAGCAAAATCTGGTGACTGTGACAGAGCCACACGCTGGCCTCAGGGATTTTCTGCTCCTCCCATTCTTCTTTCCTGATGTCACCTGATGGCAAGTACCTTGTTTACTTGCTTCAAGAGACAAACACTCTCTGGCCTGTTACCTGCCTGAATCTCTACTCCTCCCTCCCAGCAAAGTCAGTTAACTGTGACTCCCCAAAAGCTATCATCAGAGATTCCAGGCTCCTTCTTCACCTGCTCCAAGGTGTCATCCAAAGACCTGTGTCTCATGCACTCACTTCAAAAGACGGACACTGACTGGTGTGGCTCCCGCTTTTCTGCTCCATCCCAGAAAAGTCAGGGCAGCATGACTCTACTACAAGCTGCCCTCAGTGATTCTCTAGTCCCTCACTGCTAGTACCAGGTGTCATCTGGTGGCAGGTCTCTCGTTCTCTCAATTTAAGCAATGTACACTGACTGGTGTGCTGACCACCTCCCTGATTCTTTGTTGCTGCCTCTGAGCAAAATCTGGGAAGAGCATTTATCCCACAAGCTGCCCTCAGTGATTCCTGATTCACCAGTTAAAACCCAGTGGAATTTGCATCACCCCCTCACTTGAAGAGATGGACTCTCACTGGTGTGTCACTCACCTCCACACTCCTCTTGGGATGGCACGTGTTTTGAACACACACCCCAATTCAGTAAAAGTGTAAAAGCAAAACCAATCCTAAATCCCACTCTCTGACTAGACTCCAGTAACTCACTACCTCTCCCTAACCACCAACCTGCAACTACTCTACACATACCTAGACGTCCCTAAGTGGCCACAGCCTGGCTTCAACAATGCCCACCTGGCCCTCTTAGAAACCTGCCTGAGATTAGAAGGGAGCTTGGGCCACATGCGCCCTTTTAAGTCATGTGGTTGAACTTCAAACAGACTGTACCAATAATTCATCCGAGGCTCATCCGTGATGAATCCCCCAAAATTATTGATTTGTGTTTGTTTCCTGAAATGTTTGTCCATACATTCAAATAGCCCTCCCTTGGCACCTATCAAAAGGAAAACCCACCTACTTATGCTGAGGTCCCATACTTCTCCTGTAGCACTTAGGAAGTCCATTACGGAACAACGTCTACACCAGAAATGACAAACACACAGCACTTGCTCCATCCAAGACTACTCACTTGTGCAAGAGGAGAGGGGGCCACTGCATTCCTGGTTCACAGAGGGGGTTATTCCTTTTACCTTAAAGCACTGATGGCCCCTTTGCTCTCTCCCTTCTTGGAATCCTCTGGGTTTTTCGACTCTTTCCAATCCGGGTTCCGTCTTGGGAGAAGCACGGAATCACTCCTGAACTCGGTGCTAGATGACCTTACCCTCTTGGTGGATCAGGGTGATGTCGGAGCAGTCCTTCTGTTAGATCTGTCAGCTGCTTTTGACACTGTTGTCCATCTCACCCTGATCTCCCGTCTTTTGGCAGCAGGGCTAGCTGGCCAAGTTCTAGGCTGGTTTATGGGTTTCTCGGCCGAGCATTCGCAATCGGTCTCTCGTAGACTTTTTCGATCAAAACATGAATTGCTTTCCTGTGGAGTCCCTCAGGGATCCACTCTTTCCCCTATATTGTTTAATTTTTATATTAGATTCCTTCTGCATCTCATTTCATCCCATGTGTTTTGATATTATTCCTATGCCGATGACACACAGATTCTGGTATGTCCGGATCTTACTAGATCCAACACAGCTGCTCGGCTTAGGATGTGTCTGGAGGAGTTGGGTCTATGGATGGCGAGATCAACTGGTTAAAGTTAAATAGCAATAAGACTGAGGTGTTAGTCGTTGGTACCACCACTCCTCTCCTGTTTTGGACCCCAGATTTTTGGCTCCATTCTCTTGGTCCTTTTCCTTTGCCGTCACCCTCTGTGAGAAATTTGGGGTAAAACAGACCTCTTCCCTCTCAATGGACGAACAGGTGGCTGCTTTCTGTAAGAGTGGCCATTTTAAGCTCCATACTTTGCAGAAGGTTCTTCCATTTATTCCCGTAAAATGTCAGGCCCCTGTGGTTGCAGCACTTGTTTTGAGTGTTGTTGACTATTGCAACTCACTCTATCTGGCACAGCCTCATTTTCTTATTAACTGGCTTCAATTTCTTCAGAATGCTGCAGCCAGAGCCATCCTACATCTTCTGTTTGGGGCTCACATGTCTCCTTTATTGAGACAGCTTCATTGGCTGCCGGTGGAGAAACGTATTCTTTTCAAGTCTATGGGCCTCATTACACGGATGGCGGTAAGGATTTACCGGTACTGGTAAAATACCGGTACCGGTAAATCCTTACCGCCTTACTACGAGGTCCCTTTGCGGGTTGGGGGATTTAATGCCTGCTTTTTGCAGGCGTTAAAATCCAACCCGCTAAGGGACCTCAGAGCTAATTACGGCACCGCAAAATTGCCCCTATGGGGCAGAAATGGGAATGGGGAAGGGCAATGGCGGAAAGGGGATTTACCGCCCCTCCAACCTTGGAATGGGGTGGTAAATCCCCTTTCTGCCAAGGCAGTGCCGGTATTTTACCGGCATGAGCCATGGCGCTAATAGCGCCATGGCTCACCGCCTACCGTGTAATGAGGCCCTATGTGTATCGTCCATCGTGCATTCTATGGATTGGGGCGGAATACTTACAGGTTAAGTTTCCTCGCTATGTTCCAGCCCAATGTCTCCGTTCTCAGTCTGCTCTCCAAGTGTTGGTGCCTCGTGTGAGACTGTCTCGGATGGGTTGTCGTGCCTTATCGGTGGCTGCCGCTAATGCCTGGAACACTTTGCCTTTTTCTCTCTGTGCAGCGGCTGGCCATCTTAGATTTCGCGGGCTCTGAAAACTCTTTTATTTTAATTGCCTCTAAGGAAACTTTGTACCTCTGCTTCTAGCGCCATGGTGCCTCCGGGCCTATGTGCGCTTAATAAATATATGTAACATAACATAACATAACATATTTAAACAATGGGACTTTGTAAATACTCATCTACACCTTCTAGAGTGCCTGGAAACCATGTAAACAACAACGAGGTATGTTATAAATCCCATTTACTTAACATTACATACATACGAAAATGGTACTTGTAATTAGCATTATTTTGCACTGTCCCATTTGCTCACTCTCCCCATCTCTCTCAAAAGCTGAGTTTGATTGTCTATATTCTGTATTTCATGTACCGCACACTTCCCCTGCAAGTAGGGTTCTTTGAAGAAGTACACTGAGAGTTAATAGACAAGATGGATTGTAACAGAAATGCTCACTCATGAGTATATTGTTTCATCTCCCAAATGTTTGTCTGGCTATTCATTGTGTAGTACCAGCCTGGCCCTTTTTTCGTTTGAGCTATAAGATCATACTTTGCGCCACCTATAAGCGGAACCTCTTGCATTGCAGATAGGGAAATATGGCATTTGAGGAGGGACACAGAGCTTGTTGGTGTTTGGTTATTTTTCCACATTGACTGCCCATGGCCATGCTAATCCCTACGGTCAGTCCCACCAAGTTCCTGCCCCTTTCCGACCGAGTTCCAACCAATGCTTTTTGGAACTCTTTGAGCTTGCTTTATTCAAGCCTTACCATCAAACTGTGCAATCCGGCCAGAGTTTTTTTCAAAGCAGTCTTCTAAGAGTTAATGACTTAATTGGAGCTGCAACCTGCTATTGGTGTAATACAATGTCTTAAGCAGTTCGGCCTTCAGTCCATCGATGTACAAGCACTATGCATGCCCTTCACGAAAGTCCTATTAAAAACAAGAGTTGGCAAAGCCAACAGTTTTGACTTGTGTATAAGTATTAGGCATTTGCCAGGCACTGCTATTAGATGTCCAGGTACTCACATCATTTTCTGACCTGCTACCATCAATGGTCATTTAATACTAATATGGCAGTGCCTGGCAAATGCCTTTTCCATGCCTACACAAAAGCCCAAACTGTTGGCATTGCCAATGCTTGGTGGTTCTTGCCTTGAGGATGCCATGCTGTCCTTTCCTCATAAGGCTCCGCCCAAGAGGACATACGTGCTTCACCAATGCAAGCATTCTTCCATTAATGAAATAGAATAGCAATGCGCCTGCGATATTCTCCATCGACTCAAGGGCAGTAATGGCTTGCATACTCAGGGGACCATGCCTCCATTTCACTGATATGTTCTTCTCCGCGTCCTTCTTTCATCACCGTTTTGCATGTCATGTTCTGATGCCTTGTTGCCAAGCTACACATAGCTCAATTTTACTGGAGCGTGCACGGTTATGTGTCACTCTTGTCCTTCGTGTATATGCATCTTGATAGCTAGCTCACGAGTTAAGCACTCTCCTCTGATATTGGTTCAGCCTCCATACTGAAAGTTTGATTCCCAGCACGTACCCAGCATGAAGAACCATACAATACCTGCTTATATTATTAGTTGTGTATGTGTTTTGCCGAGTGCTAAAAATGGCATTAGAGCATCGTTTCTTCTCTTGGCAATCAACAAGTGTGTAATCCAGGCTCTAACCGCGTATAGAAGCCCGTATAGCACTATAGCAAATAAACAGGCTTCGAAGGGAGGCTCGAACGCCTACAAAAGGCTGCATTGCAAAGTTTACTTTGTGGTGTGTACACATTTTGTACTGGGCAAGGAGACATGGCAAGCTCTGTCACAGGAAGCCGCAGGTGCACTAACACCCCCCCCCCCCACTACATAAGCTCCAATAGTGTTAACGCCCTTACCATTGGGCTTTGTTGTGTGACAGGTGCCCTTCATGCTCATTAATGCTATCATTTGGATGGTAGTCAACTACCAGACTATAGGCCTCCCGTGCAGCTCTAATGCTTCATTATGTCCTCTGCTATGATATGTTCAGGTGGTTTCCATGAAGCTCATCTTTCCCTGTTAGGCCTCTTGGAGTTGTCAAATAGTAGGTAGAAATGCGTCTCAATCTAGGATCAAAACACTCAGACATGGCAAACGAGGACTGTTTAATGGTGTTTCCTACAAGGGAGGAGGTTTGTCTCTTTGGGCAGAGAGAGCGGCAACGAGTGCCAAATGTTGGCTGCATGAACCGTGAAAGATCGGCCACCCTTCCTTTCCCTCAGAGAAGGAGGAATGTCTAGTCGGTTAATGGGACTGGATCCAAGGAGACAATTACACACATGAGATTGTATTTTCTTCGCGAAAGGGGCTGATTAGGGCAGTGCACGCATTTAAACACAATGCACACACTCTTGAGCAAAATGGATTTTCGGACGAGGAGCCGGCGATAGGATCTCAGGCAAGGAGTAACTCGGTCAGCTCTCCTTCATTTTAGGAGAGATCTGGCCGCACATTTTGAACTCCTAAGTAGACCTTAGTATATACTATCATTAAAATCAAGCTGACCCACTGTAAGAGAGTTAATTTCCGTGACTTGTTGGAGGAAACAAAGGAACGGGCAGATGGGCTTAATTATTTTCATGAGAAAAAAACAAAGTTTTGGACACTGCATAAATGTGACTTTTCAGGGAGAGAGTGTTATCAATAATGACCCCCAGATTTCTGACTTCTTGTTTAGGTTCTGGACAGTTACCAAAACTCACTGACCAGAAAAAGGCTTTAGGTTTTCATTCATGAAGATTATCTCAGTGTTGCCTGTGTTGATTTTCAGGAATTTAGAGTCCAGCCAATCCTTAATTGCCTGGAGACAGTTGTTAGCTGAATGAAGTGGGGGGTTCTCCACACTGTCCAGAATGCGTGCGTCATCAGCCTAGTTAAAATGATTTAGACCGTGCTGATGAATTATCTCCATTAAAGGATGTGTGTAGCAACAAGCGATGGTGGCAGTGCAGAACCCTGGGGTGCTCCACACCTTACAAGAGAACATTGTGAGAAAAAGTGTCTCAAGAGGACCAATTGTTAGCTGTCAGTCAGAAAGGAATCGGTCCACTTCAACACAGTGCCACCAGAGCCGAAGTCAGTTATCTAGAAGAGTAAGATGCTATGGTCCACCCTGTCAAATGCCGCCACCAGATCCAGTAAACTTAAATAGTTGAGTTTTTTCTGCTTTTTCCATGAGAAAATAAATTAAAAAAGGATGTAGTAATATACTCAGTGCTTCTCGAGGTCGGAAGCCAATTTGGTTTGCATCTAAAATTCCAGCATTTTCTGTGAAAGCTTGTATCTGAGAGACTATCACACTTTCTAGTTGTTTGGCTCAGAAGGGCAGTTGAAATATACACTGCAAGTTTCCTGGATCACCTGGGTCAAGAGAGGGTTACTAAAGGATGGGTTTTTAACACAGTTTATTTCCAATTTAGAAAGTCAATTCCAGAACTTTGGGTATCATTGAACACATGAAGGCTATTCTCATAGAAAAGGGGGTATGTATTATGGGCTCATCGAGGGGTAAAAAGGAGTCAACAAGCATTGTGTTTGAGCGGCCTGCATCAGGGTACGCTAGGCCAGAAGCTGTAGAATTGAGTGATCCCTTCTTCAGTTCATTCCTTATTTTCTCATTCCTTATTTTCTGAATCTTAAGTGTAATGTGCAGGTTAAATTATCCCTTGTGGATTGAGAGAGTGAAATGTTGGAAATGGCATGTTCAGCCCGAAATTCATTCACCATTGTGAATAGTTTTCTTCTGAATTAGAGGCAATTTAATTGCTGTAAAACAACTTTTTGCCTTAAAGATCTCTTTTTATAAAAGCCTTGTTGCTGTTTCAATTCTCTAAGGGCAACTGGGTTATATGAATGGCAGAAATGTCTTTCCAAATTTCTAACTTTACATCGAAGCAGGTTTAGGTTAGCCATAAACTATTTCCTGCCAATTCTTTGTGTAGTGCATTTTCTTTTGGGTAATTAGAGGCACAACCTTATCTAGAATTTCAGTCAAGTTGGCATTAAAAGCATCAATCAGCTCGTTTGGGCTTTTGTCCAATTCAGATTGTTCTGAAAAGGTCATATCACGAGCCAAAGTTTGATGTTGAGATCGTGGTAAGACATCGGGCATCATTACAAGTGTGCCAGTCCAGTAACAACTGTGCCGGTAAGCCTTCCCGGCACTGTTATTACAGGACCAGCACACTATGGGTTTGCTTGTCAGAGTTGCTGTGTCCGGCAGGTCGGATCCTGCCGGGCACAGCGGTCAAAGTAAGCAGACCTACACAGAAGCGCCAGCACCATATCGGTGCTTCCGTGTTCCCCATTCCGATAGAGTCTATCGGAATGGGGAATATCATTTTTCTGGTGCCTGACTTTCTGGATCAGCAGGGTTAGAATCTGCTGCTGTTACCGGCAACCCAGGCTCGCGAAAAATGTGCAAGTCCGGCGGCAGCCCCGCCGGTTTTACCAGCACGGATACTGACGGACTTGTAACGAGGCCCATCGTTTGTTATTGATTCTTTTGTCACCAGTTTCCATGCTCTGGGGGAAGGGGAAACAACAGGCACCACTTTAGCCAGTTTTGATATGAAATGGGATCCCTTGTGATCAGACCAGGAGAGGGAACGAGGATAATCTGTAGTTATAGGTAGAGCCCCAACAAAAAGAACTGAAAGGCTTTGTACTAGAAATCAACTGCCCTCTGGGTACCTGGCATTGAAAAGAAGACATTTTAACTCTTTAGCATTAGTCAATGGAGAACTTAGAAATAATCGATTGGACTGGAGTTTTCTTAAACATTTTTCATGAGGGGGATTGAATTGGATAGCCTCGAGTTCAGAAATAGTCTCCTGGGGGAGTGCATGCACCCTAAGTGGACAGGAACATCACCTGATTGGCTGATGGTTAAATCCGCAGGAGTTCAAAGGGGAGTGACTAGCATGGTATTTTGCATCTGGAAGTGTACATTTCAAAGTGGGCAGAGCATGGGGCAGTCTGATGACTCTATCGCTATCTGAGGAGCATGGGGGAGTCTGATGACTCTATCGCTATCTGAGGAGCATGGGGGAGTCTGATGATTCTATCACTATCTGAGGAGCATGGGGGAGTCTGATGACTCTATCGCTATCTGAGAAGTCTTCCCTTAGTACTTGGGAAAGATGAAGCAACTTCCAGAGTTCTCTTCCTGGTCCACACATGAATTCATGGCCTTGCCACTAAATACACACTTAGCCAATCAGTCCCACCCTGGCCAAACTGCACCAACCTTGTCTGAATCCTTCCAGTCCCCCTCAACAGGGCAGGGGGTGATTCTCTGTCGCTAGTGCACCACTCTGGAATGCTCGTGCCTCTAACCTGTGTGCCGCAAACTCTCAGGACAGGGCTAAAGGCCATACTCTTTCAATAGCCCCCATCAGAGACAGCGGATAATTGTATCCCCTTTTTCATAGAAGCAGCGTAAGCCAATGCCACATTCTCCAGAAATATGTAGCACTGCCCTCTACTGCGTAAACCTTCAAAACATTTATTGGGAATTTTCTCAAACAGCCACCTCCAGCTGCTGTGTCGGCCTATGACTAATTGCATCCAGTGCAAACTAACATGGGATATGCCAACCTCCCCATGCTGTCTTCAAGTTTGTGCTCTGGAGAAATGTAGCTTTCAGGGTGGGTAACGCATTTTAAATAAAGAAATATCCACACACAAGTGAACAGCCAAGCAATGTATCTAGCGCTTTAAACCAAAGCGCTGTGCATAGAACCATAATCAGTACAATACAATGCAATGCAAGTTACAAAAAAAGAATATAGATTCACTTTATTGGGTTCAGCTTCTCTACACAGGTAAAAGGGGCCTGTTCTCCCCAGGGGGCACCATATCCCGACTGCATGTGTCCTCTGAGGTCCATTGAGTAAGCAAGAGATTCATTGGGGAACTGGATGTGCATTGACGGCTTCAGAATATGCACACGCCCTCTCTCTTCCTTTAATAGAGCAATTGATGCATGTTTGCACAAATTGCGCAATCCAAGATGTGCACAAACGGAAGAATAAAAAACAGGCCCTGGTTTACTAAGATGTGTGCAGGGGCAATTCAGGAGATGGCAGTGCTCATCACAGCCTTTCAGCTGCCACCTCATACCCTTTCAGAAAGACCGAATGTGGAGCGAACCCAGAAATGCCTGCACCAGCTCCCTTGAGCACAACTTTCTGAATTGCATCTTCACGAGATCAGCACCTCAGAGCTGCTTCAGTTTTACTCTTTGTGAATCACACATGAAGGGCAAATGAGAGATGCTGAGGGCTGGGCTGAATCACTTTACAGATACATAGGCCGTTTTAAATAAATTAATAAATATACAAATACATAAATCAACACATACAGGACTACATGATTACACACTTTAATAAATACATCTTTTGTACAGTGATGACCAAGGATGGTGGGGAATATGACTGGAGTAAGAGAGTAGGTGGAAGGAAGCCCGGGGAGCAGAGGGTGGTAGCGGGGGGAGGGGCAGGGGATTGGAGCACTGCACAGGAAATCTTTTCGCAGAATGTTAAGTCTCGGAAAAGTGACCGGATCAATTAAGACTTTCCGTGATTTGCTCCACTGGAAAACTTTGCGACCTGCCAAGTGGGCGTGCACAGAACATGTACCCCTACTTATCGAAAGATCATTTTTATAAAGAAGCATCGCTCATTAATACCAGAGCCCTGTCAGACTGCCTAACTTCCACCCACGTCGTTCATTTTTCGCAGAATTAAGGAACAATGTAATTAAGATCTGAGCTGTAAGCAAGCAAACTGGCAGACAGACACACCGCCCGCTGATCAAAGCAGATTCTCCCTGCTCTGCTGTGATTTTAATTTCCAATGAAAGTGAGAGAGCGAATGATGCCTGGGCGTCAGAGATAGTAAGGGCGTCGCGACACACCATCCCTCCATTGTGTGAGCAGTACTTTCAGTAATTAGGGCCTGAAACGCTCATCCACATGGGCCCCCCTGGCTGGGGAGACAGCAGACTTGAAATCAATCCTGAACAAATATTATATTAATTTCCAGGCCTGTTCTCTCTGCGGACCCGGCCCATCCTTGTCTTGCAAGTAGTGCAATGATGGGAACATTCATTTTAGATCATTATTAATTTGAAAGATTAAATAAAAATTGTCAAGATGAATGGCTTTCTTTCAAAATTAAATGTGTTAAACTTTCCTGTTGACAGATACTGATTGAATAAACCAATAGGGTGGAAGCTTATGCCCTTTGAAGTGTGATTGAAAAGTATGCAATGCGCGGATTCTGCAGAATGCAGCGACAGCGGTAAAACCACACACGCAATGATAGTAGTCAAAATATTATGCTTTCACTGTGGTCAATTCTTTTCATATTGTTTATCTGTTGATATTAACGCGTTTTTAACATGTTCTGCTCAGGCCAATGTTGCACTTGCAAAAAAAAGGTCTGTTTTCTGGAAATGAACAAATTATATAGTTATGCAACTTTGTCTATGCATGTCAAGTGGGTGGCACTATGGCAGAATTAGTCCCATTCTTGCAGCCCATAAGACTCCATTTAGACTTTGGAGAAATTACCGCCAGATTATGGGTGTCAATATGGCAGAATTAGTGTGATTCTTGCAGCCCATAAGACTCCATTTAGACTTTGGAGGAATTACCACCAGATTATGGGTGGCAGTAAGGCAGAATTAGTGCCATTCTTGCAGCCATAAAACTCCATTTAGATTTTGGAGGAATTACCGCCAGATTATGGGTGGCACTGTGGCAGAATTAGTCCCATTCTTGCAGCCCATAATACTCCATTTAGACTTTGGAGAAATTACCGCCAGATTATGGGTGGCAGTAAGGCAGAATTAGTGCCATTCTTGCAGCCCATAAAACTCAATTTAGACTTTGGAGGAATTACCGCCAAATTATGGGTGGCACTATGGAAGAATTAGTGCCATTCTTGCAGCCCATATAATTACATTTAGATTTTGGAGGAATTACCGCCAGATTATGGGTGGCAATGTGGCTGAATTAGTGCGCTTCTTGCAGTCCATAGCACTCAATTTAGACTTTGGAGGAATTACTGCTAGAATATGGGTGGCACTATGGAAGAATAAGTCCCATTCTTGCAGCCCATAAAAGCCCATTTAGATTTTGGAGGAATTATCACCAGATTATGGGTGGCACAGTGGCTGAATTAGTGCCATTCTTGCAGCCTATAAAACTCCATTTAGATTTTGGAGGAATTACCACCAGATTATGGGTGGCACTATGTAAGAATTAGTGCCATTCTTGCAGCCCATAAAACTCCATTTAGACTTCAGAGGAATTACCGCCAGATGTGGGTAGCACTATGGGGGAATTAGTGCCATTCCTGCAGCCCATAAAACTCCATTTAGACTTTGGAGTAATTACCGCCACATTATCGGCGACAGCATGGGAGAATTAGTCCCATTCTTACAGTCCATAAGACTCCATTTAGACTTTGGAGGAATTACAACCAGATTATGGGTGGCACTATTTAAGAATTAGTCCCATTCTTGCAGTCCATTTGACTCCAGGAAAACCTTGGAGGAATTACTGCCAGATTATGGGTGGCATTATGGCAAAATGAGTCCCATCTGTGCTGGCCAAATGACTCAATTTAGAATTTGGAGGAATTACCGCCAGATTATGGTTGGCACTATGGCAGAATTCGTCCCATTCTTGCAGTCGAAATGACTCCATGGAAACTTTGGTGGAATTACTGCCAGATTACGGGTGACCGTATGACAGAATAAATCCCATTCTTGCAGCCCTTAAGACTCCAAGGGATCTTTGGAGGAACTACCGCCAGATTATGGGTGGCAGTATTAGTCCCATTCTTGCAGCCCATAAAACTCCATGGGAACTTTGGAGGAATTACTGCCATATTATGGGTGACAGTATGGCAGAATTAGTCCCATTCTTGCAGCCCATACAACTCCATTGACATTTTGGAGGAATTACCTCAAGAATATGGGTGTCAGTGTGGCAGAATTAGTGCCATTCTTGCAGCCCATATGACTCCATTGAGACTTTGGGGGAATTACCGCCAGATTATGGGTGACTCTAGGTCAGAATTCATTCCATTCTTGCAGCCCATAAAGCTCAATTTAGATTTTGGAGTAAATATAGACAGATTATGGGAGGCCGTATGGCACAGTTAGTCCCATTCTTGCAGGCCTTAAAGCTCCATGTAGTTTTTGGAGGAATTACCAGCAGATTATGGGTGGAGTATGGCAGAATTAGTCCCATTCTTGCAGCACATAAAACTCCATCGACATTTTGGAGGAATTACCACCATGTTATGGGTATGGCAGAATTAGTCGCATTCATGCAGTCCATAAGACTCCATTCAGATTTTGGATGAATTACAGCCAGATTATGAGCTTCATGGAAAACTTCATGGAAACATTCGAGGAATTACAGACAGATTATGAGTGGCTGTATGGCAGAATTAATCCCTTTATTGCAGCCCATACAACTCCATTTAGACTTTGGATGGATAATCACCACATTATGGGTGGCACTATGGCAGAATTAGTTCCACTCTTGCAGCCAAGACTCCATTTAGGTCTTGGAGTAATTACAGGCAGGTTATGGGTGGCAGCATGTCAGAAATAATCCCATTCTTGCAGCCCATAAGACTCCATTTAGACTTTGGAGGATTTACAGCCAAATTATGGGTGGCAGTATGGCAACATTAGTCCCATTCCTGTAGCCCATAAAACTCCATTTAGACTTTGGAGGAATTACCAACAGATTGTGGGTGGCACTATGGAAGAATTAGTCCGATTCTTGAGTCCATAAAACTCCATTTAGACTTTGGAGGAATTACAGCCAGATTATGGGTGGCAGTATGGCAGAATTAGGCCTCATTATAAGTAAGCCGGTCCGGAAACAACAGTGGTGGTAAATCCGCCACCACCGTTGTTTCCGGACCAGCTGATTCTGAGTCCTGCAGGCGGGAGGTGTTACTCCCGCCAGGTATGACCTGGAGGAAGTATCACCGCCCGCCTGCAGGCGGACATGGAAACACCAGCTCTGTCATAGACGGAACCAGTGTTTCCATGATCCGCTTCCCAATGGAGTCCTATGCGACTCCATGGGAATGGGGATTTACAGAATTTCGCCTACAGAATTACTGGGTCCTTAGTCCCATTGGTGCAGTCCATTAAACTTCATGGGAACTTTGTAGGAATTACCGCAAGATTATGGGTGGCAATATGGCAGAATTAGTCCCATTCTTGCAGCCCACAAATCTCCATGGACATTTTGGAGGAATTACCACCAGATTATGGGTGGCTGTATGGCAGAATTAGTCGCATTCCTGCAGCCCATAAGTCTCCATTTAGAATTTGGAGGAATTACAGCCTGATTATGGGTGGCAGTATGGGACAGATGGTGCCTCATTACAGGTCGGGCGGTCCGGAAATAACAGTGGCGGTAAACCCGCCGCCACTGTTAATTCCCGACCGCCCAATCCCGACTCCTGCAGGCGGGAGGTGATATTCCTGCCAGGTCTGACCTGGCGGGTTTAACACCGCCCGCCTGTAGGCGGACGTGAAAACACCAGCACCATCACAAGATGGTGCCGGTGTTTCCACTTCCCCATTCCCATTGAGTACTATGGGACTCAATGGGAATGGGGATTTACCGAATTCCACCTCCGGAATTCCCGGGACACCAGGGTCATAATGCTCTGGTATTTCCAGGAGTCACGGAGGCGGAATGGTAATACGAGTCCGGCGGTAACCAGGCGGTTTTACCGCCTCGGTTACCGCCAGACTTGTAATGAGGCCCTTGGTTCCATTGTTGCAGTCCATAAAACTCAATGGAAATATTGGAGGAATTACAGCCAGATTATGAGTGGCTGTATGGCGACATTAGTCCCATTCTTGCAGTCCATAAAACTCCATTTAGACTTTGGATGAATTACAGACAGATTATGGGTGGCAGTATGGGACAGTGGTCCCATTCTTGCAGGCCATAACACTCCATGGAAACATTGGAGGAATTACAGCCAGATTATGAGTGGCTGTATGGCAGAATTAGTCCCATTGTTGCAGCCCATTAAAATCATAGGATTTTTGGAGAAATTACCACCAGATTATGAGTGGCAGTATGGCAGAATTAGTCCAATTCTTGCAGTCCATTATGACTCCATTTAGACTTTGGGGGAATTACAGCCAGATTATGGATGGCAGTATGGCAGAATTAATCCCTTTCTTGCAGCCCCTAGAACTCCAGGGACATTTTGGAGGAATTACCACCAGAATATGGATGGCGGAATTAGTACCATTCCTGCAGCCCATAAAACTCCATTTAGATTTTAGAGGAATTACTGTCAGATAATGGTTGGCAGTATGCAGAATTAGTGTCATTCTTGCAGCCCATGCAACTCCATTTAGATTTTGGAGTAATTACAGGCAGAATTTGGGTGGCAGTATTGAAGAATAAGTCCCATTCTCGCAGCCCATAAGGCTACATATAGACTTTGGAGGAATTACAGCCAGATTATTAGTGACAGTATGGTAGAATTAGTGCCATTCTTGCAGCCCATAAAACTCAATTTAAACTTTGTAGGAATACCGGCAGATTATGGATGGCACTATAGCAGAATTAGTGCCATTCTTGCAGCCCATAAAACTCCAGTTAGGCTTTGGAGGAATTACAGCCAGATTATGGGTGACAGTATGGCAGAATTAGTGCCTTTATTCCAGCCCATAAAACTCCATTTAGACTTTGGAGGAATTACCGGCAGATTGAGGACAGTATGGCACCGTGAGATCCATTCTTGCAGGCCATAGAAATCCATGGAAACATTTGGAGGAATTATCAACAGAATAAGGGTGTCAGTATGGCAGAGTTAGCCCCATTCCTGCAGCCCATAACACTCAATGGAAACTTTGGAGGAATTACCACCAGATTATAGGTGGCTGTATGGCAGAATTAGTCCCATTCTTGCAGTCCATAGAACTCCATGGACATTTTGGAGGAATTACCACCAGATTATGGATGGCGGAATTAGTACCATTCCTTCAGCCCATAAAACTCCATTTAGACTTTGGAGGAATTACAGACAGATTAAGAATGAGTCCCATTCTTGCAGCCCATAAATCTACATTGGGCCTCATTCCAAGATTGGAGGTAGTCATGGCGCTATTTGTGCCATGACTGCCTCCAATAACGGTACCGGCATCGGTCTCGTTCAATGGGGATTTACCGGTGTAGTCCGACCTTTGTGGGACCGGTAAATCCCCATTGAAAAAAACATTCCCCATTCCCATTTGAGCCCCCATAGGGCTCAAAGGGAATGGGGAAGTAGCTAATAACGGTACTGCAATTTGCGGTACCGTTATAAGCTCTGAAGTCCCTTAACGGGTCCCGTCCTTTACACCTGGTCAGACCAGGCGTTTAGGAAGTGACCCGCTAAGGGACCTCGTAGTAGGGTGTTAAGGGATTACCGGAACCCGTCTCCTTACCGGTGCCCGGTATCCCTTACCGCCCTACTCGGAATGAGGCCCATGGACATTTTGGAGGAATTACCACCTGATTATGAGTGGCTGTATGGCAAAATTAGTCCAATTCTTGCTGCCCATAAAACTCCATTTAGACTTTGGATGAATTACAGACAGATTATGGGTGGCAGTATGGGACAGTTGGACCCATTCTTGCAGGCCAGAGCACTCCATGGAAGCATTGGAGGAATTCAAGCCAGATTATGAGTAGCTGTATGGCAGAATTAGTCCCATTGTTGCAGCCCATTAAAATCATAGGATTTCTGGAGCAATTACCACCAGATTATGAGTGGCAGTATGGCAGAATTAGTCCCTTTCTTGAAGCCTATAAATCTCCATGGGAATTTTGGAGGAATTACCACAACATTATGGGTGGCAGTATGGCAGAATTAGTCCAATTCTTGCAGTCCATATGACTCCATTTAGACTTTGGGGGAATTACAGCCAGATTATGGATGGCAATATGGTACAACTAGTGACATTTGTGCAGCCCATAAAACTCCATTAAGATTTTGGAGTAATTACGGCCAGATAATCAATGGCATTATGGCACCATTTGTCCCATTCTTGCAAACCATAAAACTCCATGGAAATTTAGGAGACATTTTCGCCAGAATATGGGTGGCACTCTCGGAGAATTAGTCCAATTCTTGCAGCCCATAAGACTCCCTTTAGATTTTGGAGAAATTTCAACCAGATTATGGTTGGCACTATGGCAGAATTAGTGCCATTCTTGCAGCCCATAAAACTCCTTTTTAGATTTTGGAGAAATTTCAACCAGATTATGGTTGGCACTATGGCAGAATTAGTGCCATTCTTGCAGCCCATAAAACTCCTTTTTAGATTTTGGAGGATTTACTGCTAGATTATGGGTGGCACTATGGCAGAATTAGTCCCAATCTTGCAGTCAATGTGACTCCCTGTAAATTTTGGAGAGATTACCGCCAGATTATGGGTGGCTGTATGACAGAATTAGTCCCATTCTTGTAGCCCATAAAGCCCATAAAACTCCATGGGAATTTTGGAGGAATTACCGCCAGAATATGGGTGACAGTATGACAGTATAAGTCCCATTCCTGCAGCCCATAAAACTCCATGGATATAGTGGAGGAATTACTGCCATATTATGGGTAGAAGTATGGCAGCATTCGTCCCGTTCTTGCAGCCCATAAGACTCCATTTAGACTTTGGTTGAAACGGACAGATTATGGGTGATAATATGGCAGAATTAGTGGCATTCTTGCAGCCCATAAAACTGCATTTAGACTTTGGAGGAATTGCAGCCAGATTATGGGTGACAGTATTACAGAATTAGTCCTCATTCCTGACTCCCTGGAGAATTTATTTGAATAAAAGTGGGTAGTAATTCTGCTCATGGCAACTACTATAGCTTTTACCATTAAACTAGAGGACTTACCTCCAGCAGATTGCTGGAGGTAAATCCTCCCCTTCAGAAGAATATGTGAAGTCTTGCGTTGAAGTAAACATGGTTGTTAATCCTTTTACACCAAAGAAAAGTGGTGGTGACAACATTACCACCATTTCTTCTGCACCACCAATCTTGTAATGACCCCCAATGTACACTCATCAGATAAAACACAATTGAGTAACACATATCTTTTCAGCCATTCCTCTTGGCACTTGTATATTGGATTCATATATATGAAGGCCCAGATCATTTTAAGGGGACAACCTTGATATATTTCTTGTTTGATAAATAGTACACACATCATCAGTTTATGTTTACAGCCTTAATTCCGGAAAGAGTGCGCTTCAGGCTCCTGGTTGACATCACATGCCGATGAAATTGTGTTTACTCCAATCAAACGTAGTGATGCCCACCCACATACCTTTACTAGCTGATTCTAATATCAAATTGGGCGAAGGAATAGGAGACAGGGAAGAGCCCGGGAAAACCTAAGCCAGGGCATTGCAACTCCTACCTTGAGCCATGATCGAACAGATGCTTGGGGCTTAGAATACTTAATGGGAAATTGCCTCTCTGCTCTCAATGGTAGAGCGGTCCTCTATACCCCTGCATCCCACATGTTTTTAATGATGATATCTGGACGGCTATACTATTTTTCCTTGGGACTGTTGGAACATGGATGCATGACTGCAGTTTGACTACCATGTGGACTGCTATAAGGACTGAGATAGCCAGATGAAAGGTAGAATATTCTGTTTCTAAAAATAAAAAAGAACATATTTATAATGTGATATGGATTCAAGCGCTTTCCACATGTTGCAACACGTTTCAACATTCATTCAACCGAATGTGCATACATACAAATTTAGAACATGCAAATCCATTGAAAAAGACATAACATAAAATGGATAAAGCCATGGGATTCACTCATTTCAATTACTTTATACATTTCATGAGATATCACTCAATTTAGAGTTGATCACCTTCATGTGCCATAAAAGGCTAATAGAAGGTGCACATTCCCAGAGTTAAGGAATATTTATTCATTTCTTCCTGTTTAAAGGCCCTCGTTAATAGTCTTTATCCTGAAACTCGTTTGGGAATATTGTAGGGTCCAGAAGGTGGATGAACTTAGCACATTACATGTTGCTCTTATGCAATCATTGGATGGGAATATTTAGTCATTGGATCTTTTATTTTTTCTATATAAGGCTATTAGAATGTTTCTCTTTAAATGGAGATATTGGGCCTCAAAGGCATGGCTGCCGCCAAATCCCTGATTTTACCGGCACCCGCGAATGGGCAATTACCGGGTCATGGCAAGTTCGGCGGACCCGGTAATTGCCCATTCGCGGGTGCAGGCAATAAGGGACTCCCCATCCCCATTCGGCCCCATAGGGCTGACTGGGAATGGGGAGCTCGGATGCACCGGCACCGTTCATAAGGGACCTGGTGGGCAGAGTGAGACGTGCAAGCACAACTCGTAGTATGGTGGTACAATAGCAACGGTGCCAGTAGCGATACCGGCACCGTTGTTGCCTTACCGCCATACTTATAATGAGGCCCATTCAGTTTGATGCTTTTGCTATTTACTTTGTTCTGTGTGTTGTTTGTTATAATCTGTTATATAAATGTATAAATATGTATAACTACGATTGTGTCAATAACCGCCTCGCCGGCGGCCCATTACCGCCTAAGGTAATGCTCCCGGGGCCTGAAGTTACAGTGGCCCCGGGGGCATTACCTTTAGGTGGTAATGGCCTGCCGGCAAGGCGGTTTTAGCAATTAGTATTCCGGGGTCTGCAGGATCGGGATACTAGTTTTCCAGAGTTTACAGCCCCGGAACACTAATGGCTGGCAAAACATTTTCAAGTGGCATTTCGTTTTTACCCTTTGGAAAGGTTTCGTCACAGTACGCGTTAGCTCTAGGAACACTAGAACGCTTGTACTGCTTCATTAGCACGGAGCAACAGGTCGCCATTTTGGGCCAAGTTGCTCAATAATAATGAATGGGAGGAAACTGGCCACCTTGGAAAAGGGAGAAGGGACTATGTGTGGTCCCTTCTCCCTTTTCATGGTCGCAAGAAAAGGAAAAAGAAAAGAGAGTGTACCCGGCGCGTGATGCACGCAAGTGCGTCCACGGGATTACACTGTGGTAATGCTCGGAAAACAGCCAATCCACATGCAGTGTATCCTGTGGATTTGCTGCGCTGGGTACTAATGAAAGGTCATGATTTCCTGAATATTTCATGAACATTGAGTGTATATTTGCAGTTCGGTAGAGTGATTTTTCCCAGGGAGAGGGGCACAGTCTTCCTACACAGTGTTCTGTGTTTCTTTAGTATTGTTTTGATTCTCTTCCCCTCTCTTTGAACCTCCCTTGATGTCCACGAGAACCTCTCGTCTGCTCCATGGTTCTTCTTTTGCACTCCATATCAGGACAGCAGGTAAGTGCATGTTATCAACACCAGGGTACATATCTCACTCGGAAGTGGACCTTTGGCTCTTATACCTGGCTTTGCATCCTTGCGGGGTTCCTGAGATCCATCTAGCTTTCCCCGAATGTTCTCCTGTTTTTTTAATTTTTTATATGGGACATTATTCAGCTCATCTCTCTTTTGTGAAGGTCAGTGGAATCCGGGCACTAGCGCCTTTTGTCCTTCTTCTCTGTAATCCAGTAGTAACAGGTTCACACCAGGCCAAGCCTCCAAATGCAGGTCATGTGGAAACAGCATTCAATATGTTGTCCTGATGACAAGCATAGATGGCACCTTTGATTGTTGGATGTGCACGTTCAGATAATTAACTATGTTGGGTAACAGCTGACTTCATCACTTCGTTTTAGTACTTTCCCCTTTTATTGACGTAGCCATTCTATACTTTCTGAGTAGCGGGCGTAGGTGGGGTATTCAACGACACCTTATAATAAAGTTGGGGTATTCAACGACACCTTATAATAAAGTTGTTGTTGGTTTACGATAGTGGGCTGTTCTTAATATGGATTTTTTAAAGATTATTAAAAACTTCTGTCTTTGCTATTTAACAGAGGGGACGGCGCTTCAACATAGCCACTACGTTGTTCTCAGTCTCTGAAGTGTCTCAGTGTCAGTCTTTCCTTTATGTTCACCAGTATAAGTAGTGCGACTGATTCTGTTTTGACTGCCACCCGTGGCCCGTCATGGCAAAGACCCTGTGAAACCAGCCTTACTGTGACAAGTCCACACAGACCATGAAGAAATCCAACCCACGACTACACACTCAACCCGCGAGGATGGAGTAATGAGCGGTATCCAATAATAACCGCTGATGGATAAAATCTGTCAGCAACAATAAGAAAGAAAGAAGAGCATTGGCTCTTATGGAGTACTTTTTTTTTTATTTCCACTCGGATGTAGCAGTAAACATTTTCTGGAAGTGTGTTACTTTATTGTGTTTATTTGCATAGCTTACTTCGGCAATATGTTATGCTGATGTAGGTTGCCTCCCCCCAAGTCGACTCATGGCTTTTTCAGCTCACCTCACCTTTATAGTGAATTGAAAGGCCCCAAAGAAAACTGGGTTTGGCCCAACATGGCACGTGAGTCCCGCTGCACACCTCGGCAAAGCCTGTAATACTTGTTGCGTAGTAATTCGCAAGTGCGCGCATGCGTGAGCGATGACGAGGTTCGCGCATGCGCAGTGTGAAATAAAGACGGCCCGCCGGCAGTTCGCGCTGGGGACCTGAGCAACCACACGTCTCCAGCGTGTCTCCTTGTGTGAATGCAGAGCGCATGAGTGAATGCTAAAGTGGGGCCTGACACCGCCCCCACGCACACAACACTGGCGACGAGGATGGCGCTGGAGCAGTCCTCCGCTCCGATAGCGTTCGAGGAGGCGTACGCTGCTCCGTGTCGACACGGACCCACAGGTGTGGCCGGCGGCCATTTTGGATCGCACGTGGAGTGCAGTGGTTGCGGCCCGTAAGGGTGCTCGTGCGCCACCTGCAATCTGCACCGCGAAACATCAATTTTTGGAACTCCCACAGCCTCTGCAGCTGCAAGGCTGTGGCACACTGCTTGGAGGTGAGAAGAAGTGCAGGAAGAAGGAACCATGCCATAAGTGGACTAGGCTGACCAGAGCCCCAATCACTGGAGAATTTCGACAATTACCTGTGAGTAACACACTCCAGAATGGGGGAAGAAGATGAACAGGAAGGCGCCCTTGCCCCCATCCCACGCAGGATAAACAGTGCACTAGCTCCCATGCCCGAATTTGATACCACGGGCCCTCCATCCAAACTGGGACCTAAATGGCTCCTGTGGGTAAAGAGGTTGGAGATGTTTTTCAGGGCCTCGGGGATTACGGATGATGAAGAAAGGATAGCCACCATGGTGTACTCGGCAGGGGCGGAGGTCCACAAAATCTATGACTCTTTGAACATTTTAGTCGCCATATATGATGCCGTGAAACATTCACTCAAAGATCACTTTCTTCCCATGGCAAATGTCGATTTTGACAGGTTTGTCATGAGTGCGGAGAAGCAAAGTGAGGAGGAGTCGTTGGACCAATTCTGTGCGCGGCTCATAATTTTGGCAAGCTCCTGTAGATAGGGGAACGAAGAGGAGATGATTCGGAACCAGTTGTTGCCGGGTTGCAGCTCGGGAAAACTGAGGAGACAGGTCCTGAGAGAACCAGGTTTGACTCTGCAACAGATCTTGGACACGGGGAGAGCATACGAACTGGCCGATGCCAGGGGAGCGAAGATGGACACAGCCACACACGAGAGAAAGGAAGATGAAGCGTTTGCAATCAGACGCTCCACCCCAGGGAAGGCAAGATGGGCATTAAGAGGAGGTGAGAGCCCCACGGGGCATGGCAATGCCCCATCATGTCAATACTGCGGGTAAGAACCTGCCGCACGTGGGTGATTGTCCAGCCAAATCGAGAGTCTGTGGCCGGTGTGGCACACTAGGACACTATGCTAGGGTGTGCAGGGCAATGACACCAGTTGCAGCATCTAGAGGGCCCTAGAGGATCAGCAGAGGCAACACTCGGAGAATAAGGGGCGTGTCGTCCATCGAAAAAGGCATGCAAGATCTAAACATCGCAGAGGAGGAGGAGGATGAAATCTTCTTCATGTCAAGCATAGCCAAGGGCCCAGGAAGAAGGCGACAGCCCACGTGCACGGTAAACATTGGGGAAACACCCACGCCAGTCTTGATAGACACTGGAGCATCCGTCTGTTTGATGGCGACTGAACACTACAACACTCTCCCTAGTCTGCTAGGATTGGCAGAATCCACAGGACATATATACGCCTTCGGAGGACACACACCTCTTCCCATCCAAGGAGTGTTCGTGGCTCCAGTAACTCATGGGCAGAACAAAATAAGAGCGAGGTTCTTTGTCACAAGCGTGAGCCCACACTCCCTTCTGAGTTGTGCTGCAGCTGAGGCACTAAACATTGTACATTTCTCATTTGCTGTTTACCGCGCCGACCTCGAGAATCTATTGCAGTGTTTTGAGACGATTTTCAGAGGCATAGGGAAACTAAAGGCTGACCCGATACACCTCCACATCGATGGGTCATTGAGACCGACAGCACTCAAACACCGCTGCATCCCATTCCATCTGAGGGCACAGGTGGAAATAGAATTACAATCCCTAATTGACCGGGACATCATGGAAAGGGTGGAAGGCCCCAACCCGTGGGTCTCTCCAATCGTGGTGGTCCTAAAGCCCAAGCAGCCGGGCGCAGTACGCATCTACGTGGACATGAGGCTGCCTAATATAGCAATTAAAAGAGAACGCCACCTAACGCCCACCTTGGACGACTTTATTGAAGAACTCCAGGGAGCAAAAGTATTTTCGAAACTGGACTTGAGATCTGGTTATCACCAGTTAGAGCTCCACCCCGAGTCAAGATTCATTACGACCTTTACGATTCATGAGGGGTTATACCAATATAAAAGGTTCAGCTTTGGAGTCTCGTCTGCGGCAGAGGTCTTCCAGAATGCCATCATGGGGGCCCTGTCTGGACTCAAGGGGGTGATCAACATGTCGGACGATATCCTAGTCTTTGCCCGATCAGAGGCGGAACACCTAAAGCGCCTAGAGAACACCCTTGAAAGGCTGCATGACCTCGGTTTAACACTACACAAAGAAAATGTGAGTTCCTAAAGGATAGGTTGGAGTTTTTTGGATTTGTCTTCCATGCTGGGGGCATATCCCCTGATACCGAAAAGGTAAAGGACATCCGAGAAGCGACCCCGCCAACCTCACCAGCGGAAATCAGAAGTTTTCTGGGGATCGTGACTTATTGTGGTCGCTTCATCCACGATTTAGCCTCCTTGTCGGAACCCCTGAGAGCGCTCACCAGAAATGACGCTGCATGGAACTGGAGCGGTAAGGAACAGAGAGCGTTCAACGACATCAAGAATGCCCTATCGGGACAAGATACAATGGCCTACTTCAACCCTGACCGTGAGTCGGAAATCGTGGTTGACGCCAGCCCCATAGGACTGGGAGCAGTCCTTATGCTTGCAGACAATCAGGGGACCATGAGACCCATCGCCTATGCCAGCAAAGCTCTCACCGAGACAGAGAGGCGGTACTCTCAAATTGAATGGGAGGCCTTGGCCATACTATGGGGGTGCAGGCAGTTCCGGATCTACATTTTGGGAAAACCAGTAGTCTTCGTAACGGACCACAAACCACTCATCCCGATCTTGTCAGGGACCTCGTCCAAACCACCACCTCGCATAGAAAGATGGATGCTTTTGCTAATGGAGTATGGTGTCAAACTGCTATATCGGCCAGGTACAGACAACCCAGCAGACTATCTGTCCCGCCATGCAGGCGCCGGGCGACCACATGACTCAATGGAGGTGGCAGACGGCGTAGAGGCAGTTCACCTAGCAGTTGAATCGGCGCTACTCGTCGCCCTGGCCCGCCAGGAGATTGCGGAAGAGGCCAACACGGACGAGACATTCATAAAGATAAAGCATGCGATGGCAAGTGGGTAATGGCGCAAGGTCCTTCAGGATAACTCCCGAAGGAAAGCAGGGGCACAGAAAGACCTGCAAGCCCTCTGGAGGGCGCAACATGAGTTGTCCGAGGCTGAGGATGGCCTCCTGCTAAGGGGTCACCAGATTGTGATTCCAAGGACACTGGTTGACAAGGTCCTACAACTCGCCCACAATGGCCACCAGGGGATGGCCAATATGAAAGCACGCCTGAGACTAAAAGTCTGGTTCCCCGACCTGGAAAGCAGAGTGGAGGAATTTGTGAAAATTTGAATCCCCTGCCAAGCAGCACGCCCTGTGGAGAAGGGCCCGCCAATCCGGGCCATGGAGAGGAGCGACCAGCCATGGGGGACGGTTCATGCCGACTTCGGGTCCACAGGCCGAGGGTTATACTTTCTAGTGGTGACAGACCAGTGGTCCCGCTATCCAGAGGTTGAGCTGGTTGAATCCACGGCCAGTGACCACACCATCATGGCCTTGGAGAAAATGTTCGCCACACATGGGTTTCCCCTGGAGATATGTTCGGACAATGGGGCACCATTCAAGGGACATCAATTTGCCCGCTATTGTGAAGAAAGAGAGATACGACACAGGAAAGTCACCCCCCTCTGGCCTAGGGCTAATGGAGAGGTAGAGAGCTTCATGCGAACGCTCAACAAAGTGTTCCGCATATCGGCAGATGGGGGCGAAGACCTCCGACGCAACCTATTTGACTTCCTTGGAGAATACCGCTCGACCCCGCATCAATCCACCGGGGTCGCCCCAGCAGAGGCACTCTTCAAGCGTGTACCAAGAGGGCTGCTCCCGGAAATTGAAGGTCGTCATCTGGGAGAAATTGATAATGAACACGTGCAAACGGAGAGAGCCGCTCAAAATGAAAGGGAGACAATCAGAAGGAGACTCCCAGAGAAAGAGATTGCCGTGGGCGACACTGCTGGTGCGAAACAGGAGAGCAGAAGGGAAGTTGTCGCTACCATACGAAACGCAGCCCCTGGGAGTGACACACGTCAAACGATCGATGGTCACCGCCGCCAATGCACGAGGAACAGTCACCAGGAACATCTCGTTTTTCAAGCGCATCAGAGCTGCAGAAACGGAGGAGACCGACACACAAGGACCAGAGCAGAACGCAGGATCGACACTGAGACACGATGAAACGCCAGAGACTCAAGGGACACAAGATGTGCCTCAGTCCAAGGCACACAGATACCCGAGCCGGGCGGGGTGCAAGCCGCCGCAGAGGTTCCAGGACTTCATTATGGACCCTGCCTCGTAGTCAGTACAGTATGGACAGCGAAGGTTTGAAGAACGCACTGTTAAATATAATGTTTGTTAAAGTTTGCTGTTTGGGGGGAAAAAGGAGGGATGTTGCGTAGTAATACGCGAGTGCGCACATGCGTGAGCGATGACGAGGTTCGCGGATGCACAGTGTGAAATGAAGACGGCTTGCCGGCAGTTTGCGCCGGGGACTTGAGCAACCACACGTCTCCGGCGTGTCTCCTTGTGTGAATGTGGAGCGCATGAGTGAATGCTAGAGTGGGGCCTGACACCGCCCCCACACACACAACAATACCTGATTAGAGTAAGTATGCAGCGGGCGCATGGCCAGTTGGGCTGAAGCAGAAAGAGGTGCGCACACAGTGTGGATACTGGACAGATGAGCTCCATGGACAGGAATTCAGGGGGGGGGTATTGGCTCGCTTCGCACAGACTTCTCTTGCTGAGGCTGGGTGGTGTGGGGTGGTATTGGCTCACTTCGCACAGACTTCTCTTGCTGAGGCCGGGGATTCGGGGTGAGGGGGTATTGGCTCGCTTCGCACAGACTTCTCTTGCTGAGGCCAGGTATTCGGGGGGTGGTATTGGCTCTCTTCGCACAGACTTCTCTTGCTGAGGCTGGGGATTCGGGGGGAGGAGGGGAGGTATTGGCTCGCTTCATGCAGACTTCTCTTGCTGAGGCCGTGGATTGGGGGATTGTCTCGCTTCACACAGACTTCTCTTTCTGAGAGCGGGGATTCCAGGATGGGGGGGTATTGGCTCGCTTTGCACAGACTTCTCTTGCTGAGGCCAGGTATTCGGGGGGGGGGGGTATTGGCTCGCTTCGCACAGACTTCTCTTGCTGAGGCTGGGGATTGGGGGGGGGGTATTGGCTCGCTCCATGCAGACTTCTCTTGCTGAGGCCGGGGATGGGGGGGGGGGATTGTCTCGCTTCGCACAGACTTCTCTTGCCGAGGCCGGCGATTGGGGGGGGGGGGGTTGTTGGCTAGCTTCGCACAGACTTCTGCTGAGGCCGGGGATTCGGGGGGCTGGTGTTGCCTAGCTTTGCACAGACTTCCCTTGCTGAGGCCGGGGATTCGGAGGGCTGGTGTTGCCTAGCTTTGCACAGACTTCTCTTGCTGAGGCCAGGGATTCGGGGGGCTGGTGTTGGCTTGCTTCGCACAGACTTCTCTTGCTGAGGCCGGGGATTGGGTGGGGGTGGGGGTTGTTGGCTAGCTTCGCACAGACTTCTCTTGCTGAGGCCTGGGATTCAGTTTTATGGGATTCGATTCCTCATTTTCCCTAGTCTGAAGGCTCCAACCCGGATGCAGCAGCAGCCGCTGCAGCACAGTCTATGTAGAGCGGATCTATGCAAATACTGCACGTTTTTATCTGCGCATCCCGAAAACGTCAATTATTTTCCATGAATTGTTGCACTTTTTCTTGCAAAGAAATGCGGAGGGAGACGCCTGCAGACCCCACAACCGCCACAGGCCGCGCATGTCTAATTATTACCCTTGCCCCACTTATCATCTACATTTGTGAGAAAAAGTGCACACATTCGACCAAAAATACCCTACATTTTCAGGTGTGCATCGACGGGATTTGACATGTTCGTCCTATCCCTGTAGAGCCACCTTGTTTCCCCTTGATACCATTTGGTTTTCCTTATTCTCCATATTCCATTCTTAAGACGTGAGGGTGAATGGTCCATTGGCTAGTGGTGAACTCACAGATGTGCTCCCCACAATGCAGAGCTCCTGAGGAAGTTTCCTCAGCTGGCAGCCGCGCCCCCCCCAGATCCCATGTTCATGTGACAGGGATTACAGTGCTGCATGTGTGTGTGAGTGCCCCTAGGCGAGGTTCATGGGCATAGTACATAGGTGCTGCTCAGATTGCAGGGAACCTGTCATGGTACTCTTGCAATCGGAGCATGAAGCTGCCGGTCATGTGCCAGTAGCGGCCATAGCTTATCCTCAATTGCCAGTGGGAACTCTTCTATCTGATGACCATGCACAAGATTTAAGGCAATGTTTAACCTTTATCTCAGGGTCTCGAGGGCGGGTAAGAGGAAGATGGAGTTTATGGCCATGTTGGAGAATAGATCCTCATTACGAGTTGGGCGGTATTCCAGCAGTAAATCCACCAGAAAACCTGCCAGTGGAATTACCGCTACCGCCACTTGGTCCGACGAATTACAAGTGGCAGTGGTGGAGATAATTCCCATTTTTTGAGAGTTCATTGGACTCTATTGGGCATTTTTGGCAGACTTACCACTTGCGTAATTACCACCATGGCAATTCTGCCGATTTTGCTGATTTTTGGCAGAAAGTGGGAGGATTTACCTCCAGCATCATGCTGAAGGTAAATCCGGCACTCCAGGGCCATGCTCAAAGTATGGCAGTGCAGGAAAAGTCCTGCTAATTCCATTACTGCCAAATGTTTCCCGCACTGCCATACTTATAATGAATATTTTAAGGTGAAGTGGCATGCTGAGAGTGTCTCGCTGTGAACCAGGTCAAGTGGAAGATGCAGCAGGTGAAAACTGTCTGCTGCAGTTTGCTGATCTTTGCTGATCTTTCCAATCCCTTGCACAGACTGTCAACACATCATCAATGCTGTAATATGCATTGCAATACACTGCCAACTCTGTGCACCTTAAATGTTTCATTAACATAACATTAGAACATGGAAGGGCTACTAAATGGTTGTATTGCTAGATTCAGGTTGCAGTAACCCACTTGCTGCTGGGGAAATATTGAAGCAAAAACAAAGAGGTGATGGCTGGAAGGTTTAGAATGAATCTTAACCACTGGCATTGCTCTGGGCAACCCTCCAGACCACCGTTCTTCGCCTGCCAAGCCATTACAGAAAGGGAAAGACCATATGCAAATCAGGCTTGGCCCCACCCCAAAAGGGGCAGTCCAGCCCGAACAGTTAGGTCACATCCCTTCTGCACGAGACCACAAGCACCCCCAAACATGTTTCACCCTTGTTGGGGCGCATCAGTGAGGATTAGCTTGGATCTCTAGGCCCAGCAGGCACGGGACCCACGTCTGGGCATACCCGTCCCACTTGGGGTGACAAAGCAAAAACAAGGAGGTGATGGCTGGAAGGTTTAGAATGAATCTTAACCACTGGCATTGCTCTGGGCAACCCTCCAGACCACCGTTCTTCGCCTGCCAAGCCATTACAGAAAGGGAAAGACCATATGCAAATCAGGCTTGGCCCCACCCCAAAAGGGGCAGTCCAGCCCGAACAGTTAGGTCACATCCCTTCTGCACGAGACCACAAGCACCCCCAAACATGTTTCACCCTTGTTGGGGCGCATCAGTGAGGATTAGCTTGGATCTCTAGGCCCAGCAGGCACGGGACCCACGTCTGGGCATACCCGTCCCACTTGGGGTGACAAAGCAAAAACAAGGAGGTGATGGCTGGAAGGTTTAGAATGAATCTTAACCACTGGCATTGCTCTGGGCAACCCTCCAGACCACTGTCCTTCGCCTGCCAAGCCATTACAGAAGGGGAAAGACCATATGCAAATCAGGCTTGGCCCCATCTCAAAAGGGGCAGTCCAGCCCGAACTGCTAGGTCACATCCCTTCTGCACGAGACCACAAGCATCCCCAAACATGTCTCACCCTTGTTGGGGCTCATCAGTGAGGAGTAGCTTGGGTCTCTAGGCCCAGCAGGCACGGGACCCATGTCTGGGCACACCCGTCCCACTCGGGGTGACAAAGCATAAACAAAGAGGTGATGGCTGGAAGGCTTAGAATGAATCTTAACCACTGGCATTGCTCTGGGCAACCCTCCAGACCACCGTTCTTCACCTGCCAAGCCATTACAGAAGGGAAAATACCACATGCAAATCAGGCTTGACCCCACCCCAAACGGGGCAGTCCAGCCCGAACTGCTAGGTCACATCCCTTCTGCACGAGACCACAAGCATCCCCAAACATGTTTCACCCTTGTTGGGGCTCATCAGTGAGGAGTAGCTTGGGTCTCTAGGCCCAGCAGGCACAGGACCCACGTCTGGGCATACCCATCCCACTCGGGGTGACAAAGCAAAAACAAAGAGGTGATGGCTGGAAGGTTTAGAATGAATCTTAACCACTGGCATTGCTCTGGGCAACCCTCCAGACCACTGTTCTTCACCTGCCAAGCCATTACAGAAGGGGAAAGACCATATGCAAATCAGGCTTGGCCACACCCCAAACGGGGCAGTCCAACCCGAACTGCTAGGTCACATCCCTTCTGCACGAGACCACAAGCATCCCCAAACATGATTCACCCTTGTTGGGGCTCATCAGTGAGGAGTAGCTTTGGTTTCTAGGCCCAGCAGGCACGGGACCCACGTCTGGGCATACCCGTCCCACTTGGCGTGACAAAGCAAAAACAAAGAGGTGTTGGCTGGAAGGTTTAGAATGAATCTAAACCACTGGCATTGCTCTGGGCAACCCTCCAGACCACCGTTCTTTGCCTGCCAAGCCATTACAGAAGGGGAAAGACCATATGCAAATCAGGCTTGGCCCCACCCCAAAAGGGGCAGTCCAGCCCGAACTGCTAGGTCACATCCCTTCTGCATGAGACCACAAGCATCCCCAAACATGTTTCACCCTTGTTGGGGCTCATCAGTGAGGAGTAGCTTGGGTCTCTAGGCCCAGCAGGCACGGGACCCACGTCTGGGCTTACCCGTCCCACTCGGGGTGACAAAGCAAAAACAAAGAGGTGATGGCTAGAAGGTTTAGAATGAATCTTAACCACTGGCATTGCTCTGGGAAACCCTCCAGACCACCGCTCTTCGACTGCCAAGCCATTACAGAAGGGGAAAGACCATATGCAAATCAGGCTTGGCCCCATCCCAAAAGGGGCAGTCCAGCCCGAACTGCTAGGTCACATCCCTTCTGCACGAGACAACAGGCATCCCCAAACATGTTTCACGCTTGTTAGGGCTCATCAGTGAGGAGTAGCTTGGGTCTCTATGCCCAGCAGGCATGGGACCCACGTCTGGGCATACCTGTCCCTCTCGGGGTGACAAAGCAAAAACAAAGAGGTGATGGCTGGAAAGTTTAGAATGAATCTTATCCACTGGCATTGCTCTGGGCAACCCTCCAGACCACCATTCTTCACCTGCCAAGCCATTACAGAAGGGGAAAGACCATATGCAAATCAGGCTTGGCCACACCCCAAAAGGGGAAGTCCAGCCCGAACTGCTAGGTCACATCCCTTCTGCACGAGACCACAAGCATCCCCAAACATATTTCACCCTTGTTTGGGCTCATCAGTGAGGAGTAGCTTGGGTCTCTAGGCCCAGCAGGCACGGGACCCATGTCTGGGCACACCCGTCCCACTCGGGGTGACAAAGCATAAACAAGAGGTGATGGCTGGAAGGCTTGGAATGAATCTTAACCACTGGCATTGCTCTGGGAAACCCTCCAGACCACCGCTCTTCGCCTGCCAAGCCATTACAGAAGGGGAAAGACCATATGCAAATCAGGCTTGGCCCCACCCAAAAGGGGCAGTCCAGCCCGAACTGCTAGGTCACATCCCTTCTGCACGAGACCACAAGCATCCCCAAACATGTTTCACCCTTGTTGGGGCTCATCAGTGAGGATTAGCTTGGGTCTCTAGGCCCAGCAGGCATGGGACCCACGTCTGGGCATACCCGTCCCACTCGGGGTGACAAAGCAAAAACAAAGAGGTGATGGCTGGAAGGTTTAGAATGAATCTTAACCACTGGCATTGCTCTGGGCAACCCTCCAGACCACCGTTCTTCGACTGCCAAGCAATTACAGAAGGGGAAAGACCATATGCAAATCAGGCTTGGCCCCATCCCAAAAGGGGCAGTCCAGCCCGAACTGCTAGGTCACATCCCTTCTGCACGAGACCAAAAGCATCCCCAAACATGTTTCTCCCTTGTTGGGGCTTATCAGTGAGGAGTAGCTTGGGTCTCTAGGCCTAGCAGGCACAGGACCCACGTCTGGGCATACCCGTCCCACTCGGAGTGACAAAGCAAAAACAAAGAGGTGATGGCTGGAAGGTTTAGAATGAATCTTAACCACTGGCATTGCTCTGGGCAACCCTCCAGACCACTGTTCTTCGCCTGCAAAGCCATTACAGAAGGGGAAAGACCATATGCAAATCAGGCTTGGCCCCACCCCAAAAGGGGCAGTCCAGCCCGAACTGCTAGGTCACATCCCTTCTGCACGAGACCACACGCATCCCCAAACATGTTTCACCCTTGTTGGGGCTCATCAGTGAGGAGTAGCTTGGGTCTCTAGGCCCAGCAGGCACGGGACCCACGTCTGGGCATACGCGTACCACTCGGGGTGACAAAGCAAACACAAAGAGGTGATGGCTGGAAGGTTTAGAATGAATCTTAACCACTGGCATTGCTCTGGGCAACCCTCCAGAACACCGTTCTTCGACTGCCAAGCAATTACAGAAGGGGAAAGACCATATGCAAATCAGGCTTGGCCCCATCCCAAAAGGGGCAGTCCAGCCCGAACTGCTAGGTCACATCCCTTCTGCACGAGACCACACGCATCCCCAAACATGTTTCACCCTTGTTGGGGCTCATCAGTGAGGAGTAGCTTGGGTCTCTAGGCCCAGCAGGCACGGGACCCACGTCTGGGCATACGCGTCCCACTCGGGGTGACAAAGCAAACACAAAGAGGTGATGGCTGCAAGGTTTAGAATGAATCTTAACCACTGGCATTGCTCTGGGCAACCCTCCAGATCACTGTTCTTTGCCTGCCAAGCCATTACAGAAGGGGAAAGACCATATGCAAATCAGGCTTGGCCCCACCCCAAAAGGGGCAGTCCAGGCCGAACTGCTAGGTTACATCCCTTCTGCACGAGACCACAAGCATCCCCAAACATGTTTCACCCTTTTTGGGGCTCATCAGTGAGGAGTAGCTTGGGTCTCTAGGCCCAGCAGGCACGGGACCCACGTCTGGGCATACCCGTCCCACTCGGGGTGACAAAGCAAAAACAAAGAGGTGATGGCTAGAAGGTTTAGAATGAATCTTAACCACTGGCATTGCTCTGGGAAACCCTCCAGACCACCGCTCTTCGCCTGCCAAGCTATTACAGAAGGGGAAAGACCATATGCAAATCATGCTTGGCCCCACCCCAAAAGGGGCACTCCAGCCCAAACTGCTAGGTCACATCCCTTCTGCACGAGACCACAAGCATCCCCAAACATGTTTCACCCTTGTTGGGGCTCATCAGTGAGGATTAGCTTGGGTCTCTAGGCCCAGCAGGCACGGGACCCACGTCTGGGCATACCCGTCCCACTCGGGGTGACAAAGCAAAAACAAAGAGGTGATGGCTGGAAGGTTTAGAATGAATCTTAACCACTGGCATTGCTCTGGGCAACCCTCCAGACCACCGTTCTTCGCCTGCCAAGCCATTACAGAAGGGTTTAGACCATATGCAAATCAGGCTTGGCCCCACCCCAAAAGGGGCAGTCCAGCCCGAACTGCTAGGTCACATCCCTTCTGCACGAGACCACACGCATCCCCAAACATGTTTCACCCTTGTTGGGGCTCATCAGTGAGGAGTAGCTTGGGTCTCTAGGCCCAGCAGGCACGGGACCCACATCTGGGCATACGCGTCCCACTCGGGGTGACAAAGCAAACACAAAGAGGTGATGGCTGGAAGGTTTATAATGAATCTTAACCACTGGCATTGCTCTGGGCAACCCTCCAGACCACCGTTCTTCGCCTGTCAAGCCATCACAGAAGAGGAAAGACCATATGCAAATCAGGCTTGGCCCCACCCCAAAAAGGGCTGTCCAGCCTGAACTGCTAGGTAACATCCCTTCTGCACGAGACCACAAGCATCCCCAACCATGTTTCACCCTTGTTGGGGCTCATTAGTGAGGAGTAGCTTGGGTCTCATGGCCCAGCAGGCACGGGACCCACGTATGGGCATACCCGTCCCACTCAGGGTGACAAAGCAAAAACAAAGAGGTGCCTCAAGCTACTCCTCACTGATTTAAACCTCTTTTGTTTTGCTATTGTGATCCCGAGTGGGACGGGTATGCCCAGATGTGGGTCCCGTGTCTGCTGGGCCTAGAGACCCAAGCTACTCCTCACTGATGACGCCCAACAAGGCTGAAACATGTCTGGGGATGCTTGTGGTCTCGTGCAGAAGGGATGTGACCTAGCAGTTCGGGCTGGACTACCCCTTTGGGTGTGGGACCAAGCCTGATTTGCATATGGTCTTTCCCCTTTTGTAATGGCTTGGCAGGCAAAGAACGATGGTCTGGAGGGTTGCCCAGAGCGATGCCAGAGGTTAAGATTAATTCTAAACCTTCCAGCCATCACCTCTTTTGTTTTGGAAATATTGAAGCAGGCATGCCATTTTGTTGACTAAATTAGACAGCTGAAGCTGCATGGTCATGAACATAGTTTTCTTCCAGGCATGTAGATGGTGACAACAAGCCTGCTCTCTGTCGCCACATTCTTCATGTCACAGTTGCCCCTAAGAACTTCAAGAAATGCACGTAACTTGGTATTACTTGTCTTGGCATTGTTAAACAGATTTGTTAATGCTTTCATGAAACTATTTAATCTGTGAGTCTTGAGGGGGTACCCCAACCAAGCAACCTGACACCCTGGCGATGGAAGCGAGAAGAACGTGTTTGTTAAATTCTCAGTGAACACAGAGGATAATATTTTGCAATATTATGTCATCCAACAGGATTTTCAGGTTTGCAATGAGCTAATCACTGCTCAATCTACAACTGCGTAAGATCACCTTGATCCATGTATATGGGTTCCTTGCGGATAGATGGAATGCTCAGAGACAGACAAATCAAGAGAGTCACAGACAACTTTATCGACACACATGTGGGCTATGTATACTATTAGTTGAACACCTGTTAGCAAGTATATTTTAAAAGCAAATTGATCAAGCTGAGAGCAGCAAAGGGCTAAGAAAAGGCTACTCTCCTCAAAAGAAACCCTGTCTGAGTGCAGAAGCTTCCTTGATGAAAAAGAAATCCTCAGAGAATGACATGACAGGCCAGAGCGATGCTATTTTGATGGTAGAACTATTCCCGCAAAGCCTTTTCCATCTCTTATGACTGCCTTTGCAGCCATGGGGCCTGATATCGAATTCAACAGTGAATCATGAACGCTAAGCGGCCCCGGAATAGCCACTTTGCAATTTGCTCGCTGAATGCTTCAACCTGTAGCTGTCATATATGCCCTTCTGGATCACTTGGAAATTCATTCTGTCGCTCTTGGATGCAAAGTGCTTAACAAAAAAAGAGCATCGTTCACATTCCTCCAACTGATAGTCCAAGCCAGGTTAAGATCTAATGAAATGTCTCCCTCTGATTGTCCAAGCCAGGCTAAGAACTAATGAAATTCCTCCCTCTGATTGTCCAAGCCAGGTTAAGAGATAATGAAATATCCCCTTTTGATTGTCCAAGCCATGCTAAGAGCTAATGAAGTTCCTCCCGCTGATTGTCCAAGCCAGGCTAAGAGCTAATGAAGTTCCTCCCGCTGATTGTCCAAGCAATGCTAAGAGCTAATGAAGTTCCTCCCGCTGATTGTCCAAGCCAGGCTAAGAGCTAATGAAGTTCCTCCCGCTGATTGTCCAAGCCATGGTAAGAGCTAATGAAGCTCCTCCCGCTGATTGTCCAAGCCAGGCTAAGAGCTAATGAAGTTCCTCCCGCTGATTGTCCAAGCCAGGCTAAGAGCTAATGAAGTTCCTCCCGCTGATTGTCCAAGCCAGGCTAAGAGCTAATGAAGTTCCTCCCGCTGATTATCCAAGCCAGGCTAAGAGCTAATGCAGTTCCTCCCGCTGATTGTCCAAGCCAGGCTAAGAGCTAATGAAAACTCTCCCTCTGCACCTTTTTTTCTTCCTGTTTATTTGCCACCTAGTTTTAGTGTTTAATAAAGATCCCCTTGAAATTCTATGTCAGTTTGTGAAACATCCACGCAATAGACTCCAGGCTCCAGAAATGAGAAAAGCTGAACTTCAAATGAGCAAACACAGCCAGGGAAGGGAAGCCCAGGTCAATTAGCGCAGCCCTGCACCTGCTCCAGTCCCCTTCTCTTCATCTCAGCTGCAATTTAGAAATGGACTGAGTGTTTTATAAGTGAACATTAACGTGTTGTTTATTTGTACAGCTGTGCTGTTTTTCTGTCTTGATTCGCTAGCCTGCCTATTTTTTGTGGTTATGCATTTTGCATTCCCCAACCGCAAAAAGTAAATTCTAGTAGTCAACAGAACCGTAAACAAATGCAGACAATTGTGTTGCAACGGGACGCCTGTCTGATATCGCCATTGCAATTATGCTAATCAGCGTGGGTGAGGGGGCTTTTAAAAGCATTCAGCCTTGGATACATATTTATTCACGTTCACTGAGCAGTAGAGATGACCGCGGTTCCATATAGCAATTTACATTGTTGCCATCGCCATGTCCATTCTTGGCTATTTTTGGAATAGAACTTTGTGGTTGAGCACATGCTAAGCCGTACAGTGCACAGGGATGTCATTTCACCAAAATGCCAGGAGTAGCGGAAGTGACATCACATGACCCCTGATGACATCAAAGGAAGCGATGTAATTTGAGTGATGTAATTTACCCCGCCTCGAAGTGATATCGCGGGAAGCGATGGAACACGACTTTTCACTCGTTGACAAAACAAGAAGTGGCATCACATAGCATTGTACACTACGAAAAATATGGTTACAATATCACTATAATGTGCTGTACATTTCATACAAGAATGGATCGCCATATGTATTGTTAATATCAGTTTGTATAGGCCCACATAACCAAATTATTGTGAAAGCAAGCAGACGTCCATGACCAAATGATAATGATGTGTTATTATATAGCACTTACGCTTAAGCGATTTATATAGAAAAAATATACACCCGATATCACCCAACCTGTGTTGGTACTCATTTATCGACCTCAGAAGGATGAAAGGCTGAGTTGAGGTGTTTAAGAACAGACTAAATCAGTGACTCACCCCCTGAAGTGTGCCTGAAATAAACCTTTAATGAGTCGAGCAATTATTGTACAGAATTCCAGAAAGACACATTATTTGGTATTCCTATTCTTTCTTATTTAGGGTCAGTGCTGAAAGTGTTAGACTTGTGGCACTCCTGTTCTTATTTTTCTTCTTTTCAAGAAAGCCAGCTACTGCAGAAGTAAAGAGCCACATGGTGCTGGCCACAGCCCTGGAGCTTGCATTAAAAAAAATAAAAAAAAACTTTTTTTTAGAGGTCACAGGGAGACCACAGAGGTCGCAAGGGAGACCTCAGAAGTCGCAACTCGACCCCTAAATGACGTCCCTGACCGTGCAGTTTTGACACAAGGGGGAGTATGAGGTCAAATTCACTTGTCAAATTGTAACGCATGGGTCTATAACGTGTGACGGTCGGATATTTTGGGCTGCAACTTCCCTGATCCCATAACATCAACTGTGTTTGCTGTAGGGTGACCAGACATCCCGGGTTTGCCGGCACTGTGTTGGAATTCGATGCTCTGTCCCCCCATCCCGAGAGTTTTTCTTCATGTAAAAACCCTGTGCCGATGAGAAATGGGTTGAAATGGCATTTTATAAATTGTCGCCCTTTTTTGGTTAAACCCTAACTTAATGTTATAATTGAAAGGTGATTTAAATGTAATGTAATTGAAAGGTGATTTAAATGTAACACTTGACGTAGTCTCAGGGTGGACTCGAACCGCCGACCTATCGTTTAACAACCAATACGCACTAACTGATTGCATCACAGACCTTTAAGGGAAAACTATTTCATAGACAGGCCTGGAAAATCACACAAAGCAAAAGCTTCATTTAGGTTTTTTTATGCTTGGAGAGGCACAGTTAAGTAACAATTTATGACCTGGAGAATGCCGCCTCCCCGCATCCACACCATCTTTTCCCCGTTACTCTAATGCAATCCTGGCAGTCTGTAAGCTAATGTCAAGGTTGTCTCGGGAGGATAGCTCAGGAGCAACGTGCTCACCTTCGCAGCAAGATGACATGAAGCAACATGGGTTTGATCCCCGGGTCCACACTGAGAAACCTTTGGGTATTAAGCGCGTTATAAATAACCTATCATATCATTTCATAACACTTAGTCCTACTTTTGTGTTGTTGGCCAGACCCCTTTTTTTATCTGATCACCTTAGCTTGCTAGGCACTGATGGGAGTTCTAGTCCAAAAGACCTGGTGAGCCAAAGTATGCAAACCCCAATGATATGATTTGATATGATATGGCATTTATAACGCGCCTAAACACAAGCGTTTCAAGGCGCAACGAGGCAATGGAGGGGGAACAAAGGGAAGACAGACAGCAATACTACTAGGCGAGGTGTCATTCAGATCACGCAAGTGCATGGGTAGGGGGAAAGGGAAAAGTGCGTGGGGGAAGGGAGAGGGCAAAGTGCAGTACATGTGATAGTAGAATAAATAAGATAAATAAAACAGCCAGCTAGTGGCAAGTGCAAGGTAAGTGCAGACATAAGTGCAGACATAAGTGCTGGTAGGGGGACTGAAGGGATACAGAAAACAGGGCAATGGGCAATTCCAAAAGGTTATGATGATTCAAGGATGAACTGTGTAGTGGGGGCTATGAGAGTAATTCCATCTGAGTGGGTCTGTGCTTTCATGATGAATGCAGCTGTTTGCCATTGCTCCCCCCACGGGCCCCATGGAAAATAGGTGGAAAAGGGAGTCTTATTGGTCCCAGGTATGGGAATGCCTATTGTTTCACAGAACATCAAAATCACATGCAATTATTACAGCACTAATGTCACTTCCAGGAACAGAAGGTTGGTTGGGGAAACTTGCAGTACATATAGTAGGATCAGTGGAAGGACTTTGATAGGACAACAAGTTTATTTTGGCTTTAGTGAATTACCCTAAGAAGTAGGGAGAGTGTTTGCAAAGGGAGTGTCCTCTCATAACTGGGTCTAAAATCCCACTGTAATATGCCAATGGTTTATACCCTAACATTGTTCTTTGCGTAAGCACTGCTGTCATTACTGACCCATTAGTGTGTGAATAAAATGTCTTGCCATAATTGGAAATTCCTAAAATTGGGGCTGTACAAATTGCTTTTTTTCAATTCCTCAAATC